>NC_140493.1:44307133-44832133 GCF_964271855.1 Acomys minous | reverse complement strand
ACGGCTTAGTAGCATCAGCACGCTAAAGGTGCACAGCTGCACTCCTGACCATCAGGGGAAACTTGCACTGTTCCTGGCCTGTGTACTCTACAGAGTGAGTGCTGCCTGGTGACCCGGTTCCCTGTCTCCTGTTGGTGCTGTGTTCCCTAGGCAAGGGCAGGGGTCAGACTGCTTAGTCAGCAACCAGACACAGAGGTCAGCCTCAGGACAGCCTCTCCCTTGTGCTGCAGCATCCCTAGCTCTCCCCTGAACCTCCCGTTTCTCCTCGGCCCTTAGGGATGGAGTGCCTGAGTAGACACAGCGAAGGAAATCTGAGTAGCCACCTCTGACCAGTGTGCCTCGCAGCAGGGGTCCAGCCCACATCCTGTCCCGTCCCACCCTGCAGGGGCCTTGTCATAGCATAATCTCACAACATTTTTCCCTCTACTTAGCTATATTGATGCTTAGCTATCCTTCAAGCCCTGTTCTCCTGGAATTTGTTTCAAAGGCCCCACTCTGTGTCTGCCTGGGGGTTGTCCCAATGATCCTGTTTCCTTGTCCATCCCTCTCAGAGCACCATCTCTGGTGGACGCTACTGTAATATTTTCCACCTGATTTTTGTGTTTTTAAACAAAGTCAGTCTCTATACTTTAGGCTGACCTTGAACCTGTGGCAATCCTGCCTCAGCCAGTATGGCGTTAGAGGTGTGAACCACCACATAATGGCTTTTAGCAAGTATTTGTCCATTGTTCAGTGCCTCAGTTTCTCTAAAAACACAAGGATTAGTACTATTCTTATGTATTATATGGAATTCTCAGGAAGATTATGTGAGAAAAATACATGACGCATAAGGCCTGGGACTTAGAAAGTGCTCAGCAAATGTTGCCCGCTGTTTGTGACTGTCTCAGCCCCGTGCTTTGCTGGGTAGCCAATCCCACATGTGTACGACAAAGCTGTGTGTGTCCTTGCCTACTGTAACCATGCCACAGACTTGGACTCTTAAGACAATCAGAACCTGTCCTCATAGTTCTAGAACGTGCAAGTCTGACATCCATGAGAGCCATGCCCTCTTCTAGGGAGCCAGAGGGGAACCTGCTCCTTGTCTCTTTCCGTTTCTGGTGACTATCAGTGTTCCTGGGCTTTCTTTAAGGAGCCTTAGCGTGCATGTATGCGTCTAGCTTGGAGCTTTCCAGTAGGCTGAGCTGGCAGGCCAGCAAGCCCCAGGGATCTCTTTCCTAGCACTGTAATTCCTAGTGCACCACCACACCCTGTTTTTATATGGGTTTTAGGGATCAAACTTGGGTCCTTATTCTTGCATGGCAAGCACTTTCCAGGCTGAGCTCCCTTCCCAGCCTGGACTTGGTATCTTTAGGTGGCCATCTTGTAATTACTCCTAGCCTTCCTCTTGGCGCTCAAAGATTCGCATCCGTTGCACACCCAATATACCTGGACACAGTAACACCTCCTCTCTCCCTCACTAAGTCTGAATCCTCTGTCTTGTTCCTCTCAGCCCTCAAAAACTACCCAGCCATGTGGCCAGCAGTGTTACCAGGCCTGTGGCTTCCTGTAGTATGGCAGCCATCTCCCTTCTCTTTAGTTTGCTTTGGGATTTGCTGTTACTGCTGCTACTGCTGCTGCTGCAGGCACCAGGGGAGGAGTTCTCCGGTTTTGTTTGATTCTTTCTGGGGTTTGTTTGTTTGGAAAATAGGGTCTCACTATATAACATAAGCTAGCCTGAACCTGGAAAATTCCAGTCACGTACTCTGGTGCTGGGATTAGAAGCAGCTGCCACCACACCCAGCTGCCTGTCACTCTGAAGTCTTTACTGCTGAGTGTTCTCGTCATGTCCCTGGACACCTTTGGCATTCATCTCATTTGTCATGGCTGTGACTGATAGGGCCTGCCCTTACTTGTGTTCATGACGAGTCCATGTGGCATGTGAGTCTGACCAGACCTCCTCCCACAGTGGCCTTCAAGGAGGGAGAAGGCAGATTGTGGGGGACACAGAGCTTGAGGTTGGCATTGGAAGAGGAGTGGAATAGAATGAGCTCCTCTTGGAATGCAGAGCATCAGGTCATAACCTGTGGCTGGAAATGCACCATAGATTTGATTATAGGAGTCTTACAGGAAGAAGCAAAAGAAAAGAATGCAGCCAGAAGCATAGCCATTGGCACACCTGCGAGAGAGTGGGCTTTGTAATGCAGCTGCTTCACGGAAGAGCTCCTTATCTTCCCGGCAGATGCTCTCTCCAGTTTAGGACACTCACTAGTGCGCCTGATTCTTGTCCACAGTCTCTGGACAGAATGCGCTGTTTCCTGGGCTGTAAAGATTCTAGAATAAAAAGGTTGAGAACTTTTCCTGGTTCTCACAGCTGGTATGTGGAAAGCCCACGTGGCTAAGAGCCTACACCCCTCACCCTGGTCACACATCGCGTGGGATGGCTGGAAAAGCGCAGGAGAGTTAGTGTCTCTGGCTGTCTCTCCTCGCCGTGTTTGTCTCAGTGCTTGGAATCAGTCCTGGAGAAGGCACACACACACACTGGCTGTGTGTCCTTGTCCCCTGTTGCAGCAAACTACTGTGTGGCTCCTGCCAGAACTACAGTGTCCACAGTGCCCAGAATAGCCTGGGAGTCACATGACTAAAGTCCTGCTTGGTGGTAAACTCAGCCATCTGTCTCAGGAGACTTCTCAGGCAAGCTTGTAATGAGAACGCAGAGGGGCTGAAGGCAAGTACAAGATCTGTGGGGACCTGTGATCTTGGAAGTTGCATTTCATTGAATTTCCCCCTTTTTAAATGACCTACCTTAAAGCAAACAGCATGTATTTTAACACATACATATACGTGATAAGGAAATAGGGACAGAGCCTGCCTTAGTTGCCTGGAGGGGTCACCTCTGACCACCGAGACCTAAAGTCCCTGTGGGGTTTCTGTTGTTTTGTTGTTTGTTAGTTTTTTACATCCTGTAGTCAAAAGGCCTCACAAGAAGGAAAAGGGGGGAAAAGGTTGACAACTCCAAGTTGTTCCTCTCCTGGAAATCTTTTTAAATACAAATATAAAGCAGATAATTTTTGTAGTCATTTTTGGGCTAAGTCTTCACATTCATCCTGTAAGATAAGATGACATCACTCTGATTCACTGGCAAGGAAATTGGAACACAGAGAAAGTTAAATTACTTGCATAAGATTACAGATTGATAACTTGAGTGGCATTTGAACTCATTTCTGACTTCACGACCCACACCCTAGTTCACTGTCCAAGAGATTCCTGCAGCCTACGTGCCGATCGTGACTAATTAACACTCTGCTCTTCCCACAAAATCTTAGCCCGTGGCTCTAAGCTCCATGGTGAGTAAAGCAGAAAGCTGGCCACAGTCTCTCCACTTGCCTGCCCAGAAACTATGACAGCCTCCTAACTGCCTCTATCTGACATACGGATGCGTCCAAGCTGCAAGTTCAAGCTGTGCAGCAGCGGGAGAGGAAGGGGTTAGGCTGCTTCTGTGCTTTTGCACCTTCCATCTTACAGAATTATTCTAAGCCCCATTTCTCCTACCTACACACCCGGCAGCCCTTGCCTAGCTGTGAGAACGTCAGAGTTCTTGTCAGTCCCCACAACACATGGCTTCCCGTCCAGCTCTGAGAAGTCACTCGCCCAGAAGCTCAGGCGTTAACTGACTGCGCTGGTTACTCTGTTCCAGACCCTGTGTGGGAGGTGGAATTACAGAGACCCAGAAGGAGTTACTGTCGATGGGGTACCAGCTCACTGACTATATTGGCACAGTTTCTGTCACATTCATAGGACTGCCTAGAATAATTATCACTTGTGTCATGCTTCTGCATACCAGGACTGTGCTTGCAACCCATGGATTATGTTCCAGTCTCTCTGTTGTAGTGGGCACGATTGTTACTCCTTTTATGTGGGTAAGGAGACAGGCGCTCAGCAGAATAAGCAACATCCTCCGAGCTCAAATCCAGATCAATGCTCCACCTGAAATTCAAAACTGGACTTTTACGGCTCCCACATCTGTACCTTTAATTTCTTCCCAGAAGAGGGTGAAGGAATCAAGTCAGCCAGGGAGATGTTCTTAGATGACCATGTGTGGGAGGGGCAGTCAGCAGGTGAAACAAGAGAGGCAAAGTGACAGAAGCCAACATGCATTTCCTTTAGAGGGCAGCAAGTAATTCTGAGTGGCCAAAGAGGGATGTTAAAAGAGACTACGGAGGTCTAGGCCTTGTAGGTGTGGGTCACCGCCAGCCTGCCCTGATGTTTACCTGTGCAATCGCAGAGGCTGACCACATGGAGCCAGGGACCTTCTCTTGCTATTGTCAAAATATTCATTTGTTGGAAATGTCTTCGTGTAAAAAGGATAAATTAGTGGGAACAACAGCTTGTACTTGGGCCTTTGTTTCTGTTCATATGGAGATTGGAAGAGGTGATTATGAACGGGAATGCCTACAGATCCTTAGCAAATGCCACGCTTGTAGTAAGTACTCCACAAATGGTGGGTGCTGTCATCTGTGCTGCTCTCGGGGCACCCTGATGGCTTGTGTAGAGCACACAGCTCTGTGGCCAGCATTCCTGGCTTCTGCAGAGCTATGGAACCTGCAGCGATTCAGAAACTTAGTTCCTTAATACCTTACCTTTAAGAGAGAGCTAAAATGTTTCTCATGGTGTTCAGAATGGCAGCTGACAGGAGAGAACAGGTTTAGCAGGTGTTGTGCAGGAACATGGAAGTCACCGTGGAGTGGGAAATAGCTGGTTTACTTCTTCATCCCCTAATTCCTATAGAGACCCTGAGGCCCAGCTCCACAGTGCACTTCACCCACCGTTAAGTGACCACAGAAGCCCCACTGACAGTCTAAACAGTTCTCTCCGTAACGCACACAGCCATCCTCATGGGCTCTTTTGGTTTGGACACTGCCCCACTGGAAGTTTTCCTGCCTCCTTAAAGTGCCATATCCTTGCTCACCAGATGGATT
The DNA here is from genome assembly GCF_964271855.1 of Acomys minous. Lineage (NCBI taxonomy): Eukaryota > Metazoa > Chordata > Mammalia > Rodentia > Muridae > Acomys > Acomys minous. The sequence continues at coordinate 44,827,178 of NC_140493.1, read as the reverse complement.
TTTAGATAACTGTTTCTTCATTTTCATAGCACCCAGCCTGGCTCTACCTCATCCCACAGCACTGTATCATTCCTGTATGTAACCCCCTGAGCCAGATCCTACACTCTGGGAGAGCAGTGGCACAGTCTCAGCTTGTGTTCTTTTTGCTCTTCATTCGTCATGCCTTGCACATAGTAGATGCTAAACAGTGTTTATACTGAGCACACATGGACTGTGCAGGTGGCCATGGTGTAATGGCTACTTGACAGCACCCACCCATACATGGGCCCTCACGTGTGAGTTGAGTGTGTCCTTCCAGTCTGGTAACTAGCCTCTAGATCAGCAGCTCTCAACCTGTGGCTTGTGATCCCTTTGGCAAATCTCTGTCTCTAAAAAATTTTTACCTCACAATTCATAACAATAGCAAAATTACAGTTATGAAGTAGCAGCAAAAGGAATTTTATGGTTGGAGGTCAGCACAACATGAGGAACTGCATTAAAGGGCCACAGCATTAGGAAGGCTGAGAACCACTGCTGTAGGTGAACTTGATGTTTTACTGATTTTTCCCCCTGTCCCTCCAGACTAAGGACCAGATCCGCAGCCACTGAGTATCAGCAGGTTTCTATGATCTTAGAAACCTACCCGGAGGCAGGCTGCTCACCTTGGCTAGCAGTAGTCCCTGGCTAGAACTAAAAGCATCAGTCCAGGTGCTGCTTGGTTTTGTTTGAACACAGGAAGTGCATGCTATTCTGACTGAGCCCTTCTGGTGCTTTCTAGAGCCTGCAGGATACCAGTCCACTTGCCAAAGTCTCTCTCATGTGCATATCTTAAGATGTAACTTTTGACTTTCCTCATAGGTAATGATGTGGGCCCATCATCAAGTAAGACGGCTAACAAGTTTGAGGGGCTGTCTCAGCAAGCAAGGTGAGCCATCACCCCTGCCTTCCCCTCCTGTAGTCGCTGTGGGCTGACTTACAGACTTGGACTAACCTGCCTTCCTTCCCAGCACCAGTTAGGGAGGCAAACTGAGCATCCTGGCTCGGTCTACTTGACACATCCCTACTGGGCCCCAGGGGGATGCCCTTGCCTGGAACAGACCTGCACGCACAGCCAGCTCCCTGCATTGCCACCAGGAGACACCCCCTCACTGATGGCCACAGGGCTGTGGCATGGTCTGGACTCTGTAGGAAAGAGGCTTCTTTTTCTGTTTTGGTTTGGTTTTTTTAAGAGACTGTCTCACACTGTAGCCTGTGTTGGCCTTAGATTTGTGGTACTCCTCCAAAACTTCTCAAGAAACATGGCATTATAGACAGCCAGTATAACCAACTCCCCCTCCCCACTTATTTTGTTCTTTTTTTAATTTGAGATGGGGTCTTATAATGTAACTCTGACTGTCCTGGAACTTGCTGTGTAGACCAGGCTGACCTCATACAAGATCCACCTACATCTCTGCCTTCCTAATGCTGAAATTAAATGTGTGCACCACCATGCCTAGTATATTTCTGACCTTTTAACTGAGCATTTTTTTAAGTCCTAAAGATCTTTTTAACATAAAAATGAAGTGTGTGTGTGTGTGTAAGAGAACGAGTGTGTGTTCGAGAGAGTTGAGGGGAGAAAGATTTGTTTGTTTTAAGCTAACAGTAGTGTTTCTCTCTCCCCTCCTTGCACTAAAGTGTGATCTTTGCTAAGGACAGAGTTGGTTTACCTCGACTTCCTCTGGAGGTGCAGGCAATACGCAGAGAGCCACCGCCACACCTCAGCAGGAGAATTAGCTATGGTAGGGAAGGCCAGCCTTGAGTTTACATCAGAGATTTTAAAAGTAAATAATTAGAACTCTACTTCTTCTAGTTCCTCTACCCCAGTGAGATCCACCCAGTTGCCACAGTCCCATTTCACAGCTCTTACACGCTCCAGCATGTCAGAGTGGCTCTCCGTCCCTTCATTCATCCTCAGCCTGACTCCTTCCTCCTCTTCCTCCGGGGGCTACAGTTGGACGGTCATCTGCAGAGGGCAGAGGGACCCAAAGTGTTCACAAGTGTTTGCAAACAGGATCAAGTTGCTGTGAATTGGACCATGCCCACCCTCACCTGCCCAGGCACCCTAGAACACTGGCTCTCAGCCTTCCTAACACTGAGACCCTGTAATACACTTCCTCATGTTGTGGTGACCTCAACCATAAAATTATTTTTTTTAAGATTTATTTATTTATTTATTATGCATACAATGTTCTGCCTCCATGTACACGTGCAGGCCAGAAGAGGGCATCAGATCACATTACAGATGGTTGTGAGCCACCATGTGGTTGCTGGGAATTGAACTCAGGACCTCTGGAAGAGCAGACAGTGCTCTTAACCTCTGAGCCATCTCCCCAGCCCCCCATAAAATTATTTTTATTACTACCTCATAACTGTAATTTTGCTACTGTTACAAGTTATAATGTAAATACTTGTGTTTTCCATGGTCTTAGACCACCCTCTGTAGTACTGGCAGGGAGACTCCCTGAAAAGGACTCCGTGATCTTCTAGGCGTTGGCCTTACCTGTGTTCAGGGGTGACTGACCAGTATTGGGCAGCTGTGTCTCCCCAAGAAGATACCGAGGCAGAACATGAGGAGAACACAGTAAATAATGCAAACTAGGCCCTCCTTCTCCTATTCACTGTTCCTCCTGTCCTGGTAGCTTCTGAACATGGCTGTTCCCTGGCCCCAAGAGTGGGAGATTGGATTGCCCAAATGCTGTAGAGAGTTCCTCAGGTCCCCTGAGGAGCAGTTCAGCCTCCTGTGAAAGGGAAGTAGTGGCTTCCAGCTAGCAGATGTCACATTTGATTATTCAAACAACATGGTGCAGGCTTGTTCCAGGGACTTAGGTGTTACTTCCCCTACTCATTTGCATGTCCTCCACTGAGAGTCTGCACCAGAGCAGAGCTGGGACTACAACTGGTGGTGCACTTCCGTCTGCCTCTCTGGAGGGGAGGGTGATAAGGGCTGTGAGATGGTATGAGATGAAGTCCTTTCACAGTGTGCAGTGCCAGGAACGTTCACATGGTGATCACCTCCAAACAAAGCTCTGAAATTCTCCACATGGCCCAGCCAAAAACAGAAAGTACACCATGACCTTTTGTTAAATTATCTTTATTTTAAGTGTGTGTGTGTGTGTGTGTGTGTATGATATGAAGGGGCAACACACTACAACAGGAGGGTTCTGGAGATGTGACTCGATGCTACCTACAGTGGTGTGACCACACCTTTACTGTCTGAGCCACCGCTCCAACCCTAGTAAAGAAGTTCGAATCTGGGCGTGGTGACAAGTTTAATTCCGATACTGAGGAGACAGAGGCAGATAGATCTCTGAGTTTGAGGGTAGCCTGGTCTACATAGTGAGTTCCAGGCCAGCCAGGACAACATAGTGAGACCCTGTCTCAAAAAAAAAAAAGCAAAAACAAACGGCGAGGGCCAGGTGGGGGAGGGGGGTTGGGGGTGGCACACGCCTTTAATCCCAGCACTGGGAGGCAGAGACAGGCGGATCGCTGTGAGTTCCAGGCCACCCTGGTCTACAAAGTGAGTCTAAGACAGCCAAGGCTACACAGAGAAACCCTGTCTCAAAAAAGCAAAAACAAAAATAGAAAAACAAAGTCTCTAAGATAATTTTAAGATGCCTCTAATTAGTCTGAATCATAGATCACTGTGAGTGTGGCTCTTCTAGACACTAAACAACTGTTATTTGTTAATCAGCACCGGTTCTGCTAAGACCGCCCTTGGCCCAAGAGTGCTTCCTAAACTACCTCAGAAAGGTAAGATCCTCCTCTTCGTATTGAAGTGTCACCCCTCTCCTGGGGACAGAGTGCCTCCCCCATTTGTTTGCTGATCTGTCCCAGATGTCTAGAGCAGTGTGGACTAGGTACCCAGCAAACATTTGCTAAATGAAGAAAGTTAAGCCTGAACCTGTCAATATAGCAAATACTGTAGTTTCCTTGAGGAACTCCTCTCTCAGAAGATGCTCTGCTAACTGTCAGTACCAGTCTCCCAGTCAGAAACCTGAGCAGAGGCACCCAGTGACCTACTGTTGTCCCACTTCCAAGTTGCGAGACCTTAGACAAATGATTTACCCGCATGGAGCCCTCATCTGTAGTAGTGAGGTTGTGTAAGGACAGCGTGAAGTCATGCTTCAGATGGCCCCTCACAAGGCGGTAGCAAAGGCAGCCTTTCCTGGGATGGCATCTGTCATGCAGAGCAGGGACACCTGTGCCTGGGAAGCACAGGAAACCAGTGTCTACAATGCTGCTGCTTTGCCAAGAAGACACTTGGCTCTTTGACCAAAGCTTCAGAAATCCTGACCATGCTTTTCATTTATAAAACGAAAATTTCAGCTTCTTACGAGCACACAAAGGTGCACAGAGTCATGATAGCTCCCATTGCCAATGCCCACGCTCGGTGTCCGCAGCAGAGCTGGCCCAGGCTAGTGAGGAACATTAAGATGTTCCAATCTGGAGAGCTCAGTGTCAAGTGGCACCTTTGGGACTGGGCTGGACTCCTGCCTAGGTAGCAGACTCCAGGAGGCTGCTGACTGTCTGTGGAGCAGGAAGGCTGGCTCCTCAGCTCACCTAGTCTGTCTGTCTCAGTTGATCGCAGTGGTTTTTCAGAATTTGCCACAAGTGCAGCTCCAGCCTTGGAGGCTCTTAGTGTTTTTGCCCAGATTCTGTCTTTTGTCTCTCATACATTTCCACTGAATCCTTCTGCCTGCCTCTTGCTTCCTTTAGATTCATACCCAAAGGACTCTTAGTCCCCACTGGGACCCACCTGTGGCTGCTGCCACTCTGCCTCTGTTCATGCCTTTCACACCTTCCCCATCCTCCTGCCCCAGTGGGAGTCCAACAGAAAAGACTCTCCCTGACATTCACCACCCCCACTCCCCTGTGCTCCGTGGCTGGCCCTGTGCCTCACTCGTTGACCATGACCTCATGCAGTCCCTACTGCCCAGTGCTCCACACATGTGCCACCTGCCAGTCAACCCCTTCACACTGTCCTTAGAAAATAAAAATTAAAAAAAAAAAAAAAGACAGAATTTCTGGAGGGTATAAGTCTGCCCCTGCCACCATCATGTGCCCCACCTGCCTGTGTCATCAGTAGTCTATGGTCCTTAAGTTCCCTTCCCCCAGGCCTCAGGACTGCACTCAAGTTCCTGGACCTTCCTACATCACTGTCCTCTCAATCCCCTACCAAAACACAGACATGTTTCCCAGATCTCCCATGCTGACCTGCGCCCCACAGACTACTCCCCCTTTGTCTATGTGGATGTTTTCACTGGCTGAAATCTCTCCACAAGAGACTTGCTAAGTACGCAAAAATAAAAACCAAACTATAATGCAGCCTTCCAGGTGCTCCTCAGCCATCTTCCATACCGAAGAACATTTCCTTAGTCTTTTGTCTGAGTCCCTACTCAGAGCCCCCATGTCATTACACAGGAGATCCCCAAACATCATGTCATTTCATGTGTGTACAGTCCAGTTGTCACATCTTCATCTCAGTTTCTTCATCTCAGTTGTCTCATAAATGGGTTTGTTTTTTTCTTTGTTTTGTTGTTTTTTTTTTTTTTACAAATTGTTTGAGTAAGAATCAAAACAAAATATAGTCAATCTATCTCTTAAGTCTCTTAAAGTTTGTTGTTGTTGTTGAGACTGGTAACTTTTTAAAGAAGAGTGGCTTATTTAGCCTCAGAGTTCCAGAACTGTAAAGTCTAGGCACTGCATTTGATGCAACACCCTGCCTTATTGTGCTAGCTGAGACAGCACATGGCTAAAGAGTATCTGTTTGTCTGTGCGCTCTGATAAGACCATGAGGATCCAGCCATGGGAGCTCCAGCCTCATGACTTGTCTCAGCCATACTGCACCTATGGAGCTCGGAGACCCTGGGGTCACATGAACTACAGTGCTGGCGTCATGCTCCGTCAGTGCCTCCGTGCCTATAGCTCTTCACTCTGAAGTGTGGTGTTTGCATCCCCTGTGCTCCTTGCTCGTGTTTCTCTCTCTTCCTAGTTTCTATCAGCTCACACCAGATGTAGATTGAAGCTTTCACAAAGCATTTTCTGAATCACACTCCATCAGTCTACATGGAGAAGTTTGTAGTCCCATGTCAGAACCGAGGTCCATTCCTTCAGCCTTAGCCCGGGTCCCACACTGATGGTTTGGTCGCACTTGGTTATTGTCAATGCTGAATCCCGTTGCCCTGTTGTTCTTGATGCCTCTGTAGCATCCTCACAGCACTGGTCCACATGCTTCCTCCACCACCCCTTCGATGATTCCCTCCTTTGTCTTATGTTCGGGGCCATGAGCCACCGTGGTCATAGTCCTAGACCACTTTTGAAATTCTGTGGTCTTTTGCTGCCTTTGAGAGTTTGGGGATCAGCACTTAAGGTTTGTGTCTCCCATAAGTGAAGATCATAGCAAGCCCTTCCCTGCCACAGGGAGCCTCCATCTTTCCTCCCTTTCTGCCTCCTGCAGATTTCAGGTTACCCAGTTTCATGCTTTAAAGGGAGGAACATAACTGGCTTAGCTTTAGTTTTTAGTTTTACTTTTTTAAAAAAAAATGTGTATGACTGTTTTGCCTTCTTGTATGTCTGTGTACCACATGCTTGCTTAGTGCCTGTGGAGAGCTGAATAGGGCAGCAGATCCCCTGAGACTGGAGTTTAACAGGTGGGAGCTGCCATGTGGGTGCTGGGGATCAGACCTGGGTCCTCTGGAAGAGCAGCCAGTGCTCTTAACAACCGAGCCATCTCTCCAGCCCCTAGCTTCACTTTTTGAGCCATGCCACCTGGGCCAGCATGAGCGGGGTTCTCTGAGCTTTGTTTCCCTGGAGAGGGGCATGGACAGGCCATCAGCAGAAGCAGTCTCAGATAGCTGTACAGTGGACAGCACTGAGGTAGCCCCTCTTCATCCTCTCCCTGCTCTTATAAGGATGCTTTTCTAGTTGCAGAGGCAGAGGCAGTGACTCTCTTAGTTCAAAGCCAGCCTGGTCTATATAGAGAGAGTTCTAGGACAGCCAGGGCTACACAGAGAACCCCTGTCTTGGAAAAGGAAAAAGAAAGAAAAATCTAGGAGAAAGTACATAAAATATTTAAAATGGGTGGTAGACTGACACAGGGAAGTCTTCTCTTTGTAAATCATATTATGTGCTCTTTAATTCTGAATGATGTGCTCTTAGTTTCCAACTTTATCCTTGTCATCCCCAGTGCTTAACTCGGGTGAGTGTTTGGTCTTTTTCCATGACCATGACACCAACCACCTTTATTTTACTCTGTGTGGTGACTCCTCTCTTGTCATCATTTCCCACAGTGGCACTAAGGAAAACAGAGACCAGCCATCATCTCTCCCTCGACAGAGCCAACATCCCACCTGAGACTTTTCAGAAATCGTCGCAGTTGGCAGAGTTACCCCAAAAGCCACCGCCTGGAGACCTGCCCCCGAAGCCCACAGAACTGGCCCCCAAGCCCCAAATTGGAGATTTGCCACCTAAGCCTGGAGAATTACCCCCCAAGCCCCAACTGGGTGAACTGCCTCCCAAGCCACAGCTCTCAGACTTACCTCCCAAACCACAGATGAAGGACCTGCCCCCAAAGCCACAGCTGGGAGACCTGCTGGCAAAGTCCCAGGCTAGCGAAGGCTCATCCAAGGTGCAGCCACCCTCAGAGGTCACACAGAAGTCACACACTGGGGATCTATCTCCAAACGTGCAGGCCAGAGACGCCATCCAGAAGCAGGCATCCGAGGACTCCAATGACCTCACACCCACGCTGCCAGAGACACCAGTACCACTGCCAAGAAAAATCAACACGGTGGGTGGGAGCCAGTGTTGGGCTCTTCTGGCAAGGCTCATTGCCCTTTCCCTTTCATGGTGCTGGATTAGACCCAGAGCTGTATGTGTGCTCTGTACCCTAATGCTAGGCAACATCCTCAGACTCAGCTGCAGTTCCCAAAGGTGATGGTAGGACGTGTTCCACTGTAGTAAGAGAGCAGCGGCCCACACTCGCTCTCCCTCTGGTTGAAACATTAGTGGCAGTGTGGAGCCTTGTGAGTGCAGACAGTTAGACCCCAACTGGCGTGCTTTGGGACATGGCTGCAGTGCCTGATGCAACTGCCTAACTAACAATGCACTTGTATTATCTAAGCCTGATTTCTTGGTTATAGGAAGGGCATATATGATACTAGGCTCGTGAGCAGCAGCACAGCTGCCAGGGAGCACTGTGTAGCAGCCACACAGCAGCCACTCAGCAGTGGTGTCTCTGACTTAGGAGCTGTGAGGGTTGAACTCACTCCCCTGGGGTCAGCCCCTGTCCCTGAATTCTGACTAGCTTGTGAATGGTGTTCCTCACTGTATCTTCCCACTGCAACCATAGGAAACGCCCAGATGGGGTTTTATAGCCGTCCTGTCCTTCCATCGTCCCATACAGTGTGTCCCACTCTGTAATTCACCAGCCTTATTTTGATGTAAAAAAATTTTTTTCAAGAGCCCTACAATATTTATGGAAGTGTGATAACTCCAAGAAAATGACACATAGGACTCAGGCACCCCAGATTAAGGGAGAGAACCCAAATTCTTTATGTGTCTGACACTCTGTCCTGTCATTTTATTATACCAGTGCCACACATCAACACTAAAGGTAAAAATGACCCATCTTCCCGTAGACTTGAGCCCACCATTGTTGGTTCACCATTCTTCCAGCCTTGTTCAGCACTGCGGTCAGCATCTCTAGTCATTTGACGTACACAGACCTCCAGTTCACACTGCCTGTGTTAGTGGGAGTACCTCACTTAAACCTTGCCATTATAAGTTAACACGTTGCAGGCCTTCTTAGTCTCTCAGCACTGAGATGAAAATCTGCTGCCATGGTTCTGTCAGTCTTCCAAGCTTTCCAGCACTCATGCCCCAGCCCCTCCTCCAGGAGCTCAGGAAGGAACCAAGGTCATCAGGAACATCGGAGAGAAGCCAGGGACAGAGGAAAAGACATTGGCCCAAAGCACTTAAAGAGATAGCTTGCTGTCCTTATGGCTAATACTCCTGCTGGCTGTGTGCTGGAAGCATTCCTTAGACAGCGTGGCCTCTGTTTCCATCTTGCTGTCTTCAGAGAACTAGAAGGCCAGACAATAAGTACTGGTCAGAATCACAGCTGCTTAGAGCCAGGCTCTTCCCTGGCATGTCCTGACCCGATTTGCATGAGGCGCTAAGAAATCTGTCTGCTACACATTCAACATACAGAAGCTGCAAATGTTGCTTCACATCATGTTCCCTTGAAAACAAAACATTTTAATAGCTTCTGCTGCCACTTCTTTGCAAGCCGATGCTGCAGGGGGACAGCAGAGGGAGGACAGGTCTCTTCACGCATACTGAGAAACCTGAATTGTGATTGCCCTCCACCAAAAATTACCTGCTGATGCCAGCCAGAGGAGGAGGGACTGCTGTTCCTGAGGATGCACAGTGCCCAGGGAGGGTGCCAGTCTTACACGCGCATGCACGCACACAAAGTTGAGGCTGAGCAAAGAGAGATCCCTGCCTGGGTTCTTCCACCTTGTGAAGAATCCTCTTCTGTTCCTCCCTTCTTTTTCCTCTCTCCACTCAAACCTGGTTTTTTTATTCCAGGGCAAAAATAAAGTGAGGCGTGTGAAGACCATCTATGACTGCCAGGCAGACAACGACGATGAGCTCACATTCATAGAGGGGGAGGTGATCATTGTCACAGGGGAAGAGGACCAGGAGTGGTGGGTACGTACCTGTGTCTGCCTGTTCCACCCCTTCGTTCCTCCAGCCTTAGGAGGGTGTGAGGACCCTGCCAGGTCCAGGACTCACCTCATGGCCATTCATACCTGCCTTTCCGTCACTAAATTTATGCTACAGAAAGACAATGCTACCTTGAAAATGGGCCAAGAGAACTAACATTTATGTTACATTTTCCTTGTGGTGTCATACGACAACATATGACATGTGTGTATGTGTGTGTGTGTTCATGTGTGTTCGTTTTAGTAATTCTAATACAAAACCCAAGCTCAAGAGCTTAGGTCACAGTGCATGGCCACAGCCAGGTTCAAGTCAGGCCCTTCCCTAAACATGAACTGATACTCTTGCCTGTTACACTCTGAGCCAGGAGGGAAAAGTCCGTGGCCCCATGCAGGCTCAGCCCTTAAGCCAGTCCTCAGCTCTCTCTAAAGGGTCCACAGTGGCTTCTTCACACAGCATTAGAATGTTAAATGAAGGTGTCCACAAACACATTTTTTGTTTTCACCTCTCAACATGAAATTTACCTCCTACCAAGAGGGGCCCATATCTGTCTGCCAGGAAGTGACCTGCAGCTCATGGTTGGTCCACCAGAATGAGTGACTGCCCAGAAACACACATCCACTTGTTTGTACATGGTTACACATAACTCAGCTTTCTTCCTCTGGGCTGCACGGGCAGTAGGTTTTGCTTTGACTAAAGCAGTTGTTCTCCACAGGGTTTTGTGTGGTTGGTGCTATCAGGAGATGCTTTAATGATGAGGGCCTGGGAATCCAACTGGTAAAAGTCAGGTGTGCCACTGACACCGTGCAGTGCTCAGGGAAGCTCCACAGCAAAGCATGTCAGCAGTGCTCAGGCCAGACGTCCCTGAGTGGGATGCTTTTCTTGGGGCTGGCTGAGCTGGGCGCACTTAGAGGCGCTTCCTTGTCCAGTCTCTATTTTTTATCAAAGCCAAGCCTGCTCCGGGTATACACTAGAAGGCCAGCTCTTGAGTCCACACCACACTCCACTGCAGGTACCTAAGAGAAGGAAAAGGAAAGCTGGCCTGTCTGGGCTTCCTCTACACAGCTCTCTAGTGCACCCTCCATGTAGGGGGGGGGGCGGTTTCAGCCAGTGCATGTGCTCTTGCTAGTCTTTCTATGGAGAGCCCACGACAGGGTGCATCTCAGTGCAGTTAAGTCAGTCTCACAGAGGTAATTAGGGAAGCTTTGCAAGTAACTGTGGCTTATGGGGTTACGCTGCAAATGGGAAAACTACCATAGGCCACTGTCAGTCTCAGAGCACTGATGGCATCTGGGGTGGCCATGGTGGCCAGAAAGCGCAGCAGCTCTTCAGTGTACATTCCTTCTTTCCTAATCACACAGGGCCAAAAGGCCCTAAGAAGGACCTTTTCTTTTTTTTTAAATCAAGTTTTATAAATAAGAGGCTTATCAAGGTTTGTCTGGGGTTACCCATGGGATGACTGCTCATCAGAGCATCAAGCATGGATGCGGAACCTGACACCTGTGCAAACCTTCCTCAGTAACTGCATCTCTGGGTAGCGCCATGGAAGAAGTGCTGGCACCTCCGGAAGGCCTGGGACTTGCTCGCTTGGGGCCCTTGCTTCTCTGTGTTGTTTACTATGAGCACTGTGGTTCACCAAAGGGTAGGGTGGGTGAACTTGGTGCCACCCCAGGCCTGCAGGCAGGCACAGGGCCAGGTTCTTACCCAAAACCCCCAGCACAGGGCAGCTGCCTGCCATCTCCTGTCTGACTACTCCTTTCTCCCTACAGATTGGGCACATCGAAGGACAGCCTGAAAGGAAGGGTGTCTTTCCCGTGTCCTTTGTTCACATCCTGTCTGACTAGCAAAAGCAGAACCTTCGGTCCGTCCACACCCTTCATGCCAGACCGCTGCCTCCGTGTAATCCTGTGTACAACATGTATATAGCTGCTGTTACAGACCAAGAACTCATTGAAAGGGCCACTCAGGAGGGGAATATAGTATGTATTGTAAATATCCTGTGGTCTTCTGCCTTCACCAGTATTAGGGTATCCTCTGGACCTGGTGCGCCTTGCTGGTTTGCCAAAGCCATCCTTGGCATCTGGCACTTACATCTCTCTCTGTGCTGTTTATGAGCAAACACAAACCAGGAGTTTAGGAGCTACTGGTTTCCCAGGTGACGTCTCCAGCAGCTGTTGAAGGGTGCAGAACTGACTCCTAACAGTGCAGTATTCCTAGTGGCGTTACTGAACATGCAACATTAGCAGAGGTGGGCTCTGTGCTCCAGGTGGAACGGCAAGTTAGCCCCCTGGCCGACCAGCCTGTAGTTTATCTGTGTACACAGTTTACAGCTACAAAGACCTACTTTGGTATTTATTACAGACACGTGTTCAGTTAAATGTGTTACTCCTTCAGCAAATGCCCACTGACACACAATCCTCTGCAGCATTTTACAGTGTACGCAGCCTCGTGCAAGTTTAGATGAGTGGATTTGTACATCTTATGGCGAGTGCCCACCCTGAGATATTACCTCATTATGCAGAAGTAACATATCCTTCATGACTATTTTGACAAAAGCTTAAAACCACGTCTGATGAAGTCCAACTTTCAGGAACCAAGGACTGCAGAAAATATCCGCCTCTACATTATGCATGCATCTAGAAGCTTACCCGAATTCTGCCTTTTATAAAGGAACAAACAGTATGAAGAAGTGAACTGTACATTTTTAAACTTGATTGCCATTAAAGCAGAAGTTACAAGATTGCAACAACACTTGTTTCTGGTCACTCATTTGGCCTTCTCCAGAGTGTTTGCACATCACGTTGACGCAGCACCCCTCAACGGTGTTGAAGCGTCCGTCCAAAGGGTCAGTTTGAAGTGATTTTTCTTCATTTCGTGCTTGATTAAACCTTTACCATTCAAGTTGGAAAACTGTAAAGTCAGTCTTTGCGTTTTCTAGTGCAGAATCCAGGTGCTGACAGCAAGCTTTCCCTCTTTTCCCCCTTCCACTCTCTTCCTTAACCTCCAGTTACAAAGTAATTGTCTTATCCTAAACTTACCCAGTAGACATGTGCCCTTCAAGTCAGTTTTTAACCGAGTTGTGGGACGCTGCTATGAATTGCACTGTGATAAAGCCCTCTGCAAGCCATCTCTGTCTGCCTGTCTGTCTGTCTGCCTGCCTGTCTGCCTGTCTGTCTGCCTCCCTGTCTGTGTGTCTGGTTTGTTACTGCTTGTGCTTTCTTTTGTCTGGTTTTTTCCCCTCAGCCTATGCAGCACATTGTGTCTCCATTTCGGCTTCTGTGTGAATTTGGGGGAAGAATGCAGTAGTTGTCTGTGGTCCTGAGTCCAGGACTGTTCTGATTCTGAGGTGCGGCGTCATTCTGGGTTTCCATTTGCTATTTGGACCACAGCACAGAACACAAATATTCTTAAGGAGATAATCTTGGCAGTAATGAGAAACATTGATTTCACAGAAGCGCAGTTCCCATGAAGCCTGTGGGAAGAGCCCTCTCACGGCCACAGCGCTCAGTATATACTAACTTACAGTGAGAGCTCTGAATACCCTCCCAAGGAAAAAAACCTGCATGACAAACCTGCAGAATAGCCTGTCAGATGTCACTGGGAACAGATCTTAAGCAATTGCTTCCGTAGTATCTGGCCACCTGTGCTTCTCCACACCAAACCAAGAGTAAAAAGGTGCCAGTCAGCATGCTGGTGTGCATCCGGGAGCACCCAGAGGCCTTATTTTAGAAGCCGTATGGTTTCAGAAATGTGGTGGTTGCCCAGTGTGCCAGTTCATTCACACATTCTTTTTGTTTTGGTTTGCTTTGGTTTTGGTTTTTCGAGACAGGGTTTCTCTGTGTAGTCATGGCTGTCCTAGACTCCCTTTGTAGACTAGGCTGGCCTCGAACTCACAGCAAACTGCCTGCCTCTGCCTCCTGAGTACTGGGACTAAAGGTGTGCACTGCCATGCCTGGCCACATAAGCTGGTTTTTAAATAAACAAGCTCCATCTCTAAAGTGATGACATTATTATCCTCTTCTTTTGCAGGAACTCACACAAATGTATGTTCATACCTTTCTTGTCTGATTTTTGTTTGTTTCCCATCAGGAACTTGAGTTTTCTCTATTGCATTGTACTGTGGGACATAGGAAAACTAGGTAGATATTCCTTTGGCAATCTTGTTGAGTTTAAATTTGACTTTTTTCTGGAACCTGGTGAGCCACTGTCTATAATTTTCTACATGACCTAATATTTTGAAGGTGTGGAACCTTAAGAAAGAAATAGTATATCCATTCCATTTTTCCCCCTGAAGGGAAAAATTATGTCTGCAAACAGTGTGTCTTAATTTACTGTTGGACAGCAATTGTTATTTATTTTTTTAATTGCCTACAACTTGGCCATGGTATATAGGAGCCCTGTCATGCCTATCACTCGTTAAATCCCACATTCTTACCTGGGAGCTAGCATCAAGCATTAGTCCACTTCTTATCTCACGTGTGTTTAATGTGACAGTTTCTCAGTACTGTATGTGTTTATTTCTACTTTTTTAATATTTAAAATTGCTTTAAATAAACATATTCTCAGTTGATCCCAAGCATCTGAAATCAGGCCATTTTGTGAGTTGTCCACTGCTTTCTCGCTGGGAAAAAAACAAACAACAACAACAACAAATGATGTCGTTTGGGAAGCAACGGCGGGAAACACAAGTCACTTCACATGCATAGTAGGGTACGCCTCCAGGCACACCTGAGCCCCCTCTCTCTCATCCCCACGTTTTATGAAACATATGTTCATCCCAGATTGGCACCAAGGGCAGACCAGACAATTTCTCCAAGTCTATCTTGGTGAGTCAGTGTGTTCAACTGGGGCTACTTACCGGAGTTTCTATGAGGGGTTACTTCCAGGAGTGTGGGCAGCTATACCATGAAGACCTGTATCACCTTGTATCAGGGAGGAGAGGGCCTTGTAAGCCCCTCCCCAGTAACCCCTAACTACCTGTATATCCTTGGGGAGGGGCCTCCTGAGTCCCCCCTCCACACTGAATGTAAAGGTCTCCTGTACTTGACCTTGCTGCTGAATATTCAAGGCATAGACGGAGCATGCCCAGAGGTCTTGATATACATGCCTTCATTTTGTCCCTTTTCCTGTGGCCAGAATCTTATGTTCATGTGCTGAGTGCTGCATCTGCCTGTCCTGCATGGCTGTCACTCCTGATGCAGCCACAAAGTGGGGTAGACAAAACAGATGGACTCTGCGGCATCTACTGTCTCCTCTGGGAGCCCAAGGGGCCTAGAAATGGGGTGCAAAGAAAGGCATTCAGTTTAGGAGATTGATGTGAGGAGTCCACACAAGTGGTTCTGGCTCTGAGGCTCCATGGCACAGTTCTAATCAAAGGGAGATTGGTAGGAGCCGAACAGTGCCTCCTCAGGAAGATACTGCAGCTTCCTTCCTTGAAAACGAGCACATTCCTGTCTGTTCACAAAGCGAAACAAATACCGTGCACCCAAGGAAAGTGTCCTTGGGAAGGCCCTAATTTCCCATCAGGATCTTTCTGGAAGAGGAGAACACAATCCAGGATCGAGGACAGCTAGCTAATCCTGTGATAAAATGCAGTCTCCCCTTGTTTGCTTGGGCTTTCAATCCCATGACATACAAACTTAACAGCTGACCCCAGAGAGCAGCCGCCATGTCAGGGGGGAATAGTCCAGAAACTGGAGGGCCACTGGGGTCACCCTGGTATGCTGGGTACTTAGCACAGACAGCCCATATTCCCTCAGACCTGTATATAGCCTTCTGTGAGGCGAGCTTCATTAGGCACAGCTGGAGTGATCTCCTCCAGGCCACACAGTGTGACAGGTAGCAGTGCCAGCCCACGTCCTGTGACCTCAACAGCAGTGTCCCTGCCTCCCTGCCCTTGTCTTTTTCTGTTCTAAGCCTGTGTCCACCTGCCCCCATTTGTAAGTCTTCCTAAGTCCCAGAGGGTGGGGTGGTGTAGTAACACTGGTTAGTGACATTGAGCTGTTTTGCCCATCTCAATGGTCTCCCCCAGTTTTGTGTTATGGGTGTTACACGGAGTGAATGGGCTCACTTCTGCTCTGATTACCTTGTTGAATGTGTGTCAGCATCCATGGGCATCAGGCTGACAGTAGCCTAGATGAGGTTGAGGTCATCCAAATGCTCACCTGAGCCTATTAAGCTGATTGAGACATTCCTTTTGTGGCCAGAGAAATACCAGACCTGTGGGCACAGAGACAGCTCCGTGTTCTCCTTGCAACGCTCACAGAGCAGAGAGAGCTCAGGTAAATGGTAACATTTGTGGGTTCAGCTATAAGGCAACAAAGAGGTGGCCTATCTTAAAGGCATTTACGGATTCAGCTCACAGAGGTTGTGGGGCTAGAGGGTGGTGCCTGAAATCAGCCAGAGCAGACAGCAAGAAGCAAACAGGCCACAGACAGGATGAGTCCAGAGTCATCTTTGCTACACTGTTGAGTGAAGTCTCCACTCCCAGCCCTGCCTTTCCTCAAAGGAAGCCTTGTCACCACTGGCAACACATTCCTAGTGCATTTGCAGATGACACTGATGTTCACAGGTAAGGTGTAACTTTAATCAGAATCAAGCCATTCCTGGTGTGGAAGCTGGATTTGAACCTAGGGACCTTTTGCTCTTGGTCAGAAAAGAAAGAAGCTGAGTTAAAGATGCCTTGCCCCAGCTGTCTACCAGGTAGACACTAGGAGAGTGTAACCAGGGAGTTTCATTGCCGTGATAGTATGTACCAGAAGGGCTTTGCAGGGAGGCGTCCTCGGACAGTGCACAGCCAAATCAGCACTAATGTCCTAAAACATGCACAACGGGACCAAGGAGGCAGCAGGGAGAATTGTGAGGCCACACACAGGCCCTGAAACCTGTAAGCCCCTGAAAACAAGAGTTAAAGCTCAGATAAACACAGTTGTTTGCACAAATCTTAGCACACAGCAAACCCTAGCCGGATGCAAGGAAGGCTTTCTGCTTCTGCTAGGGGGAGATGTGTTTGTCGGGATTCAGTGGCCAACTCACAGTTCCAAGCAGATCGGAGAGCAAGTGGCAAGTGTGTCGCCTGCACCATGACTTGAAAATAACACTGTGGCTGAGCTCTGAGCTGCTGGGCTCCTCAACCGAGAACGAGCTTCCTAGACTTTGTTCCTGGAAATTGAGTCACAGGAGGAAACCAGGGATCAGCATCTTAAGCCCAACCCTCAGGTGAGCCCCGTGTACCCACCAGCAGACAGGGTCCCTCTAGCACTACTGCTCAGGAATTGTCTGGAATTGTCTGGAATTGTCTCTGGAATTGTCACCAAAACGGAGACACACAGGAACCCACTTTGATAGTATAAACTCCATCATGGGGTCAGCACGTTTGAAACTGCAGCTGTCACATGCTCCATAGTAAAGTGCATAGAAAAGGACACAGATGTTGGTGTTCATCCCAGCCTCTGCCACATGCCAGCAAATGAGTCAACAGACATGGCTGAGAGGCCAGCACAGATTGCTTAAGCCCCGGGAGCCTCAAGTTTCCTTTGATAATTATGTGCTTTGTGACTTGCAGCTAGGTGCTCAGCTCGGAGAAGCTGGAAAGAGGTCTTCCAGAACTACTCACTGGCCTCCCCTGTTCCCTGTCAGCCCAGGAGAACCCTGGGACTTCCTGTCACCTGTGGTGTGTCTTCTGGCCAGACCCAGGGTGGGCAGTTTATAGGCTTAGATGGACCCTTTGTAATGTCACTTAGACCCGGAAGGGTCAGAGTCAGGACAGGGTCGGGGGTTCCCACTTTGGTTTTTGTTTTAGGGTTTCTGTTTTTCTGAGGAGAGGTTATTCGGTTCTTTTGTTTCCTTTTGTCTGAGGCAGGGCTGATCTTGAACTCACGTATGTAAACCAGACTGGCCTCAAACCTGATTGCCCTGCCTCTGCCTCCTGGGTTCTGGGATTACACAGCCTCCGATTCAAACAGACAGACAACAGCAACAAACACATTGAGTTTGACCCTTAATCTCTTCAAGTTTCAGGGGAAAAAAAGTTTTTTGGTTTTTTTCCCTGTGTAAATGGGGAAACAGTGGTTTTAAAACTGAACTGTGCTTACCAAATGAAGACAGGAAGTGGGAAGAATTTTCCTCATCTTCCTCAGTGACAAATGAGAAAGAAAAGAATCTACTGAGTGCTGGACACCTGGGCCTCTGATGGTGGTCACTTGGCAGCCCTAGAATGTCAGAGCATGTGACATGGTCATGAGCTAGAAGGGATCCCACAGGACCACTGGGAGCACCAAACTAGACCCGGCTGCAAAGGTGCAGCCGGAGGCACCAGCTGGTGCCATCTCTACCTGAAGTTGCCAGCAGATCCCACAGGGAAGGCCTTGCTCCCCGCAAATCCCCAGATCTTCATCCATGAAAAACTTGACACTGGCTATCAGTTGGGGTTCCCACAGACTCCACTTGCATTAATTTGCTAGAATGGCCACAAAACTCAAGGTTTTTATAGAGGACACTGCACAAGAACGAGCTGGAGTGAGGCAGGAGGATGGCCAGCAGGGTTTCCAAACCAGGCCGGCTGCCCACACCCAGGAACTGCCAGGTGCTCAGGTCCCCTCCCCAGAGCTCTATCCCTTTGGGGGTCTGTGGAGGCTTTTTTCTATGAGCAGGTTGGTTCCTAAGGCTCACCTCACCTTCAGTCCCCTCCCCTCCTGGGTAGGTGGGACATAGGGCTACAAAGTCAGAGCTCTCTCATCTTGCCCTGGTTTTTCCATTGTCAGCCTTGGGGCCAGCCAGCCAGTCCTTAGCATATGAAAAAGGCACTTGCCACTTCTGAGATTCCAAGGAATTCAGGTGAAAGACCTGTACACACATTTCAGCCTATCTCTGGGCCATTTTTTTTTGGTTAAAGGATAAAGGGGAGGAACTTCACTACCCCCTTCTCAGAAGCCTGGGAAGCCCCCTCACCCCCATGGAAGGTCAATGCCAGGGAACCCTGCTGCACTTGGCTCAGCGCGCTTGGGCTGCATACTGCTGACTCCCACCCAGAAACAGACAGTGGACAATGGACCTCTTATGGAGCCCTAAGCTGCAGAACAAAGATGCAAAGGGCACATTGTCTGATTGTGCAAGCCTAGTTCCTGCTCAGCTGGAACCACTTAAGCCTCAGCCGGGTACAGTGGCCTAGGCCTGTCATATCAGCTACTGGGGAGGCTCAAATAGGAAGGTCGTGAGTTCAAGGCCAGCCTGGGCAACACACACACACACACACACACACACACACACACACACACACACACACACACACAAATACTTCAGCCACTAGGACTCTACCTTCAGTTACCAGTCAGCTGCTCCTCTCTGACGGTCTCTTCATGGCTTTGCCAGCCTAAGAAAGAATCAGCAAATATGCAGATATGCCCAAGCTAGCTCTTTCTAACCTGTCCCTATGGCCTCCGCTTTGCCTCTCTACCCAGAGCCTAGAGGCCCACCCTTGTCTGTCCCACAATAGAAGATGCCAGTGTCTGTAGGACATATTCAGTCACGAGAATGAACAGTTCAGACAAAACAGGGGTCCCAGTGGGTAAAGCACTTGTCACAGCAGCCTGGCCACATATGACCCATGTAAACGCTGGACACCAGAGATACACGTACTGCAATCCCAGCATGCCCCTGCAGCAAGGACTGGGTGAGGAACAGGGAAACCAGAAGGCCACAGGCTAGCTAGACTGATGTAGAAAGCTTTAAACAAGAGATCCCATCTCAAGGTAGGAAGTTTGTACTGTTACCTGACTCCCAGTGGCATACAAGTGCCCACACTCACATGTGCAAATGTGCATGTGTACACACAAAAGAAAAGTGAACAGTCAGTCCACAACCACATGTAAACAATATGCTGAATCTCACAAACAGCTGCCAAGTCCAAGGAGCCAGACTCAAAAGAATTAGGTTTGAAGATGTTTAATGTAACAAAGTGGGTGCTCGGTGAGTTGCACGGTTATGTGTGAGAATAGGGCAACCACTAGAAGAGGCCTTGGCGGCCAGGGCTTGGGGTACAAACACCAATCTATTTGTGTAGGTGACAGTCATGAAGGCTTGTTCTGTTGGAAAATTCAAGCTTTTTGCACTTCCTCATTAGCCCTATGCTGTTCTCTATGGTATGCTGGCCAATGTCTAAGTAACTCTCGCAGGCTGTATTTGTATATTCATATTCAATTTTTTGTAAATTAATTATGCATAGCAATAATGAAGAGGCTATGAATTTGAGAAGAAGCAAGGGAATATGGAAGAGGTTGGAGGGAGGACAGGGAAGAAAAATGGAATAAAATGCAGCACACATGTATAAAATACTACAAAATAAATTTAATACTTGAAAAATAATTTCAAGCCAGGTTTGGTGGCATACAGGTGATCCAAGAACTTGGGAGACTGAGGCAAAAAGGATCCCAAGTTCAAGGCCAAGAACAACTACATATAATCGGACTCTCTAAAAAGGGAAAGCAATGTTTAAAAAGAAACCCTTATTTGTGGCGATGCCAGGTCCTTTGGCATCTTCCTTACTAGCATAGATGTGACAACCTACCAGTATGTGCTCCTGAATACTGGGCTAGGACGAGGATAAAGGCCTTCCTTGGAGATTTGGAGACCAGAAAGAGGACTGGAGGAGGTAGGGGAGGAGAGCGTAAAGGAATGACTATTGGAAGCAGGTTCTTGTACATCTATTAAAATGCCACAATGAAACTATTATTGTGTATAATTAGTATATAGAAATATTGGTGCGTAGCTAATAGAACATAAAAATAATATTCTTTGTCAAAAGTTGCCTTGAGCCAGCTCCAGCAGGCCATAAGGTGTACCTCAGAAAACATCTTAACAGTTTGGGGCCAAAGACTGGCTCAGTGGTCAAGAGCACTTGTCCCTCTTGCAGAGGACCTGGGTTCAGTTCCAAGCACACACGTGGTAGTTCACGACCATGGATAATTTCAGTTCCGGGGGTCCAGTACCACCTTCTGACCCTTGAGGGCACCAGGCATACATATGTTGCACAGACCTACATGTACATGCAGGCATTACCATAGAAGACGACTTTTTATCCCCCAAAAAATCCATGCCAAAGTAGGGGGTACTTACCTGCAGCTTGCTTCCCCTTGCTTCGTATGTCCAGTGCATATAGTGGGGGGTGCCGTGGCTGATTCCCCACTCTGTGTGCTCACTTCTTCCTGTACCTCAAGGAGGAGAACGTGCGCATGGGTTGGCTCTCCACCAGAACCCACCCATTTGACTAAGAGGGCCGCTGGTCTTTGGGTTGAATGTGGAGTGTGCCTTAAAGGGGCAGTGTAGGCTGGCACTGGCTCTCTGCTGGCATTTAATAAAGCACCTGGTTGTCTCTGCCCTGCCTGTAAATCGACACATGCCTGAGTCTGCTGCACAGGGTATGCATTGGAAGAGGGGTAGTCTTATACAGCAAGTACATTCCAAAACTGTATTTTAACTGCAAAAGTTGGGGGTGGTCTTATATGCCCAGTTGTCTTATATGCCGGATAATACAGTACCACATTAAATAAAAATAAATGAATGAAAAATTAGCAAATAAGAATTGTTACTAAAATGTAAGGTCATTGAGATGGGCTTGCTCTTACACAATTCTCAGCTACCATGTGCATGCATCATACTTATACTTTTTTTTTTTCTTTTTAGGCTATTATGTGTAGCTCAGCTATCTGTGTAACCAAATACGACCTTGAGCTTCTGACTCTGGGGTTGTGAATGTTGACCATACTTGCTTCATGCACTGCTGAGGTGTGAATCCCAAACTTTGTTTCACAGGGTGAGCACTCTGCCAGCTGCGCCGAGCTTTATCCCAGCCTATACTTTTTTTTTTTATAAAGATTTATTTATTAAGTAAACAGTGTGCGTTAGATCACATTATAGATGGACGCAAGCCACCATGTGGTTGCTGGGAGTTGAACTCGGGACCTCTGGAAGAGCAGTCAGTGCTCTTAAGCGCTGAGCCATCTCTCCAACCCCCGCAGCCTATACTTAAAAAAAAAAATTTAGCCGGGCGTGGTGGCGCACGCCTTTAATCCCAGCACTCGGGAGGCAGAGGCAGGCGGATCGCTGTGAGTTCGAGGCTAGCCTGGCCTACAAAGTGAGTCCAGGACAGCCAAGGCTACACAGAGAAACCCTGTCTCAAAAAACCAAAAAAAAAAAAAAAAAAAAATTTATAGCAGCTTCTTCATATTATAATTAATAGACAGTTTATGCAAAGTATAAACTTAAGTAGCTTTTGTATTTTCATTGAGCTGCACAGCTATCACCACCATTGTGTGAAGAACGTTTTATCATCCAAGAAAGATAACCCTGGGCCCGATACCAGTCTGTCATTCCAGCTTCCTCGGGCCACAGACAATGACACACAGCTGATCTCTTCAGGGAATTCTGTATCGTACAACACACAGGCTCTGTTACTGCCTCATTTATATACTATCTCCTAGGTTCATCTATGGTGTTTCAAATCTTTTGCTTTTCCATTTTTAAACAGCCTTGCTGTACATTGCAGGCTAACCTTAAATGCAACACCCTCCTGTTTCTGTCTCCCAAGTGCTGGGATTACTGAAGGACACTGTCACATCCACCTTTCATATCTTTTTATTGCCAAATAATCATCCACCATGTGGCTACACTTCACTTTTTTTGTTTGTTTCTTTGGTTTGGTTTGTTTTTTGGTTTTGTTGTTGTTGTTGTTGTTGTTGTTGTTGGGTTTTGGTTTTTTGTTTTGTTTTGTTTTGTTTTTGTTTTTTTGTTTTTTTGGGTTTTTTTGAGACGGGGTTTCTCTGTGTAGCCTTGGCTGTCCTGGAGCTCGCTCTGTAGACCAGGCTGGCCTCGAACTCACAAAGATCTGCCTGCCTCTGCCTCCCAAGCGCTGGGATTAAAGGCGTGCGCCACCACGGCACAGCTTACACTTCATTTTTTTCTGGCCACCATATTTTGGGCTGTGATGAACCATGCTGTTGGGAATACTTGCATATGATTTGCATGGGCTCGCTCTTCACTTCCTGTGTCTATATACCTTGAAAGGCAAGTAAGTGATGGGTCAGAGGGTAGTTCTATGTGTGGCCTTCTGAGGACAAGGCAGGACAGTTTCTGAAGCAGCCACCCTGATTTCCATTCCAGCACGGCAGGAGGCTTCCCATCTCTCGGAGTCCTCACCCACACTGGCTTCCTATTTTTATAGCAGCCATCCTAAAAAGGGTACAGTGATCTCTCACGGTGGTTTTGATTTGCATTTCCCTGAAGACTTGTGATGCTGAGCACATTCGCAGATCTGTGAAAGGAGAGGTTCTCAGATCCTTTACCCATCTTTAAACGTTTGAGCTGAATTATTTATTTATTTGCTGTTTTTATTCTGGCGGGAGGGGTGTTTTTCTTGTTTGATTTGGGGGTTTGGTTGGTTGGGGGTTTGTTTTTGGAGGGGGGTGCTTTTTAAGACAGGGCTGTGTAACCTAGCCTGGCCTCAAAGTCATGAATGAAGATCCTCCTGCCTTAGCCTTCCAAGTGCTGTGACTACAGGCATGTCTAGCTTGGCTGTTTTTACATTCTGGGCATAAGTCCTTATCAGCTGTAAGACTGGCAGATTTATTTTTCTGCCATTTTGTGGGTTGCATTCTCTTCAGATTCCCTCTTCGAAATGATGATGAACTTTCTGGGCCACAAACTCCTAAGCCTTGAGCGACTCGGCAGGTCATCTGGACCATGTGTGGTGGCCCTTGGCTTCACTCCTGGACTGAATACTGTGTGTTTGGGCTAACTTAAGATGTGGGCTTTGCATGAATGTTGCTATACCTCTTTTTCTGTAGCTGTCACTGAATGCCTAGGGCCAGGTAATTTATAGAGAAGAGAAATTTTTTGTTGTTGTTCTTAGAAGTCCAATTACACAAGGCCATATCTGCATAAGATAAGATGGACCCTTCCTGCCTCATAACAGGCTGGGGGGCGGGCCGCATGTTGAGACACACTGAGGTGCCAGAAAGAGGCGTTCTTAAGAAGCCCCTTCCTCGGTAGCTCATTAGTGCATTTATGCAGGTGGATGCGCACCACCACCTCATCTCCCAGAAGTCTTGCCTTCAAATGCCACTAACATGAGTTAGAGGAGTGAATTTTTAGACACGACTGTCAGATGGCTGTCTCCCGCTCAAAGCTAAGTAGGCACGGGCAGCTTACCTGACTGTTCTGAGCCCGGAGTTTGCTTGTCAATGAAATGTAGGAGCAGTAAGCCAGGGAGTGGTGGCGCACGCCTTTAATCCCAGCACTTGGGAGGCAGAGGCATGTAGATCTCTGAGTTCCAGACAAGCCAGAGCTATTACACAGAGGAACTGTATTGAAATCAAAGAAAGAAATGTGACTGTCACCATTGGCCTCCCAGGATGGACATGAAACGTAAAGTGTTATAACCTTTCTAAACTGGGTGGTAGGAGGCAGGAGGATTGCCAAAAGTCAAGGCTAGTCTGGTTTACATAGTAAGTTCCAGACCATAGCAAGACCTTGAAAAAAAATGGGACAAAATGGAAGAAAAAAAAAGTGTGGGTTTTCTATGTGATTTTAACCATGTACACATTTAATATACATATGTGTGTGTACACATGTATATGTTTACCTATGTGCATGTGTGTGTGGCAGGGCAGAGGTTAACAAGTGCGTCTCTCTCTCTCTCTCTCTCTCTCTCTCTCTCTCTCTCTCTCTCTCGCTTTCTCTCTCTCATTCTCTCACTCTGAGACAACGTCTTACTATGCAGCCCTGACTGGCCTTGAACTCACTATGTAGACCAGATTGGCCTCAAATTCACAGAAATCAACTTGCCTCTCACCTCTGCCATCTGAGTGCTGGGATTAAAAGCTTGCACCCTGCCTGTCTTCCGTCTCAGTTTGGAGTTCACTGGTTGCCTAGACAGACTGTTCAGCAAGCTCCAAGAATCCACCTGCCATCAGCTGTAAGCACTAGGCTCGTGGCTGGCTACCTATGGCCATGCCTAGCTTTTTAGCTGGGTGCTGGGGACCTGAACTCACTAAGCATCTATCTCCCTAGCTCCTTTACTAAGGCTTTAAAATAAAATATAGACTTGTGTCTCTTCTGGTGTAACTTGAGGCCTCTCTCTCTCTCTCTCTCTCTCTCTCTCTCTCTCTCTCTCTCTCTCTCTCTCTCTCTCTCTCTCTCTCCCCCTCCCCCCCAGGTACCTATGTCAAACAGCTTGCCACAGCCCTATTATACCCTGTTTCTACAGGACATTCTTGGTTTTGCCAGCCTTTGGGGGGGGGACGGACAATGGGGAGATACCATACTTTTTCATTAATTATTAAGTTAGAGACAGAGTGTTTTTCACCCCTTATGCCTGTTGAGGTTTCCTGTCCACTGAGAACAAAGGAAAGCCCTATATTTTCCTTTTCCAGCCAGGGGCCTGCTGGCCCCAGCAAGGGTTTCTTAATCTCCCCGAAAATATCTATCACCACACTTTTGGAGGGTTCCCAGCCTGGATATGCTGTGCCCCAGGGCCCCTGGACCTGAGCCCGCCCACCATGCTGAGGATGCACAGCCATACTCTGTTTCCTAAGTCAGGGTTCAGAGGTAGAGTGTCCAGGGCTTGGGAAGCCAGAGGTTCAGAACCTGACTTCCTGTAACAAGTCGGTCCATCAGCCACAGGCATGCCCTAAGAATGAGCTGTGGGTTTAGGAGTAAAAATGAAACTTGCTAAGTTCCTGGTCTTTGCTCCTCAAGCCCTGGTGGTAAACTCCCTCCCTGCTCTGAGTCAGTTTCAGAGTGCTGGTGTCAAGGCGGAAGTGTTAATGTCTGGGCAGCTCATCTTCACCCCTGCAGGCAGGATGCCTCTGCCCACCCACACATCTCCAGCAGGCCAGAGCTCCAGTGATGCCATGAAGGAGTCAAGGCTCAGAGCCAAGATGAGGCAATGCTCACCCCTGCCAAGCAATATGTGAGACTGTCCACTCCGAGTGTAGTGCTCTAGTACTTAACCTCAGGCCGGGCGTGGTGGCGCACGCCTTTAATCCCAGCACTCGGGAGGCAGAAGCAGGCGGATCGCTGTGAGTTCGAGGCCAGCCTGGTCCACAAAGCTAATCCAGGAGAGCCAAGTCTATCTACACAGAGAAACTCTGTCTCCAAAAACAAAAACAAAAACAAATTTCTAGTACCTGACCTGGCAACCCAGGAGATGCAAAGCCTGCACAGGATAAGCAGACCCTCTGAGACTCCAATTGCTGGAGGGAGCCTGCTGAGTCAGTAAGGGGAGAGGGTCCTTGCTTCTCATGCCCTCGCAGGGACTTTCTGAGGAGATGGGCATAATTGTTCTTTGTGAGCTAACACTCACACCCTCCCCCTTATTTTTTTTTTAACTTATTCAAAACAGCATGTGGGTGGGAATGAAAGAAGAACTTAGGTAGATGTGGCTGATGCCTGAGTTCTGGCCTCTTCCAGATTCTTCTATGGCCGTAGGTCACTCACAGCCCTCCCCAGCCTCTTCCCCACCATGAGACATCTACTGGCCATGCCTCTGCCCTGCCCTCTTAGCGCTTCCTCATCTCCTCAGTGAGCTGTGGGGTTCAGATTACAGACAGACCAGTCAGCAAGCTCCTACTGGGTGCCATGGACACCTGGTACCCCCTCCCCGCAAGCCCCTGCCTGAACTAGCACAGGGTGAGCCCTCAGCTGACATCTTCAAGCAGGTGGGGCCACTGAGCCCTGCCCCACTCCTACCCGAACCCTGAGAAGCAACTCTTTCCTGGTGGCCCAGCGGAGGGATCGAAAACTCTAATCCAGGTGGCCTTGGTTGGCCTTGGTGTAAATAAACTGCATGGTGAGTGCTGAGGAGGCTGAGGCAGGAGAGGGTTTTCCAGAGTTTAGTAGTGAACTTGAGACTGGCCTAGGTTACAGTGTAAGTCTTTTTCTCGTCAAAACAAAATACAGATAGAATAAACATAATTCTATTTGATGTGCCTCATTAGAAACGAAGGAAGGGTGGCGCATGCCTTTAGTCCCAGCAGAGGCAGGCAGATTGCTGTGAATTCGAGGCCAGCCTGGTCTACAAAGCAAGTCCAGGACAGCGAACGATGCACAGAGAGACCCTGTCTTGTAACCATCCTCCTCAAAAAAAAAAAAAAAAAAAAAAAAAAAAAAAGAAGGAAGGAAGGTTGAGACAGCGCATCAAGAGCAGTCATGGAAAAGGGACCGCATGCCCTGGAGAAGCAGAGCTGTGGGCCGCTGTGTGCACCAGGCTAACCTGAAACCTCCAAGGTACAACTAAGGGAGCAAGAGCCTGGGGACCATGGAGGCCCTCTGTGTGAAGCCCCTGAAAGCAGCTGGACCCCAGGTGCAGCCGTGCCTATGCCTGTGTATGTCTGTGTTCTGGGAGGCTGAGTGACCTGGTGGGCGTGTGCTCTGTGTGTGCGTGTGCGTGTGCCCGTGGATGGGGGAGCCAATGAGGGGGAGTGTTTTAGCCTTCCTGAGTGTATTCCAGCAGCCACACAGGGCAGGCTGAATCGTCCCTACTTTACAGATCAGATCCAGGGGCTCAGGGGTGGTTTCCTACGGCCTCTAGAACAAACCGAGCAGACACAGGAGTTTGAATCAACACATTCCTTATAGCTATGGAGGTTAGAAGTCTAGAATAAAGGTGTTGGGCGTGGTGTGGTTTTGGAGGTTTCAAGAATTCATTTAGTTGATTTTTCTATCTTCTCAGAGCTGCTTGCATTCCCTGGCTTGGGGCCTATTTTTCTAACTCCAAGACATGACAATGGACGCTGACTTCTACTTTCATGGTCAATTCCTCTTTTGGTGTCACCCTGCCCCCCTTATCACCCTTTGATAAGGTCACCTAGGATTACAATGTGACCATGCCAAGACTCTTGTCTTTCCCTGTGTCACACAGCTGGAGAACAGACAGTCTTGGTCAGGGGTGGCCTGGGTGCCTGGTCTTCCTCCACAGTTGGAGATGGTAGTCTTTCTGTCCCAACTTAGGAGCTATCACCCACAGAGCTGGTGGCTTTGCCCATGGCAGTGAGTGCCCTTTCTCTCTGTCTCTCTGCCTCTGTCTCTGTCTCTCTTTCTCTCTCTACATACACACACACATGCACACGCACACGCATGCGCACACCCTAGCCAGGGCATGAGCCAGCCCAGCAGATGGCTGCCTGTAGTTAGGACCAACAGGAGAACAGGCTCTTGGGTAGCTGCTGGTGACATCTAGGAATCACAGCCTTCCTTAGCATCCCTCTGTGTCTCTTATCAGTTCCCAGTAGCAGGCACCCTCTTCCTAGTGTCCCAAGGCTCTTCTTACTAAACTGACTCCTTCTTTCTTTTAACCAGCATTTGCTGTGTAGCTACTCTTCCTCCAGGCTCCAGAGACACAGGACAGAACCCACACAGGCCTTCCCTGTGACGCCGAGAACCCATTCAGCAAAACAAATGCATGTGGCACTTACCACCAGATTGACAGCGCGTTACAGGAGGGGGCCCATGCACAATACTCAGTCCTCTCAGCCGTATACGTAGGAGGTGCCAGGAATACCAACACTGACAAGCTTGCCAGCTCCTGGAAATGGGAGGCCCATCAGAACAATGCAACATTGTGCTCGGCTAAGTTCTTTTTCTTTTTTGAGATATGGTCTCAGTAAGTAATCCTGGCTGGCCTGCACCTCAGTATGCAGACCAGGCTGGCCTCAAACAACTCAGAGATCTGCCTGTTTCCACTTTCTGAGTACTTGGGTTAAAGGCATGGGCCGTGATGCCCAGCAAACTAGCTAAACAAACAAACAAACAAACAAACAAACAAACAAACATGTTAACGCCTTGTGATGTCACACACTAATAATCCTAGCTGATCAAGAAGCTGAGGCAGCAGGACCACAAGTTTTGGGCTATCCTGAGATATGCTGTACCCATGGGAACCCTTTTAAAAGGGTCTGTAGTTCAGAGATCAGATTTTACTCACTCCGGGTCTAACCTTTCTGAAAATGGGTCATATTTAACAAGTTTGAAGATGCTCATCTCTGTTTTACCCAGCTGTCCCACACTTGGTCTGCAGACATTCCCTCCTCCATGCTGGCAGACAGGGAAGATACGGAGAAGGACACCCTAGAGGGACGCCATTGATGGGGCACATAGTGCACACTGAAGCTGTCTGCACAAGACTGAGGAAGGCAACTGTATCAAGTTGGCTGGAGAGGATTCCGACTAGAAAAACTTACTCTTGAAACAAATTAGCCCATTTTTCAGTGTGCATCCTGAGTGAGGCACCGACCTCTGCTCTCTGCTGGGCTTCTTACAGAGGAAGGCAGAGAGGAGCGCTAAGCAGATAGGGATGCGTGAAGGTTCCTAACTGAGGAAGGGAACGGGCTTTAATGAGCACCGTGAATCATTAAAGACATAGACCAGCACTGGCGTCGCAGTGCTGGCAAGGGCTCAGAGAGGAACCTTAGCAGAGGATTTGTACAAGTTAGAGCCGCTTCTCCTCCTC
Source organism: Acomys minous (assembly GCF_964271855.1). Lineage (NCBI taxonomy): Eukaryota > Metazoa > Chordata > Mammalia > Rodentia > Muridae > Acomys > Acomys minous. Next base: position 44,797,933 of record NC_140493.1, on the reverse strand, counting down.
TTCCTCCTCCTCCTCCTTCTTTTTGTTTTTTGTTTGTTTTCGAGACAGGGTTTCTCTGTGTAACAGTCCTGGCTATCCTGGACTTCACTTTTGTAGACCAGGTTGGCCTCGAACTCACAGCGATCCGCCTGCCTCTACCTCCCGAGTGCTGGGATTAAAGGCGTGCGCCACTAGAGCCCCTTCTTAAATGTCTCAAAACTTGCCGGGTGTGGTGGCTCATGCCTTTAATCTCACTGCTCGGGAGGCAGAGGCAGGCGGGATCGCTGTGAGTTCGAGGCCAGCCTGGTCTACAAAGAGAGTCTAGGACAGCCAAGGCTACAACACAGAGAAACCCTGTCTCAAAAAACCAAAAGTCTCAAAACTTGCAAAATCCTATATAGTATTTGTGGGTACCAGGGGGTGTCTGAGTCCCCAGTTCAGGGACACGGTCATCTTAGAGGAGGGAGGGGCAACGAGGGGGGGGTGTCTCAGAAGAAGGTCTAGCACTTCCCCTACCCGCTGAAGTGGGGTTGGGAAGGGGGAGAAAGGCTGACTGCAAATGTAGATGCAATAAGCAGGGAGAGGCAGCTGGAGCTGGCCAAGATGGCCATGAGGTCTAAAGTTTGGTGGCCAGAGGGGAGAGAGACTTGCAGGAGGTAGAGTTGGCAAGCAGGACGCCCATCTTGCCGGCAGCAGGCTGAGGTTCTCAGAACTTTAATAAAATCAAAGCCTGAAATGTTTTTGCATCTCCCAGACCTAAGCTAGAGGCAGGAAGTCCTTGCTGTCCCCTTTCATGCCGTCCCCAGCCTCACCTTGGACTCTGTGCTCAGTTTTGCCTCCCCTGCCCACTTTCTTTTGGACAATTTAGCCAGGTTGGTAAGAGCTGTGGTGTGAGCTACTCCCTCCGGAAGAGCCTTCGGTCGGCCCTGGAGCAGCGGAAGCCCTATTCTAGGAACTGAGAATAAGCATCTGCAGTGGTTAAGTTGATTCTCAACTGACAGGGTCAGGAGTCACCAAGGGCAAAGCCACCGGCTGCCTCATCTGTGGGGGATTATCCTGATTGATGACATCACCAGAGAATATGGGAAGGCAGAGTTTATCTTGATGACATCAGGGAGTGTGGACCCTACAGGACGCACCATTGCCTGGGCCGGGGTCCTGAACTGCATCAAAAGGAGACAGTGAACTCAGCATCTGTTCCTGGACTGTGGGTGTGGCCAGCTGGTGAACCATGTGCCTGCTGCCACGCCTCCCACAGCATGGTGGACTGTTCCAGACTGTGAGCCAAAATAACGTCTTCCTTCCTTCCATAAGTTGCTATTCTCCGGGTATTTTATCATGGCAAGGAGAACAGTGACCATATATTCCCTATTCATGGCGCTTACACTCCATGGGGAGAGCAGAATGTACCTCAGTAAAATCTACAATTTCTGGTACTAAGCCCCCAAAAGAAAACCAAGCAAGACGATGTGATGGTGGCCTCTGTTACTTGATGTTGCCACCGTACCTTAGAGGGGTTTAGTTCTTTTATTTCCTCCTTAAACTTTAAAATACATTTTGCTAAATAAAAAAATAATGTTTCATACATTGTTTTTGGTTTTGTCATTATTGCTTCCCTTTTTTCCTTCCTTCCTTCCTTCCTTCCTTCTTGCTTCTCTTCCTTTCTTTATGGCATAGACAAGGTTTCTCTGTGTAGCCCTGGCAGTCCTGGAACTTGATCTGTAGACCAGGCTGGCTTGAACTCAGATATCTGCCCACCTCTGCCTTCCAAGAGCTGGGATTAACAGTGTGCGCCACTGCCTGGCTCCACCCCTTTTCTTGAAAGCAGAGGAAAGGAAGGAGTGGCTTTGAGGTTTTCCCAGTGTTCCTGTTGGGAAGACTCACTTTGCCCTTCCTGTCACTCAGGAGCACCTTTGATGCTCCAGGAATTTATCTTTCCAGGGTTGACGATGCAAGTGAAGATGTCTGTCTTTTCCCTGTGCCTGCTGTGAGGCTTCTCAGTGCCCATGTCAAGGAGTTGCCTCCTCATTCTCTCTCCAGGCAGAACCTTGTCCAAAGAGTCACCCGTTCTGACTGCTCAGTGAAAATGTCAAGAACCTTGCCAGTTATAGAGTGTCCTCTTTCAAACGGACTTTTTTTTTTCTCATTATAAACAGAATGGAAAATATCACAGGCTCTTCCTTCCAGGACGTCACAGGAGCCATTCTGCAAAATGGTGTGGCATACAGAGATGTACAAAGGTGGATGTGGCTTCCTGACTAGACAGGCCCCAGATGTGTAGACATGGCTGAGGATAATCAAAGCCACCACTGTGCTTGACCTAAGGGCATCAGGCAGAGCAAGGATCTCCTCCCACAAGAAGTTGGGGACACAGCATGGAGCTGGTCACTAAAGCATAGTAGGAATCTCCAAATGGAGTTGAGGCTGGGTATCCACATTGCCCACAGTGCACCCCCTGAAAGGATTCATTCATTCATTCATTCAATCATTCATTCACGCACACACATGTACACACACACACACACCTGCCTATATAACATTTGTCTAGGAGTTGGTTTGTTGTTTGCTGGTTTGGGTTTTTAGAAAGAGTCTCATTGTATAATAACTCATTAAGTAGGTAAGGTTAGCCTTGGACTTGAACTTGGCAGTGATTCTCCTGCCTCTGCTTCTAGAGTTGCAATTACCGGTGTATGGCAACATGGTGCCTGGTTCTTGAGTTTTATATTTTCCCAGTTCTTGAGGGCTAGAGGATAAATCTACTTGTTGCATAACCCATCTTAGCCAGAAATGCCCCCCAACGTTGCTATTGGCTCCCTACTGTTGTGATCCTGGTTACTAAATGATATGGTTTGATCATGACCTTCAAGATTCAGATTGAAAGTGTAAGTCTTCCCAATGGGACTGTGTTGGTTGGGTCAGGTCAGGAGACCCTGCCATTGTAACAGTGGGATTAGCTTTAAAGTAACTGTCTCTCGGGGCATGGTGGTACATGCATGTAATCCCAGCACTCGGTGGGAGGCAGAGGCAGACAGATCTCTATGAGTTTGAGGCCAGCCCGGTCTACAAAGCGATTCTAGAACAGCTAAGTCTATACAGAGAAACCCTGTCTAAAAAATAAAGAAGTAACTGCCATGTATACCCAAGTCTAAGGAACATGGGCAAAGCTTCCTTCTAGCAGGTAGCGCCCACATAGCTGGGCAAGGTCACTTGCCAAAGCTGCCAACTATCAACTATGAGGTAGGCATATCACTGTGTAAGCCTCAGGGCATAGCATATCTGCTGACCTTGGCAGAGAATGTGACTTATTCTTCCAGACACATTAAACAACAGACTCCTGCTAGGCATGACGGGATATTCCTGCAACTCCAGTGCTCAGAAGGATGGCACACAAAGATTGGCAGTTCAGTGCTAGCCTAGGCTACACAGCAATACCCTATCTCTAATAGCCAATGTGATGTAGCTCAGTGGTAATATACGTGCCTGGTATGCGCAAGACTCGGGGCTTAGTACCCTGGACCACGGAGATCCAGCTGCCTGTACCTCTGAGTATCAGATTGAAGATGTGTGCCACCGCGCCCTACATCTTTTATTTGTTTTTGAGACAAGGCCTCACTCTGTCGCTTAGGTTGGCCGCACGCCTCTGATTCCTGAGTGGAGTTGGTGCATCAGCTATGGAAGGCTCAGATTCCTTGTGTCTTCTGGGAAAACCACTGTTCAAGCTTTAGATTCATCCTACAGCAGGGCTCTACCTCATGTGCCTAGCACAGCATCTTGCTAGGCATTAGCTATGTTAAGCATCTTCTGCGTCATCTCTGGGTTCCGAATGGCCAGAGGGACGGGTAGCCAGGCAAGCAGGTAAGAGGGCTTCCCTTGGGTTTGTTTTGGTCACGATGGGCTGCAGAATCTGTTTAATTGCAAACTGCTAACCCAGCAAGACAAAAAGTAAGTGTCAGAGTCACCTGACTTTCACCTTCTGTCGCTTTTTACGCAGGACAGCATCCACTCCTGCCATTGTGCAGGACCCATTTTAGAGGCACTGTTTTGAAGGGCTTTTGCATACATGAAAGAAATTACAGCGTTTGCCTGAAGGATGCCGTGAGATCCAGATTTTAATATCAAGATAAAAAGATGGCACCACAGTTGGCAAATCATGTAAAATTCATTTTGTCATGTAGTCAGTCCTTCTGATACCAGAAGGTGACATTATCAGTCCCATTTACAGATGGACAAATTAGAGTTGGGGGGGGGGTGTTACATGACTTGCCTGTGCCTGCATCGTTGGGGATGGCAGGCACTGTTCCTTGCAGGATGTTGGAATTCCCTATTCATTGTCAGAGTTGACATCCAGGCCATCAGAAACTCACTCACCAAAGGCTCTGAAAACTCTTTCCAGCTCTGCGTTTGCTCGGGTCTGTCAAGCGCATCAGCGTCTGGTTGAAGAAGGGAGTCTCCCTGGGGCTGGTGAGCAAATGTCCCGATCCGAGGCACAAAGGTATGACTGGCTGGACTCCATCCTAGTAGGAGTGTAGGCTAAGCCTGCCCCCCGCCCCCCGCCACACCCTCATCCTCCCCCGTTTTTCTCTGACTCCTGGCCATACCCAGACTTGTGATCCAACTGCCCTAAGTTGTTTGAGGACCCCCCTCTCCATCCTAGCTTCCTTGAATACTTCAGGGCCTTGTGTCTTTAACAAATATTCCAAGAGTAATGGCTTTAACGGTGATAGCCCCCCTAGGTTCTGCACAGGGAGTCACGACTCTTCCGTTTCACAGCAAAGCTCAGATTGGGCAAGGCCTTGGATTTCACGGTAAGACAACCTGGGCTAGGTAAGCCGTGCCTGACTCCACTGGCATGTAATAGGTATGACCTCAGGCTCGTGCCGTCTGTCCTAACCTCAGCATCTTCACGCATTACTCTGGGCAGGGTGCTTTGTGGGTTGTGGTGAGAACCAAGTGAGGTGAGCATCTGGTTCACTCCGAACATCCAGGCCCGTTTTACAGGCTGCTCTGCTCTGTCAGGTTCGAACCTGTTTCTCCTCAAGTTTACAGCCGAGACCACTCCTCACACTGTAAGATGGCATTGGCTTTTCCCTTCAGAGCCCTGATGCTATGGTGGGCTTCGATGTTGACCCAGGTGACAGCAGTGGTGAGGGAGGATTTGAACTCATGCCCTCGGCTTCCTAGGCAATTCTTTTCTTCCCTTGGCGGAAATACCTCCTGAAACATCTATAAAGGGCTTTTGCCTGCTGTTCCGAGAGAGACACATGCTCTTTATTGCTTGTCCCAGTGCAGCGAGCAATCATTTAGAGGAGTGGCTCTCTATGGTGCTACAAGGATCCCACCCAACCAACCAAAAGTCCTTGAGAGCTCTCCTGGAGTCCGTCTCTGCATCCGAGCTCCCTGAACTGGCCCAGCATAAGGAAAATCTGGGCACACTTTTGTTAAAGATGGAAGAGACCAAGGTAAATCAGTCCCCAATATTGTTTGGGCGAACCCCAAAACACCCAGCATAGCTGGAGAGATGAAAGCTGTGGGTATAACCCTTTTGATGTCATCTTAGAGGGCAGGAAAAAGATTAGACAGAATACTAAATATTCCCGAAAAACCTGGTTGATTATCAAGATAACGATGACTTGGGCTTGGAAGGAAGTGGAGTAAAGGAGAGCAAAGAAGATGCCCCTTAATCATGTCCTAGACAGGCGGAAAGCCAGGGTTTCACAAACCGAAATGGGAATCATAGCAAGGGGGCGGGGGGAGAGTTTCCCCTCACTAAATTACAAGACCATGTGGGTACCTCAGACGCCCCCCCCCCCCCCCCCCGCCTCTGCTTTATCGGTCCCTGTGGGCTTGCACCACTGGACTCTGTGGGTGTTTCTGCCTGGCAGAGATTTCGCCTGCCTCCCGCGGTCCAGGAGCAGCCAGGCAGGTGGCAGGGTCCGAGCCAGGAGCATCTGGACCGCCTCATCCCAGGTGAGAGAGGGGCCGCGGGTGCCTGGCATCCTGGGGGTCGAGTCTAAGTGCCTGGGACTCGCCCAAGGTCACCCGGCGGGCTGGGGCGGGGGCGGCGCGGGGCGGTCCCGGGCGCGGTGACGCGGGGCCCGTGGTGCGGCGGGGCCGGGGCGCGGGGGGCGGCGCGTCGCCGCGTCCTCCTTTTGTGCGGCGCCGGGCTGGGCTGCGAAGGTAAACAGCGCTTCCTCTTCCTCCTCACCGCCTCTTCCTTTTATAGCGATTTCTGGCCGTGCCGGGGCAGGGGCGCTGCTGCTGTTGCTGCTGCTGCTGTTGCTGCTGCTGCCGCCGCGGCGGGGCCGCTCGCGAACCTGCGGCGGGGACGCGCGAGCCGCCGACCCGGAAGCGGCGTGTGTGGACCGCAGGCTCCCACCGCCAGCCAGCTCGCCCGTCGGGCCACCAGGTACGTGCTGGGCCCGCAGGGAGCTCGCTGCGGCGTCGCCGCCCTACTTCACCCGGCTGCAGGGAGGGAGGCAGCGCCTAGGGTGCTGTGCACCCCGAGGCTGGGGCGCGGGGTCCGAGTGGCTGTCTCCGGGCACACCCCTCTTGCAGTCCAGGTGAGCGTTGCAGGGCCTGACCCGTGCGCTGTGCTGCCCTCCCGCTAACTTCATCGCTTCCCACCCTCCCACCCCCAGGCCAGGCGGCCGAATTGAGGAACCAAGAGGGCGAATAGACTTGCACTGGCCCTACTTCCTCCTGCGCCGACCCCCGCCGGCGTTTAAACTGCACTTCCTCTTAGCCCGTTATGTTTTCTTCTTCATCATCATCACCATCATCTTTTTTTTTTTTTAGTGGTAGATCAGTGTTCAGAGGTGGATAGGCTTTTGCAGCCAGCAGGGCTTTCCGGGGCGGGGTGGGGGTGGGGGTGGATGCGTGCACACACAGTAGGTCTGGAAGGAACCCATGTGTCCTCTGAGTGTGGGTCTTGTGTCTGGGGTGGGAGGAAAGAGGAACATGGACTTCCTTTGCCTATGGAGCCCTAGGGGGTTGTCTCTGATCCCCACCCTGCCGCTAGAAATGGTGGGGTGGGGGGAGGGCTTCGGTGTGAAGGTGGCGCAGCAGGGAGAGTCACGTGGATTATGCACCTCTGTCTAATTCCCCAGTCCTGCCACTCACTAGCTTTGTGACCTTGGGCGAGTTGTCCACCTTCTCTGGGTCTTAGGCTCCTTGTCTGTAAAATGGGCTGCTTTGAGTTAAGGTCTGCAGTAAATGAGACTAGGTTTCTGGCCTTGAGTACAGGCTGGGAATGTCACCTTCGCTTTACCGTCTCCATCCCCTAAGACACATGCGGGAGCACAAGGAGGCTTCCCATAGGTACTTGTGAAATGAATTGGTGGATGGTAAATTTTGAGAAGTGAGCTCGCATGCTTCCTCATTTTTGCCTTCTTTGCCCTTAACTTCCATCCCATAATCACCAGAGCCATATTTTGCTACCACTGAACCCCGGAGGAAATAGTGACTCCTTGTGAAGAAGCTTCCACTCTAATTTTGAGGCACTTCCTATTCTTGGAGGGTTGTATTCCCTGTACATAAAAAGGAAGCATCCCACCCTCCCTTCGCTGTGGCCAGATGACAGCGGAGGTGGCTGGCAGGGTTGCCAGCTAGGATGATTTCCCAGGGCCTGGGCTCCACTTAACTGGGGAGGAGACTGGGGAGAGGTGGGTTTTCTCCTGTCGTGAGGCACACAGAACGGGTCAACTGGTCAACTGGCTAGGCTTCCTTCCTGGAAGGCACTTTGTAATAAGTATGCTGTGGAAAGAGAGAGAGAGAGAGAGAGAGAGAGAGAGAGAGAGAGAGAGAGAGAGAGAGAGAGAGTGTTGGTTGAAGGGTATTAGAGAGAGATACATAGAAATGGCTTTTGGATAAAGGCTTAAGATGTATTTGTGCACTTTGGGAAATTTTAAAGAAATGTTGCTTTCTCTGACAGTCATCCCTGCCTTTTTTTCATACCCAAAGCCTTCTGTGAACATCTCTGAATACTTTGGAGGTAGTGACGTTTCACCTACTGTGTCTTATTTTGTTTATTTTTGACTTTTTTTTTTTTTGAGACAGGATCTCATGGTATGTAGCACAGGCTGGCCCAGAACTTGTGGTGAATGCTCCAGCCTCTCTCGCATGAGAGCTGAGACCACAGGAGTGTGCTGCCATGCCCAGCTCACTCCCATTCATTTAAAGAGGCAGGCAGGTTCCTCCACATAGTAATACTGCGGCAGTCACTGTCCCCTTGTTAACTCACATGGTGCCCACGGTCACCTGGGTGGCAAGAGAGACTGTTTTCATTTCACTCAGACTTGGAGTGAAGCCAGGACTCCTCAGGGCTCTCAGCCCAGGAGAGGCAGATGCAGGGTCTTCAGCTAAACCCTGAAGGGCTGCAAAATGAGCATGGGGTTCTGATAGCCCTGTGTGATGCCTGTGTCTCCTGACAACTGGCAGGCTGCCTGGCTTATTCCAGGAGCGAGGTACGAATAAAAAAAGTGATGGTTTCCCCTCTCAAGGTCAACATTTGGCCTGTAAGTGACCTTGATGTTGTCCCCTGGTGGTTCTTTCTGGAGTAAAGTCATGGATTTTAGTCCCTGGCAGGCCTTACATAAGAATCCCAAGATGGGTTCACAGAAAGGACTCCTGAGAGACACTGTTGACAAGAGAGTGCGGCCTCACGTCCACACCTCTGCCATCATTCTAGGACTTTGGTGGGATGGGATGGGACTTGGCTATCTTTAACAAACCCATCTGAGGCTGTCCTGTGTAGACTTAAAATTGTTATGTGGGCTGGGCATGATGGTGCCTACCTGTAATTGTAACACTGGGGATGTTGAGGCAGGAAGATCGCTGGTTCAAGACCAGCCTATGCTATGTGGTAAGCCCCTGTCTAAAACAAACAAACAAACAAACACCCCTACCATCAGTTTATTTGTGTGGTCAGCATGTAGTCTTATGTCAGTATCACCTCGAAGCCCTCTTTCCCTGTCTGCAAACAGGTGAAATAGTTCCAGCCCGTGCCCATTGCAAAGGGTACCCATAAGACAGTAGGATCCGCATTTAAACCCATTTCTCTCCATGTCCAAGGTTCTGCGCAGTGTTCTCACCTGTAAAATGGGCAGATGAGCTACGGACTTGTACCTGCATCACAGGGATGTGATGGAAGCCCCGAGATAAAACTAGTGCAGGCGCCCCTCTCTGTTTTAACTGCAGTGAAGCTTGCAGAGAGAAAGTGGGAGGAGCCAGGGAGGGAGGACTAATAACTTCCCTAAGAGGCTTGTTTTCTATAGGTTGCTGAAGCCTGTGTGTGCTCTTGTGTCTTGTGTATCCACAGCTCCAGGTACAGAGGCTTGCCAGTTCCTGCTCCCCTCCCCCTTCCCCCCACCCCTCCCCCACTGGTTCTCTCTCAGCCCATCTCCTCGCCAGCCATGTGCTTTGTATCTTCTTCCTGTTTTTGGCCAAGACTTGACTTCCCCTGCATCTCAAGTGGATCCAACTTAAATTGTTTTAGTGGAAGGTTAGAATTCAGGCTTCAGACAGTCCTAGAGGCTGGATGGCCTCGGGTTGAAAGATGATTATGTAGTCAAGGATACAGATGAAGGACAGTTAGCACCTCTCCTGCCACCTTTTCTATTTCTCAGAGGCACTGAGGGTGTGGGTTTCGGGGCACAGATTGCCCACATTGCCTGCCGGTTGCCTGCCGTCACCTTAGGCAAGTCCTGCCTCTCTCTTTGTGCCTCTGTAACATGGCGGGGTGACACTGGCTGTCTGGAGGCGGTGCAGGGGTCGAGACAGAGGCTGATGCGACAGAGAGTTGCACACAGTAGGTGCTCAGTAAATGTCTGTTGCTTCCCCTCTGTGAGGCTGTTTCTGTCCTCACCTGACGCTACCATCCTGGGCTCCGTACCTCCTCACCCCAGCTCTGCTTGGGAAGCAGCTCTGGACTGGCAGGCTATTCCTGGAAGAGATCTGGAGCCTGCAAGCACTGTGAGTCCAAGGGTGCTATTTTAGTCCAATTGTTGACCGGCTGTTGTATGGGCTTCCACTGAATGGGAGATGCTCATCAGAGCTTGTTGGGAAGACTAAATGGACGAGTCATCCAGTTTACATTCTGTCCCATTCATTCCCCCCACCCCCACTTGTGGAAGGCTTACTAGCTGCCATCTGCTCCGCGAATAGCGTTCGCAAATATATAAATAATCGAAGTGGATGAAGTCTGCTGGAAGAAATGTGGCTGAGAGTGATTTTTATAATGTTTAAGATAATCTGAAACTGTTAAAGGGATTGCAGGGCTTATTAAAGAAAAACAGGAATTGTGTTCAGAAAGGCTCCCTTTCACAGCAGGAGTCAGGGAAGCGCGTGTTGCAATGTGGATGAGGGACCTGTGAGGGGCCGAGTGGACAGCTACTGTGAACCAGCCCATGTAAGGACCAGTGCCAGCTAACAGAGCTAGTGTGTGAGCGCTGATGCCTGGGCATCCCTGAGACTCAAAAGGGTTTTGAAGTAACTCATCCCTTGATGCCACCGTGACGTGTGGCCTTGGGCAGGTCACATCACTGCAGTGAAGCAGAAGGGTGCTTGAGAAAGCTGGGCTGATGTCTCTGCTTCCTTGGGATGCGTGCACCTCTGAAAGCATTGTAGCGTAACCCCTGTGTAGCTGCTCGGGGAATGTCCCCTTTCTCAGGGACAGACAGAAAGCCAGGTTCTTCTTGTGGAGCAGAGATGGCTGTGACTGTGATGTTCTTAGGCTGTTGAGGTGGCTTTCCAGAGCATTGGATGCTCTGCAGGGGAAGTAAGCGTCTTAGGAAGGAGCCAGTGGTGCCGTAGCCTATCTTCTACTCTCTTGGTGAGGCAGATGGTAGTTGCTATTACAGTGTGGTTGAGAAAACATAGAGGCTAGTAAGGAGAGCGGGAACTCAAACATTCCATGTTGACTTTGGGGCCCACTTCTCTCTCACCTCTTTCCAGGGACCCGTGAATGCAATTCATAAAGTATGGCGTGGTCCCACTAGGAGCAGAGGCTATCCTGGGAGGGTTTTCCCCCAGCATCCCGGGGGAAAGCTGGCCTGAGAATGGCATATGGCTGTGAGTGACTTTCCAGCTCCGGGTTCCTTATTGCAGGCCTAATCTATGTGCAGAAATTTTTGGTAAAGGTGAGAAACTGACCATACGAATAAAACTCCTTGAGTGATGTGACTGTGCGTGAGTGTGTGCGTGTGTGTATGTTTGTGTGTGTCATTCCACAGTTATCTTTTTTTTTTTATTTAAGTTGGTGTGAGATAGGAAAAACCCTGACGGTCACCATGTTGTCTTCCCCAGCCCTTCTCAGGTCATGGCCCACAGAGGAAGGAGGATGAGTAAGTCCTGAGCCATGGGCCAGACAGTGAAAGAGGAAGTACCTCCCCTTGGAAGGGGACTGATGCTGGGGCCTGACTGAACCCGAATTGAGGTCAGTGTCCCGTCCTCTTGGTGGGACTAACTCTCTAGTTCTCGTTCTCCTCCAGAGTGGTACCTGCTCAGTCATGCAACCATGGCCCAGAAAGATGGTGTGAGTTTCCCAGTGTCATAAGCAAGCCTGGAAGTCATGAGGGCAGGCTAAGCCCTGCCAAGGGCCATGCAGCCAGCGCATGGCTACAGGGAGAACTAGGCCTCTTGACTAGACTGTCCTGGGGATGTGGGGTATGGAGTTACTAGGTCTTGTGGGTGCCCATCGGCCTGGAGTGCTGGTTTCCTGTTGTCATTTGAGACAGGCTGGTTTTATAATAGTCTCTGACTGGCAGTCCTTGCTCGATGCACAGAATGCCAAAGAAGAGACCTGACTAATGAGAGTCACATCTTCACCACTGAAAAGTGGAAGTCAGCCCAGCAGGCGAAACTTCACCGGGATTTCTGACCTAGCCCTACCCGAAAGGACGGTGCTGCACACACGGGGCTGAGTCCAGAACACTATGTAGAGAAGATAATACTCAAATGTATGGATTGAGTGGTAGCAGACGGGGTATACTCAAGGACAGCACCTGGGACCCAGGAAAGGGTTCAGTGAGGAAGAAAGGACACTGTTGAGTTTGAATCCCAGCACCCGCGTGAAAAGCTGGATGTGGCCTGGTGCACACCCATCACCACAGCACTGTGGGCCTGGTTTAGGAGGAGGAATACCTGGTGTTGTCCTCTGTCCACATAGACACATACACAAAGAGAGATGCACATAGACACACAGATACACACACACACACACACACACACACACACACACACACACACACAGCAGCAGCAGCACCAAGTGTGAATAAGAAAATATAAATGAGTATGTCATACAGCACAAGAATATATTATTCTTGTAAATATTACATTATTTACAGTTTCAATTGTATTTGTTCATATTTACTTCTTTGTTTTGAGGTGCTGGACATGGAACCCAGGGCTGCAGGAATGTTATTTATGTAAATAACCTACCACTGTATGCAGTCACAGTCCAAATTTATTCTTTCTTTCTTTCTTTCTTTCTTTCTTTCTTCCTTTCTTTCTTTTCTGGTGTTGTGTATTGAACTCAGGACTCTTCTGGGTAAGCATTGTACCACTGATCTAAATCAACATGCCCTGTTTTTCTATAGCAGAGTCTCATGTAGCCCAGGCTAGCCTCCAATTCACTGTGTAGTGAGGATGACCTTGAACTGGTGATGCCCCTGCCTGCACCCTGCGAGTGCTAGGATTCCAGGCCCTGTTCAGCCATGCTCAGTTTCTTGGGTGGTGGAACTCAGAGTTTTGGGTGTGTTAGGCCTAAAGTCGGCCAGCTGAGCCATATCACAGTCCACCCCCCCCCCCCGCAAGGTTTTTTAAATGAATAGAAAGAATTAAAAAAAAATAGTCTGAGTGCATTTGAATCTGGCTTAGGTGAGCAAGCTTTATCCGTTGTGACACACTGAGGGCATATGCTGGCACCCAGGGTGGGTTGTGCAGGTTTGGTGTGTCTGTCACTTGTCACCCCAGGGCTGGAGTCTGACGGCCCTTCAGGAAGGCTTTTGGGGTTCTGGCTATCTGGTTTGGAACATAGGGGACAAGAGGAGTAAACTCTTTGGATTGGACAAGGCTCAGGTTCATGTTTTTGAGTGAAAAGGGCTCTGTGTTACACAGTGAGTTTGTGGAGTTATCCTCTTCCCCTTCTTGGAGTTGATCTGAAAGTGATGGCACAAGGACACTTACACTTGGTCCCCAAGGTCCCTCTCCCAGTAGGACTATGCTTTGCTCCGGCAGCTTCTCAGATGTGCAGTGCGTAATGAGGGAAGGAAGGAAGCTTCTGGCTTGCCACCTGACCTCCCCTCAGAAGGACCAAGGGATACCGTGGTGCATGTGGCATCAAATGATCCCAGCCCTCTCAATGGGGAATGTGGCCTGAAAGCTTCTCTCTCCCAGCGTAAGCTCATCTTTGGCTTAAGACATTGGGCAGTTTCAACAAAACGAGGAGCCTGGTCTTTTGTATCCCCTTTCCCTCCTTACATGGCTTTGAGGGAGACTGTCTGCTTGATTCCATCTTCTGGAGTTTTCTTCAAGGTTGTGTGGATCTCTCAGGAGGGAAGGGAGAGCTGGGGAGCAGCTTAGGATCACTCAAGTTGATCGGTCGAGAAAGCCCCCAGTGCTGTGAAAAGGGTCGCCACAGGAAGGCTCTACTCTTCTGACGCACAGTGGGTACTGTGGGGATTGATGTGAGGAGCTAACCATCTTTATAACCTTTGGTCTGGCTGACTCACTTTTGGAAACCTCTCCTAAGCACACAGTAGGAAATATGCGAAGAATGTTTGTTGCCTGGAGATCGTGAGCGCAGCTGTACCACTTGGATGGAGATGACCTAGTGCTTGACAGGGCCAGGCTCTTGTCACTTGTAGCCACAGGGTTGAAACGGACATCCGGCTACTGGGAGTCAGGGCCACAGAGGTGAGCAGAGCTGGAAAAGCAGTCAGTGTGTGGTAGAGAAAAGCCTGAGGGAAATACACAAGAAGTGGTGTCAGTAGGTGTGGTGGGGCCTAAGAATCCAAATGAGTTTCTGTCTTTTTGCATATTTTCTGTCATGTGATTACATCCTGTTCTCCTTTTCTCTTCTCCTCCTCCCCCCTCCCCCACTCCTCTCTCCTTTCCTCCTTTCAAATCCCAGCACTTTTCCATTTCCAGGGTAAAGGAAGAAAACCAAATTTAGATCACTTAATAACTGAGACACAGCCAGCCAGTTTGGTCAAAACTTACCGCCTTTATTTGTTTATTTTTATTTACTTTATGCAATTGCGTGTCAGCATGTGTGTGCTACAGCACAAACGTAGACGCCCAAGGCACCTCCACGGAGCTGGCCTTCTTCCTCCATGTGTGACCTGGGGCTTGAACTCAGGTTGTCAGGCTTGGCGGTAAGCACCTTTCCTCCCTGGCCCAGCAGCCAACTGGTTAATAGACCTCAGGCGCTATTGGGGTCTGGTGACAGTCTCAGCAGACAGCTGGTCTGTTTTGAATGATTGCCACCCTGGGCCAGCCTCCCCTAGATCTACACAGAAGTCACCAGCGTTTCTACTTCGTGAGAGACTTTTCTAGAATCCCTTTGCTTCTTCCCAGTGAGCAGCCGGTAGGATTGAGGGAAGCTAGAGGTACCCAGTTCAGTAATAGTCTTAAAATCATGTAAAAACTGTTTTCTGACAAGAATGAGTGACAGCTACTGACAATCAGTAGCAGAGGGCTTTCTGTCTGCGTGTTATCTGTAAGTGCCAAGAGGACCTTAGTTGGCTGGCAGGAAAGATCGGTGACCTCAGGCCTTCAGGGGCCTCTCTGGTACCAGGACTCTGTGCTCTGGAATGCGCGGGGATGTGCACATATGACTTTCTTTTTTTTTTTTCAAATGTATTTTATTAATTTATTCATATTACATCTCAATTGTTAGCCCATCCCTTGTATCCTCCCATTCCTCCCTCCCTCCCATTTTTCCCTTACTCCCCTCCCCTATGACTGTGACTGAGGGGGGCCTCCTCCCCCTGTATATGCTCATAGGGTATTAAGTCTCTTCTTGGTAGCCTGCTGTCCTTCCTCTGAATGAGGAAATAGAAGGATCCAGAGGGTCCTAGAAACCTATAAGAAGAACATTATGATGGGCAATCTGGGCCCAGGGTTCCTGCACAAACTGTGGCACCAGCCAAGGACAATATGTATGCCTTTCTGAGTAGCCCAGAAGGAGGAGACAGCTGAAGGTGCAGCCACAGGGGCCATTCTGTGCCCGACTGTGGAATTGCAAATTCCCAGACACTCCATGGTGTTTAAAATACCATCTCCTCAGAGTTCTGTGTTTGTCGTGCAGCCCACTTGTCATCTCCGCCTGTGTCTCAGAGGGAATCTGATTTTAAAATGCATCGGCCATTTTTTTTCCCCTGCTTTTCCATGTTGAGGACTGGACATGGGGCCTTGTGTTTGTTGGGTGAGACACGTTTTTAAAGGAAGGGTCCAGAACAGCCAAGGCTCTAGGTGCCTAATTGATGCCTGATGAATGAATGTACAAATTACATCTCTGCTTTGGGGGGACAATTCAAACTGGTATTTTTTAAAATATTTATCTCATCTCCCTGAAATCTTCCCTCCCTCTCTCCCTTTTGTCCTTTCCCTGCCCACCTCCCTTAGTTCCCTCCTCCCTTATTGATTTTGAGACTCCCTGTGTATTCCAGGCTGGCCTAGAATTCACCATGTAGCTGACCTTGAGCTCCATCCTTCTGACTGAGCCTCCTCAGTCAGTGCTGGGATCATACTGTGGGGTAGGACACATAGGTTTGTTGGTTTGTTTGTTTTCCCTGTCTAGATAGGGTCTTGAACATGCTAGGTAAGTGCTCTACCACCAAGCTACATCTCTGCCCGTAGATTTATTGTATTTACATGTGTGTGTTTTGAGGGTAGGGCACCTGTGTTACGACCTAAAGTAGATGTTTAGTTATCCCATGTCCAGAAGAATCCCTGTTTCGCCCGTGGATGGTCAGTACTGGCAACGAGATTGCACTTGAAGTCACCTGGGAAACAGGGCTCTGGGCATGTCCCTGAGGCCATCTCCATGGAAGAGGGAAGGCCTCCCCACCAGTGTGGATGGCACTATCCCATAGGCCGAGATCCTGGACCAAATAAAGAGGAAAGGAGAAAGCAAGCTCAGCATCAACATTCACTTCTGTACTTCCTGACTGGGCACAATGTAACCAGCTGCCTCCCGCTCCCACCCTCCTTCCCTGTACTGAACTGTCAAACTGTGAGCCAAGCCTGGTGTGGCGCAGGCCTGTGATCCCAGCACTTGGGAGGCAGAGGCAGGCGGATCTCTGTGAGTTCAAGGTCAGTCTAGTCTACAAAGTGTGCAGTCAAGGCTACACAGAGAAATCCTGTCTTGAAAAACCAAACCAAACCAAACCAAAAACAAAAAAACAAAAAACAAAAAAACTGTGAGCCAGAATAATCCCCTCCTCCCTTAAGTGGCTTTCTCCAGGTGTTCTGTCACTGCTTGCTGGTCTCTCCTCCTGGCCTTGTCAGGACCTTGGAGAGGAAGTGACACGTCCCTTGCTTCTCTTGCTGTGTTGAGATGAATAAGGAAATGCTTGCTTTCCCAGGACTCCCCGAGCTGAGTCAGGCAAGGTCCTCTTTCGTCAAGGAAAAAGATGGAAGGAAAACTTGGATGACAGAGCACATGGCGGGCACTCCGCAGCTCACTGCATCCCTACCCAAACCCGACTGCAGCATTCCATGAGCTCAGCAAACCCCTGCTGGCTGCCCATCTGCTGTGGAGCGTTTGCTCCGTGGCTTCGTCCTGTGAAGCCTGTGAAGCAAAGGCAAAACCAAGATGGGCTTAACGATCGGTTGAGTCTCTCCATCTCTTAAGGGTGCTGAGTCTCGGCTCTGCTGCGTGCTGCGCATGCGCGCTATCACTTGCTGGCTTGCTGGTTCTGTGCGTCGTCTCTGGAGGAGGACGAAGTGGAGTGCGTGTGTTCCCCACGGGAGGCCCTTGGTTACCATCCTCTCCCACCTCCAACCATATGCAAGGGTGCTGTTGCCTTGCCCATCACGGGTGTGGCTGCTGTGGCTATCACAGGGGGTGGTCTTTGTGTGCCGTTCTTTCGGTGTCCTCACCACCACACAGGTCTCACACATGGGGGACTCGTGTGAATAATTGAGAGCTCGCTCTAGGAACAGGCGGCTATGAATAGATGTGCCTGAAGAGTGCGGTATGTCAGGTTTGAGTTGAGCTGAGTGTTGTCAGCGCCGAATTTAAAATGAGCGTCTTGACCTGGGTTCTTTCTCCTCAGCGGTGACCAAGCACTAAGTCCTGAATCTTAAAAAAAAAAAAAAAGAAAGAAAGAAAGAAAGAAAGAAAGAAAGAAAGAAAAAGAAAACCAGAAAGAAAGGAGCCAAGAGTCTAAAGGGGCTGAAAATTAAGCGTCACAGAGTACCTCACATCCAGAGTTTGTGCTTAGTTTTGGCCCCACTGTAGTAAACACTGCTGAGCTCAAGACTGCAGGTCAGTTCACAGGAGGCCATGCTGCAGCAGAACTTGGGGCAAGCTTTTTAGAAAGTCAAAACTCAGAGAGGTTGAAAGACCTGTTAGAAGCTGAATGGCTGATCTGCACCAGAGTGGGGAACGACCTCCGGAACCCCGGCTCTTGTCGAGATCCATACATGTGAGCTTGAGGTGGAAGAATTGGAAGGTTAACAGTAAAGCCAGTTTAATAGGAAGAGCATTTAAGGAGGCAGGGGCTTTCGTCCCTTCCCTCTCAAGCCCCGTGGAAGGCGGTGTACTCATGGTGGCTGTGTGCCCTCCCGCATCCCTTCCCTGTTCCTGGCGTGTTTGAGCATTTTATCTCTGTGACACTGGGTTTCCGCCAAAGGTCTCAGAAGCCACAGGGAGCCGTATTGTTCATTGAGCCCGAACGTTGAGGTGGGGCGGGGCTGAAGCAGACATATCTCCTCGATGAATGGACTCTTCTGCCCTCTGCTAGCCGCTCCTGGCCCCTGCTCCCCACCCTCCATAAGAATGTAGAATAAACTCTGTGAAGTGCTCTGAGTACCGAGACTCAAGTAAAGTGGAGGCCTGGTCCTTGGGGTGGGCTCTGTGTAGTGTCACATTTGGGGCCTGGAAATTCTTCTAGGACAGTATGAGACATTCAGAAGGAAGTACATCTTATGGTGGAAGCTCCCATGTCCCCTTGTCCCTCTCCTTTCTTAGATCTTAGGAGTGATACATAGCCTGGGGTTGTGGGTAGGGTCAGCCCGTGCAGTGGGGGTGAGCCTGCACTCCATGTTCTGTGTTTTTTCCGTGTTCACAAGCAAGTATGAAGTGTCAGCTGTGCTCAAGCTTGAGTTAGAGGCAAGGATAACAGTTATGAATCACAGGAGACAGGTGTTACCTTCAGATGGTCTCAGACTCCTGGACACATTGCTGCAGACATGTAAAGCACTAAACTGGTAAGCAATTTAAAACAGAGCAATGCACTTTATAGTCTGTGTAGATCTCCTCCTCCTCTACCTCCTCCTCCACCTCCTCCACCTCCTCCTCGTCCACCTCCACCTCCTCCTCCTCCACCTCCTCCTCGTCCACCTCCTCCTCCTCCTCCTCCTTGTCCTCCTCGTCCTCCCCGTCCTCGTTGTCCTCCTCCTCCACCTCCTCCTCCTCCACCTCCTCCTCCTTGTCCTCCTCGTACTCCTCCTCCTCGTCCTCCTCCTCCTTGTTCTCCTCCTCCTCCTCCTCCTCCTCCTCCTCCTCCTCCTCCTCCTCAGGTCTTACACATTCCATGTTGGCTTTACAAAATTCACTGTGTAGCTAAGGGTGAACTCGAACTTGTGATTCTATGAGATGACATATGTGCTACTATACCTGCTGTCATGCTTCCTGCTGATTATTAACTTGGCAGGATCCAGTGTCGCCTAGGAAACAAACCTGGGGCCACACCTGAGAGACTATCTCAGTTAGGCTAAGTGAAGTGGGAAGCCCTCTGCGAAAAGTAGGCAGCGGCATCCCCTAGGCTTGGGGAATGACAGCGTAAGAAGAAGCAAGCTAGCTAGCGCAAGCCATTGTCACCCATCTCTGGCTGTACATGCACGGTAAGCAGCCTCATGCCCTTGCTGTGATGACTTCCCTGACTGTCGTGATGGACTGAACACCTAAACCTCAAGCCACATTAAACAGTCCTTCAAGTTGTTTTTGTCATGGTATTCATTTTAGACTACCTGGAGGCTTTGGGGAGGAGAGCTTAAAGGAAGGGGTAGTTCGGACTGACACTGAAGGTCAGTGCTGGGAACTGCATTTTCACACAGGACAGCAGGTGCGCGCAGAGAAGGATGGCATTTGGTGAGTTGCAGGTGGGCCTTGCTCGCTCTGATGCAGCAGTCCTTCAGTAGTTCCTTGACTACAAGCCAGGTTGCTATGAACAGGGAGATACTTGGTTGTAGAATTAAATTCCAGACAATTGCCGGAAAGTTCCTCGAAGTATATATGGGGTGGGGGTGGGGGTGGGGCGGGGGATGGACGTGGCCGAGTTGGCCCAGTGGTTGCACTTATGAGAAAGACAGTCTTGTATAGAAAAGAAGAAGCATGGCTCGCTGAGCATTTTGGGGTGGCTATTGTCTGACGCGAGAGGCCATCTGGGACACTGCTGCCTGGCCTGGGGCTGGGAGGGAGCAGCAGTGCCAAGCCCTGTGTTCAGTGGCTTGGGAAGAAATGTATATTCAAGATGGTTTTCTTTGAAAACATTGCAGAGCCAAGGAAAGCCCTCGGGAGCAGGATGAAAGCCGTGATGGGGAATTTCATCATTGCTTAATCAAAGGCATTGATTGTTTTCTGGGCCTTCTGCTTGCCCTCTTCTTGTTGTCTTTATTTGTGGAAACTTGTTCATTACGGTTTCACTAAGGCCGGCCCTGGGCGCCACCCCCTTCCAAGGCTTCCTTTGATGTCTGGGAAGCCATTCCTGTCCTTGGGGGGAATCCTTCAGCCTCCTGGCTCCCAGACATCTTGCCCATTCATACCAGTGTAGGCCACATTCACATGTTTCACAACAGTGGTGCTGCATGCTGCCCCAGCGTGGAGTAAGGAAAAACCCAGGGCATGCGAGGCAGTTCTCTCTGTGAAGGACCACAGCTGGTACCTAGGATGGGGGACACTTTTGGGAGACTGAGATGAGGTGTTCTCAGCTACTATTTCATTGACTTCACCTTTGAGGGTTCTAGCGAGGGTTCGTCCTCCCTAGGCAGATCTATAGGAGTTCGAAATGCTGCCTCGGCATGCTGGGACCACCTGGTGGCAGGCAGGCAGGAGAAGGAAGCCACATTGGCTGTATTATTCTCCTGGCCCAGAACGGAGGAACTTTGTACTCATCTCCTGCCAGGCAGCAATTAATTTTCAGGGAAGTGATGGTTTACATCTACCCTGGCAACAAGGCACTGCATACACTTCTGGGCCTCGGCCTCTTGCAAGTTATGCGGTCACGAGTAAAAAAAAAAAAAAAAGAATTCATAGCATCTCCTGATTTTATTAGCTAGTTCTGCCCTGCATTTCATCTGCTTTCTCTTAAACACTTTTTTTTTTTTTGGTGTGGTCTGTGTTTATCAACCCTGAATAAACACACATCTCCAACTTTAATTAGGAAGGCTGCTGCAGCCAAAAAGGGGGTTGGCACCATTTCTCTTCTTGGGTGACTCCTGACAGCAGGGGAGACATGACAATAGCCCCACCCTCAGTGGGAGTTCCAGTGGCCTGGAGTGAAGGATGTGCCTTCTCCACAGGCGATGTGCCTGTGTCAGCTGAAGCCACATCGTGAGTAATTAACTCACTTGGCAGGTTCCTGACTCTGTCCATTTGTTCATCAATATTAATTTTTAAATTTGTTTGTTTTTTTTATTTATTGAGACAAGGTTTCTCTGTGTAGCCCTGGTTGTTCTGGAACTCCCTCTGTAGACCAGGCTGGCCTCAGATTCAGAGATCTGCCTGCCTCTGTTTCTTGAGTGTTGGGATCTAAGGCCTGTGCCACCATCACCTGGCAAGTTTAAATTTTTATTTTATTCTAGTATGTGTGTATGTATACGTCTATGTAAAAAGATGTGTGTGGGGAGGCACACATGGAAGATGGAGGACCATTTTGTGGAGTCGATTCTTTTTTTTCTACCTCCTACCACCTTGGTTCTGGGCTAGAACTCAAGTGCCAGCCTTGTACAAGTACCTTTACCTGCTGACCCATCTCAGTGGCCCAATTTACCAAGTTTTTATACAAGCATATGTTATCTGTCAGTAGCTCTGATCCCTGTACTTTCCCTTTTTCTTTACCTTTTTCTTCCCCTTCATCTCCCCTACACAGTTAATTTTTTTTGACATTTATTTATGGTGTGTGTGTGTGTGTCTGTATGAGCGTATATGTGTGAGTGTGAGTGTGTGGGTATGTGTGTATATGTGTGTGTGTGTGTGAGTGTGAGTGTGTGGGTATGTGTGTATATGTGTGTGTGTGTGTGAGTGTGAGTGTGTGGGTATGTGTGTATATGTGTGTGTGTATGTGTGAGTGTGAGTGTGTGGGTATGTTTGAGTATATGTGTATATGTGTGTGGGTATGTGTGAGTGTGTGGGTATGTGTGTATGTGTTTGTGTATGTGTGTGTGTGTCAATATGAGCATATATGTGTGAGTGTGAGTGCGTGTATATGTGTGAGTATATGTGTATGTGTGTGTATGTGTGAGTGCGTGTATATGTGTGAGTATATGTGTATGTGTGTGTGTATGTGTGAGTGTGTGGGTATGTGTATATGTGTGTATGTGTTTGTGTATGTGTGAGTGTGTTTGTGTGTGTGAGTGTGGGTGTGTATATGTGTGAGTATATGTGTGTGTGAGTGTGTGTGTGAGTGTGTGTATGTGTGAGTGTGTGTGTGTGTGTGTGTGTGTGTGTGTGTGTGTGTGTGTGTAGTGTCTGCATGCTCATGCCTGTGGAGGTGGGAAGGCAACCACTGGGGGTTGGTTCTCTCCACCGTGTGGCTTCCAGGGATCAGTCTCAGTCTCAGTTGGAGGATGACAGGTAAGCCACCAAGCCCAGCACCATGCTCTTTCTTAATTTGCAAGCTATCATTAAAAAGCATTCCAGGGAAGGGTGCCTGGTACACTTTGTCACCAACAGTAAAATTGATCACAGAGAGGAGGTGAACTGCTTTGATCCCTGGGCGAAGGGACCCTTGGGGCTGGCTAGGAGCCTGAGCTCAGATCTGGAGCCTGAGACCAGAGCCTCAGCCAAGTGTTTTGCTAACAGGAACATCTTGGGCAAGTCATTTAAGCTGAGACACATTTCCTGTTCTGTAAACTGAGGGAGGGAGGAAACAAGAGCATCAGGCTGTACCTTCAGAGTCTGCCCGCCTGGCCTTTCCCGCCTGGGTTTCTGATTCCCATGGTTCTCCTTGTGTCCCCGCTGTAACTGCTTCACTGCAGTAGGCCTGGGAATACCTCAGCAGCGTCTCATCCAGATGAGTGAGTGTTCCATTCAAACCAGGGTGCTTCAGAGGAAAGATGGAGGGAAGGAAAGAGGTAGGGATCTTGTAGCCTAGGAGGGCTGGAAGGCGCTGGGGGGTGGGGGGCGGGCACGGACACAAACAGGTGTTATTAAGGAGGATGTCTAGTAAGTGGTATAAGCAGCCTTAGGGCTCTGCCATCTGGGCCTAGCTTTAAGCAATCTTAGCAAGACGCCTCAGAGATGGAGACAAAAGTAGTTTTAGTAAACAGGAAGGTGTGGTGTCGCGTCAGTGTAGGTATGATACAGGATGATGTAGGTATGATGTCTGTAGAGGCATCAGACACACACTGCAGCTCATTTGCTGAGAACCAGCTGAGGCCAGGACCAGGGTCTACTCCAGACTGGATATTGGGATACCTTCTACCTCAGGAGCATCCCCACCCCCTGATCTTGGGCACACAGACTGCCTAGGACTTGGCATTTTAGCCAACCCAGTCAGTCATCTACGTTTCCTATGGCCACCTTGACTTGACCGTGGTCGTGGGGCTGGTGACTGGTAAGGAGGTAAGTCACTGGGATGTGAGTGCAGAGAGCTGGGCTGATGACTGCTCACCCTCCGTTACAATCACCATCCTTGCAAAGGCAGCCTCACCTTATCCCTTCTGCAGCCACGATAAGGCTGAGGGTTGGGCACGGCACCTCGTCTTTGAAACCCTGGTCTCCCAGCATGGGAGCCTGATACACCTTCATCGTTTGCAGCAAAATGAAGGAAAGGAGGAATGAATGGATGGATGAATGAATGAATGAGTGAATGAATGAATGAAGGGATGAAGGAATGAATTGTAGGTAATGGCAATTAAGCTCTCCAGAGAGTAGCGCCCTTGAATAGCTTGGAGGTCAGGGGAGAGGCTCTTTCTGGAAGCGATCTTTTCATACCGCTTGAGATGTTTTGAAATAGCCATTACTTGAAGTTCAGCTCCATGCTTGGTCTCTGCGGTGAGCGATGGAGAAATGCTTCCTCTGTCAACACTGGGCTCTGGGTGGTGTAGACACACAGAGGCTTCCCTCTAACTCTCCTTCCCGGTCAGCAGTGACCCGGGCTCATGGCTCTGTGTTTACTCACTTGATGTGTGGAGCATTGGGGCGTCTCATGGACACTTCCTGTATTTGGAGGCAGGGTGTCTGTGGGTACATCTTGCTGCTTCCCAGCAGGCAGCTGAGATAGACCAGCACACACCCCACCCCCACCCCCCAGCAGCCTCTGGGCTATGAGGCTGTGTCATCACTGAACAGGACCACCTGGAGGTGATCATGTCCTGAGCCCATGGCGGTGGTTCCCGTCCTAGGCCAAAGCCACACTTTCCTTATGTTCAGTCTCTTTTGCTCAGTTCTCAATTGTGTTTCTCGAGCTGGCTTCTGGATTTGTGTGTGTGTTGCCGGGGGTGGGGGGCTGTCATTGTCTACACAGCACACTCACATACAGTGGTACTGGCTGGAAGGCATGTGGTGCCATAGTGGAGCTTATTTGGGGTCACGGGGTTCCTCCGAGGATTCCTAAGCCAGACAGGGACCCTCCAAGGTCTGCCATCTGAGCCGGGTGTGGCAGAATAGAAGGAGTGAACCGAGTGGGTCTATGGACAGTGAGAAGGGTCTTGTTCAGGAAGCCTGTGAGCCAGCAGGGAGTGGCAGAGTCAGGGAAGGAAGGCAGAAGCCAAGATGGTTACTTCCATGTCAAGGACTGCAGACTCTGGTGGCTCTGCTGGACGGCTTGGTTTCTTGTGCTTACACTGCCACCGGGGTGCCCAAGGATCCAAAGACCATCTGCACCGGAGTGGGTATGGCTGCGTTTCAGGTACTATGAGCCCTAGCTGGCTCTTGCTCACCCTCACACCATGCCGAGTGGCTTGTATTCCTCTGGGATTATGTATTCCTGCTGGAACTCTGAATACGGACTGAGTAGAGCAACTCGGTGGACATGGCCAGGATTTAGACTTGAGTTGCTTTGATGTGGGTCTGGTTCATTTCTCTGCTCTGTTCTCAGCTCCTCCCCCTTGTGTGAGCTTCGTTTTCAGGCTTTTCCACCTCATAGTGATAAAATGGCTGCAGGAGTTCCAGGCTTCGGATACATTTCTTTTCCTCATACTCCTTGGCCTAGCTTAGGTCAGTGTACACCTACAAGCCTGGCAAATGACAGTCCTTCATGCTGATTGACTTTGGCCTGGGTTCTCTCTTTCCTGAAAATGCTTGCTCATCGGCAGATCAGGACCAAACAACTTACCAGGGGCAGAGGGTAAGGGAGCTATGTCAGATTCTCGTGAGCCTGCATGTGGCTGCCAGCCAGTGGGAGAAGGTGGGACAAGCTTGCTCCTGGGAGGGCCGTGCACAGAACAGTGATGCAGTCAGGTTCACAAATTCCAGAAACATCCTACCTCTGTGGTGATGTGAAAGGTTAGAGGGAGGTACCCTGACACTCTGGCTTGTGGTAGGACAGTGAAGTTGTACTTGGACGGCAAATGTTCACTTGAGCTATGATGGGGGGTGGGGGGCAGGCCTGCAACCTGCAGAACTTGTGGCCTAGTAATGGTATGAAGGAGGGACACTGAAAACTGTCACCATTGGTGACCCTGTGCTGCTCTATACCTGGAACCAGGTGCAGGCACTTCGGCGAGGAAGACACTGTGTCCTCGGTAGGTGGAGTGCCTTAAGGGGCCTATCAGCCAGGATGGGCATGCACTGTAGCCATGCCTGCCCAGAGAAGAATCGATTTCATCATTCAGGACCGCAGGGGATGGATGTTGGGTCCGTAGAGGAGAGCCTTCCCTTTCTTGTTACTTGTGTCTCTTTTGGCGTTGGTTTTCAGGAAGGAAGCTCGGGGCCCCAGTTAGATTCGGTCACGGCAGCTTTCAGGTTCCGTCTGCTTTCTTCCCCTTTGCTTCACTGACGTTCTCGTCTTCGGTTTATAATTCCCATTAGGGCTTTCCAATAAACGACTTTGAATTTGTTTTGGAGAGAAGATGCAGACAGTGATAAAGAGAGGTGGGCATAGGGCTAGTGGGCGGCATGAGGCGCTGGAGCTCAGCCTCCTCTGCGGAGGTCCATACTTTTCTGTCTGGGGTGGACTGGCTGATCTTGGATGTGGGGAGGTTAGGCTGTGGAAGGAAAGGCCTGGTGTCCTTGACTCTGCCGCCTGCTTTTCTCACAGAATGGGTAGGGTATGTCGCCCTCATGACATAGCTCTGACAGATGGGGTAATCGACACCCGGTCTTGGTGTCTTGCTTCTATACCCAAGGGAATGGCAAGGTGAGGCTGACTCAGATGCCCGACATTTCTTGTAGTCAACTCATCCTTCAGATTTCATCACATCTTTTATTTGTGATTTCTTTTGTTTATTTTGGGCACAGGATTTCACTCTGTGACCCTTACTGTCCTGGAATTTACTATTTAGACTAGACTAGCCTTGAACTCAGAAATCTGCCTGCCTCTGCCTCCCAATTAAAGGCATGCACCCAATATGTTTTGCCTGCATGTATGAATGTACACTACATACATTCCTAGTGCCCTCAGAGGCCAGAAGAGGAAGTTAGATTCCCCTGGGATTGGAGTTACAGATGGTTGTGAGCCACTCACTCTGTGGGTTCTGGGATTCGAACCAGGGTACTATGAAGAACACTCTGTCCTCTAACCACTGAGCCTTCTCTCCTGTGGGTCATCAGATCTTTTAAAGGGACCAGTCAGCACTTTTGTTGCTTTCCCTTGACCTAAAGGTGGACACTTGGCTAAAGCTTAGGAAGACTGGTTGCCCCTTGAAGTTTTCATTTCACCTCCCTAGCTTGGTGGGGTTTTTGTTTGTTTGTTTGTTTCATTCTTGTTTGTTTGCTTGTTTTCTTTTTAGACAGGGTCTCTATGAAATGCTGGCTGTCCTGGAACTTCCTTACTATGTAGACCAGGCTGGCCTTGAGCTCACAGAGATCCACCTGCCTCTTCCTCCCAAGTGCTGAGATTAAAGGCATGCACTGCCATATCCAAGCAATGTGTTCTGTGCCTGTTCATGTATGCACGCACATATTCACATGATACATGTGTTGTATGTAGCTGGGCATGGTGTCACACACCTTTAATCCCAGCATTGGGAGGTGGAGGCAGGCTGACTGTGAGTGAAGTGCCACCCTGGTCTATATTGAGAATTCAGGATAGCCAGGGCCACAGTTAGGTCCTGTCTGTCTGTCTGTCTTTCTTTCTTTCTTCTTCCTCTTCCTTTTCTTCTTCTTCTTTGCATTATCTTATTACTTTATGTTCATTAGTGTTTTTGCCTGCATGTATGTCTGTGTGAGGGTGACAGAAGCCCTGGGACCGGAGTTATATAGATAGATGTGAGCTGCCGTGTGGGTGCTGAGAACTAAGCCGGTGTCCTCGGGAGAGCAGCCAGTGCTCTAAACTGATGAGCCATCTCTCCAGCCCCCAAGGCCCTGTCTTTAAACAAACAAACCCATTTGTTTTTGTGAATTTTTCATGATCAATCTTTGAGCATACATATAGCCTTGGGACAAGTACTAGTGGGCTTCCTCCTTGTACTTGCTTTGTGTTGAGCACTAGAAGGGTACAGCCTATAGAAGCGTGCTCTCTCTGTCTCTGTCTCTGTCTCTGTCTGTCTGTCTGTCTGTCTGTCTGTCTGTCTGTCTGTCTCTCTCTCTCTCTCTCTCTCTCTCTCTCTCTCTTTCTCTTTCTCCTGCCTTGATGAGGCACCTGTTCCAGAGCCTGCTGTCTCCTGGAAGTCCCTGCTGAGAAAGCGTGGAGTGGCTCTTAGGAATTTACGAATTGATTGAGGTTATTTGCAAAAATCCTGTGTCTCTGGACTCACTTAGTTTGGGCTTTTTCAAGTAACAAACGAGATGGAATTTCAAAACTACCGAGAGATTTAGACCCACAGAGGCCGAAAACTTCTCTCCTTGTTAGAACGGACCGTGTGTGTATGTGCATGCGAGAGGGGATTCTAGATCCGTAAGGACACCAACCCCTTCCTCTCTCCCTCTCCCCAGCCAACCACAGTGCACCAGTTGCCCAGGTTCTCCTGGTATGAGTCATCCTGCTTTCCCTAGTTGGTGTCCCCGTTGATTTAGAAGCCTAAGGAAGGAGCTCACCTTGGGTCGTTCAGCCCCAGGGCAGCCCCCTCCACCCTGGGTATACTTGTGGTAGGATCCACGAGCTCTGTCCGTGGCCTTTGGTTTTACGGATGCTTTATTGTGGTGAATTTTAGACAGAATAGTGGCCCCTAAGTTGTCCTTATCTCTATCCTTAGAACCAGTGAATTTGGTTACTCACAGGGCTACGGGGGCTTCAGAGGTGTGAAGGACGTTGAAGTGAGATGCCGATCCGATTATCCTGTGGACCTTCGTAATCACAAGAGTCCTAATAAGATGACCCAGGGGTCAGGGCCCTAGGATGTGTGCAGATGTAGCCAAAGGTCAGGGAGGAGAGAGCCAAGGACGCTATGCCTCCAGGAGCTGCGATCTGCCGGCAGCCAGAGAACACAGGGGAGCGGTTACTCCCAGTATGCAGCCTCTAGAGAGTGTGGTCTGTTGACACGTTGACTTCAGCTAAGTGAAATAGTGATCTGCAATAATTGGCTACTAAAACGGGCGGCTTTAGGAAGGAGCCTGCCCATTCCGAGAGTATAACTCAGTGGTGGTTTGTCACCTTGTGATTGATGCAGCAGACCCAAACACCAGTTCAGAGCATCCTCCTCAACCCGTTGCGATTTGTGCCCATTTGCACTCGGTTCCTCTTCCAGTCTTCTACCTCAGCCTGAGGTGCCCAGGGAGTCACCACGACGGGAGCTTCTGTTAACTTATCTTTTGTGCATTCCCTATACATTAAATGACAGTAGGTGGTCTTTATTTTGACGCGGAGTCTCAGGTAGCCAGCCCAGGCCTCAAAACTTGCTATAGCTGAGGCAGGTCCCAATCTTAATCTCTATTTCCAGAGTGCTGGGATTAGAGGTGTGACCCATCATGCCCAGCTGTTTGGCTGCTGCTGCTGCTGCTTCTTCTTCTTCTTCTTCTTCTTCTTCTTCTTCTTCTTCTTCTTCTTCTTCTTCTTCTTCTTCTTCTACTTTTTAAGACAGGGTTTCTCTGTGTAGCCTTGGCTGTCCTGAACTCCCTTTGTAGACCAGGCTGGCCTTGAACTCACATCGATCCGCCTGCCTCTGCCTCCCGAGTGCTGGGATTAAAGGCGTGCGCCACCACACCTGGCCTGTTTGGCTTCTTTTTAACTGAGGATGGGCAAAGGGTTCTGCCACATCATTATCCGTATCTTATTGCTGAGACATGTTCTGTTGTGTGGAAATCCCGACTCCTGCAGTGGACAGAGTTGTCCTCGTTATCCAGGTAATGACCTAGATCTTTCCGTGTGCAGTGCAGTGAGTGAAGGAACAGTGGATATTCGTGTGCCTGGCTGTGCCTAGAGCCTCCATGACCTTTCGAGACGCTCTTGGGTTTACTTGTGAGATATTAAGAAGATGTAGTGACCCATAGTGTGGCAACTTGCAGGGACTGGGGTGAGGCTAGACAGTTTTATAAAACACCCCCACAGCTGCCCACATCAGGCTGTTTACCCATAAGGCAGAGGGTGTGAATCCACATGAGGCCCAAGGCTTGCGAGGTCACCATCCTTCTCCAGTAAACAGATGCCATGTTTCAGAGCCCCATGAGATGCAGTCCAGAGAGAAGACACTTCTGTGTGCCTTACAGTTCTAAGTGAGTGTTAGTATTCGAGTTTAAATATATTGGATGAAGAAGATACAGTCATCTCTAGGTGTTGGAGGGAAGGGCAGACTGGGGCCTCTGCCTATAGATGTGATGTCAGAAGTGATGTCACTGCTTGGCATTTTAGCGTTGACTTCTGTAAGCGGGAAAATTTGGGGCTGAGGATGTGGCTCAGTAGAATGCTTGCCTAGCATGATCAGGCCTGGATCCCATCTCACCAGCTGTGGTGATGTATACACCAGGTGTGCTGGTGTGCACCAGGCAACACGAGCACTCGCACTCAGAGATGGAGGTGGGAGAGTCCGAAGTACAAAGTCATCCATCCCACCGGCAGAATTTGAAGCCCCGAATTAAAACAGTACAAGGTTAGTTGTCTTTGGAATTGGCTCCCGGAATGTAGCAATGTCTGTGCTGTCTCTGTTCATTGTCAAGAGAAGTTTTATTCATAGTCGCCCCCCCCCATGTCTCTCTCTCTCTCTCTCTCTCTCTCTCTCTCTCTCTCTCGTTCATTCAACTTTTTATTGATTCTTTGTGAATTTCACATCATGCACCCCAACTCCCCTCATCTCCCTGTCCCTTCATATCTGCACTCTGCCCTTGCAGCCTCCCCTCCAAAATAAAATAGAAGAACCCAATCCTGTGGAAGCTACAGTGTGTCACACATCTTTATGGGCAAATGTTCGTTGCAATGAGTCATTGGTCTGTTTGGAGGCTTCTGCTAGGCTGTCTATACTGGATCCTCACGGGGCTTCCTCTCTGATCCCCTGTCATTGCTCTGTGTCAGGGAGATCCTACAGCTTTGCGTCTGCAGGACTACTGCTTTCATGTGCTCCCAGCAGATCATAGATGGGAGGTAGCTGAGTTGTTCAGCTCCCCTGCTCTCCTGCACCCGCACCACCGGGACAGGCTCTCCAGCACTGCCCCGCTAGCTCACCCAGTACTGCAGCTGGCAGGGTCAGCTCTCCTGCTCTCATGTCCTGGGGGCAGGGCGCTCACCTGCACCCCCCTCCACACTCCCCTCCCACACCCTCCCCCTGCAGCCACCAGCAGATTCAGCTCTACTTGGCTGCCCAGGTGAGGGCGCAGGGCAGGCTCTCTGTAGTGCCACATCATAGGCTCTTTCTTAAGGGCTCCAACTGAAATGTAAACAGTGGACTGATTTTTCAATTACAATAGTAAAAAACTTTTTTTTTTAAAGACGTATTTATTTATTATGTATAGTGTTTTGCCTGCGTGCCAGAAGAGGGCACCAGATCTTATCATAGACGGTTGTGAGCCACCATGTGGTTGCTGGGAATTGGACTCAGGACTTTTGGAAGAGCAGCCAGTGCTCTTAACCTCTGAGCTATCTCTCTGCCCACCCCCAAAACCCCATCTTTTGTGGCTGTAATTTACATATGAAAGGTTATTGAACCCAGGACCTTTTCTGAGTAAGCTAGGTGTTGAAAAGCTCTGGAGGCCCTGAGGCACTTAGAGAGGCAGGGGGCGGGGTGTTAGGAGGCCCATTAAAAAGTGGACTTCAAGCCAGGTGGTGGTGGTGCACACCTTTAATCCCAGCACTTGGGAGGCAGAGGCAGGTGGATCTCTGTGAGTTTGAGGCCAGCCTGGTCTACAGAGTGAGTTCCAGGACAGCCAGAGCTGTTACACAGAGAAACCCTGCCTGGAAAACTAAAAAAAAAAAAAAAAAAAAAAAAAAAAAAAAAGTGGAAAGTACATGAGGGGGTCACCTTTGTCCTCAAAGGGCTTGTGCCATCAATGAGAATCTTGAAAACCTTGTTCCTTCCAGGTGACACATGACATGCCTGGAGGTGGAAGGACCTCCCAGAACTTGGAGAATGTCTGGTGTGTGAGTCTGAGCAAGAGGGGTGCTCCATGACGGTTTTGCAGACCGTGTTAAGGACTGTGAGCCAGCCCTTGGCAGGGGTTCTGTCATGAGACAAGGTGGCAGAAGAAGCCCAGGGAGAAAGATGAAAGTTGGGTCCGTAGTGAAAGACGGATGTTCAAGGCCCCCACCTTCCTTGCAAGCCACAAGTCAGACCTGACATGGCACGGGGACCGGAAGTGGGGACGGGTGGTGGCAGCTGCTTGTCACCCAGTGAACACAGAACCAGCTGCTCTCTGGATTGCAGATGACACTCTCAGAACTGCAGCTAGCCTAAGTCACTAAGGCTAAAAAGAAGTATGTGCTAAGCAATGACCTGACTGTGCGGGCCTGCTGCGGCGGCCCACTCGCTGAGGTTGGTCTCCTCCTGTCTCTCAGGCAGTCTCCTTCTTCCAGGGGGCTAGAAGCTACAGCAGCTTGAACACAAACTCAGTCTCCTTCTCCTCCTGAGTAATCCTTGTGGGATCGAAGCCTCCTCCTCCCTCTCAGCAGCTTTAATCAAATGATGATGGGGAAGTTCTCATTGGCCAGCTAGAGTCACAGGTGTGTTCTTGAGCCATCCATTGATTCCGGAAGGTTCCATGCCTTGGCAGTCTTCTCTTAGGTTACATGCCACCCCTGGAACACATGGAGGGTTAGTTAGGGTGCCCCATAGGAAACATGGGTGCACTCCCAGAGGGACATGGGCTGTCAGACAGCTGTGTACATAGGGCCTGGCAGGGCCTGGCCCTCTGTTCATTCCTGGCTACTGAGGTTTCTGCTATATTGGTAATTTGTACTTGGCAGTGAGTACCTGGAGGAAGTGGTGGGGGGAGAGGGAGGCAGAGAGGGAGGGAGGGAGGGAGGGAGGGAGGGAGGGCCGGTCCCAAGGCCTGCCCTTGGAGTCAATACTACACGAATCTATCATCCTTTCTCTTTCGCTCTCCTTTTCTTTTCTCTTTTTTTCACCTGTTTCTGAGGCCTCCTGTGCTCTTCTCTACTTTTCATGCCAGTTCCCTTATTTGTGCCCAGGAGTGACGACCAGGAAGGTCAGCACTGTCCCTATGATGGACGTCACTTTGCTTGTCTACATATCCCATGCTGCGTGCACTAGCTGTTCCCTGGCAGCTGGGGAGGGGGGGAGGAGGAGAGAAGAGACGAGTAAGAAATAGGAGGAACCAGAGTACGGCCCCAGGCTGTGGGGTTTCCTTGCTGGATGCTGGGAAGTGTGAGGGCATGTGGGCGAGTGGGAGGACTCCACAGGTAGTGTTTCCTTCCCGGCCGGTCTGGAAGCAGGCCAATGTTGGCCAGCAGCTGAGGGTAGCTCTTCCTGCTAGCTAGAAAGCACCATGTGCCTGGGAAGAGAATGCTTTCTCCTTACACCACACCACAAACCCTCAAGGACTTCCAAGGGCCTTTTTGCAGAATGGGCCTTCTTTAGGTGTGGTGGGTTGGGAGATCCTTGAGGATGTCCAGAGATGATTGCTCCTGCAGTGGGCTGCTTCCTCAGTCTCTCAGTGGGTGTCTGCCTTGTTCAGGATCTACCATCCTCCCCTCTCAGGTGATACTAGGCCACGTTAGCCAGCCATGCTCTGTTTTCATCCATTTGTTTGGTGTGTTGCCCATCCCTCGCTCTGCCCAGTTCAGCTTTATGGGCTTTGGACAGTAAACTAATATTTGACATTAATTACTAAAGTCTTGAGTGGAGAATGAAAATGATGACTTATCATTAGTTCTGGGCACTGGGAGGCTATGAGGTGCCTCTGGCCAGATGGTTGGTTTTCATTGCCAGTGGAGGGACTAGGCACTCAGGAGAAGAGCTAGGAGAGAGAGGCAGGGGTCAGCTTGCCTGGGGATGGGGTTGCGAGAAGGATAAAGGAAGGGAGAAAACAAGCATTTGTGTGGCCGGGCTCCAGAGCAAAGCACGGGCAATGAGGACAATGTCACTTAGCGAGCCGCCGATGAAAGGCACCAGTTCAGTTACCGTATCTCAAAATGTCAGCGGGGCATTTGAGGAGTGAACAACTGGCAAGTTTTAAGTGACACGGTGTTCCGAGTCGCGTGGTGAAAGTTCTCAGCATCCCTGTGCCCTGACGAGATGCGTCTCATCCCTTCACCCAGCGTTTCCATACCGTATATGCTACCTGCCCCGTGGAAGCTGTGACACACAGAGAGACGGGGAGATGGCATTCGCATAACCTTTATTACAGTGCGTTGTTGGAGTCTGTAGTTTATCATTCCCAAGCCTTAGCTGTGTCTGACTTCTAGAGTAGACTTTGCCATAGGTGTGGATGTAGAAGAAGAAAGGTGTGTGTAGGATTCCATGCCGTCTGAAGTTTTAGTTATCTGCTAGGGTTGAGTGAGTTAAGGGGCCCTGTTAGTGCTGTGATCCAAGCCCTGTCCCTTTGAATGACATCACTTGATCATCTTTATCAAATCTTTAGCGGTAGATATTATCATCCCCACTTCACAGCAGGAGAAACAGCCCAAAGAGGTTAAGAAATATTCCCTATGTAACCCAGCTACTAAGTGGTAACGCTGGGGTGTGGGGTTTCTGCATCTGTGTCAAAATCCCCCCACATGTGGGGACGTTATGAAGATGAGTGGATTCTAATCAATTAGAGCCCTAGGATGTTTTTTATACCGGCTGGCAGAGCCTGCTTCTTGCCTGTAAGAGGGAGATAAAAAGTATTGGGAAAGAGAGGCCAGTGGGCAGCAGGCTGGGGTGTAGATGAGAGTACCCCTGAGTTGTTCCTGTCCCTGCCCTGCCTGCCCTTTCATGTGTCACGTGGCTCTGGGTGAGTCTTACCATCCTGGAGCAGGCTTCCTTCTCACGGAGGAAAGAGCAGCATCACAATAGTAACTTCCTGTGACTTCCGAGTGGCAGGGTAAGGACCACACAGTTCCTGCCTTGGATGCTTAGGGCTCAGTGGGAAAGAGGAACTCTCCCTACTGGCTCAGCACAGGTTTCTGGGGCCTGGCAGGTGGGAGAGAGGGCACTAGACTGTACCCTAAGCCTGGCTGTAGGGTCCTGCAGCCATGGTCCCTGGGAAAGAGAGGTGCCGCTATCAAGAGGACTCCCAAATAGTCCTTCTCTCCTTTGGAGGGCTTCCCCAGCTCGGTTGCTGAGCAGAATGGCTTCTGGGGCACCGGCATTCAGAGGCAGAGGCTCCAGCTGCGCGGCACCATCACTCAGGAACCCCTGATTCTCAGGGCTGTGGTGCAGTGTTTCTGAAAGGTTCCCTGGGTGATTAGGATCGGCCACTGGTTTGGTTTTTTTTTTCCCCCCTCAAACCCACCACGCATTTCTACCAAGGCTCTGTATTCGTTACTGGCCTAAGAGAGATTCCACATACTCAGCTGCTTCTGAGGGGCCACTGAGGCACAGACGTGGAACAGGGGATCATCCTGTGCAGGCACATGGGCCTGGTCAGTGAACACTGTTCCCCTCCTTACCCTGTGCCTTATGACCCACTCAGGGGCACACTTCTGAATAGCACCATCTCCTGCCCCATCTGGAGTCCTGCTCAGTTAGTTACATTGCGTAGTGTGTTTTTATGGTTTGATTAAGATGTATGTGCCTGGTGTGCACAGATTGCCTGTATTTATTTAACCTTCACATCTTGATGAGTTTAGGCACCGTCACGTTTATTACGTAACACAGCGGCGATGAGTAGGTGTCTTCTGATGAAGCCCAGGGACAACAGGAGCAAGGCCTGTGGCGAGCTCCATGAGTTGGCCCTGGGCCACTCATTTAAAGTGGACGGGGATTTGGAATTCTGACCCAGCCGATGCTCACGCGTTGGCTTTTGTTGTTCAGTATGCCATTTTTCTTTGTCATCTTTCATGAATTCTGTTCAGCTTCTTTGTTGAGAAATCCTATTTTTTTTAGAAGCTCTTCTAAAGAAAAAGAAAAAAAAAAAAAAAGAACTTCATCTATGGACCAGCCAGTTTCTGAGTATTGTTCAGTGCACTTAAAGAATGACAGATGAAGAAACACACTTTGTTTGAGGCATCACGTGCTGCCTTAAGTAGATCCTGGACTGGACCCAGAGCTCCTCCCCATGTGCAGGGATTGGGTGTTCAAGGCCACATTCCTTGTGCATAGACCAGGTAGCCGTCTGCTAGGTGGGGTTATTTAAGATTAAATCGATTATTCTGCTGTTCTTGCAGACAGGAGCCTAGCATAACTGTCCTCTGAGAGGCTTCACCCAGCAACTGATGCAAACCGATGCAGAGACCCACAGCCAGACATTAGGCGGAGCTTGGGATAGCCTGTGGAAGAGGGGGAGAAAGGATGGAAGGAGCCAGAGAGGTCAAGGACACAAGAAAACCTACAGAATCAACTAAGCTGGGCCCCCAGCGGCCCCCAGAGGCCCCCAGAGAGTATGCATGGGACAGATCTGGGCCCTCTACACATATGTAACAGATACATAGCTTGGTCCTCACGTGGGACCTCTAACAGCAGGGGCAGGCAGGGGCTGTCTCTGACTCTGTTGCCTGCCTCTGGATCCCTTTCCCCTAACTGGATCCCTGTCTAGCCTCAATAGAAGCAGGTGCGCGCACTCCTCCCCTATATGCCAAAGCAGGTTGATACCCATGGGAGGTCTCCCCTTCTCTGAGAAGAAAAGGAGGGGGACACAGGGAAAAGAGAGAGGGGAGGTGAGAGGGAGGGACTGGGAGGAGAGGAGGGAGGGGTGCTTCCTATAGGGATGTAAAATAAATAATTAATTAAGGAAAAAGAGAGAGGAATTGATTACTGTGGAATAGAGTGGGCGGTTCTGTTCTCCAGCTGGGTACTCTTGCAGCGCTGTGGGGCCGCACAGGCAGCTCAGCTGGAGACAGTCTTCGTTGTGGGGTCAAGTTCTGCTGACCTTAGTAAAGTTCGGACCTCAGGAGCCATGTGCCAGATCAGAGCCAGGTCTGGGAACCGAGAGTGTTTAGAAATGTTGCAAGCTTGAGAAGGCTATGGGATCCTGTCGCCTTCCACCGTGGAAGTGACCTGCCCTCCTGACTGGGTCTTGTCTTGCCAAAGCTGGGAAAATCTGTAGCAACTTGTTCTCTCGGTTCACTACACGGTTGCCATGTTGCTGCGGCTACCTACTGTTCTCGGAGCTAGGGCACAAGAAGCAGGGCGCTCCCCCACATACTCTAGGCCCAGGGCAGTGCATGACCACCGTCTGGGTGTTCCCCTGTCTGGAGGCCATGGAGACTCCAAACCTAGGAGATTCACTGGGTGGAAGGACCTGGAAGTGAGAGCCACGAAAGAGTCAGAGCCCCTCGTCTTAGACCAGGTCCCTGGAGGAGTATTCTCCATCTTTCAGGTTTGTGGGGCTGAGGAGCCATGCGACTGGGGGAGCAAGAGTGAGGTAGAGATATGTCTTTCTTCCCTGCCCTGGGCCTGCATGCCGTAAGGCACACCTCTGCCACCCTTGAGGAGGTCACGCAGCCTGGCAGCCAGGTTGCAGGTTAAATGTCCACTCTCCTTATAAAGTCATGCCCAGCAAACACTTGGAATTCCTCTTCATGCAAATAAGGCATTCCCAGCACCTTAGTCCTGACCAATGATGTACACTCACCTGAAAGCCTCTACCCACCCCACCCCCAAAGGTTTAAACAGCCTTTGTCCCCACCCCCCCACCCCAATTGAATGAGCTGCTCCATGAAGCCTGCCTCCTGAGAGTCTGTTCTAGGCAAGCGCACAGCTACCTGAGGTCTCATCACCCCTAGCCTTTCCTGTCTCGCTTTGCCTCTCGGGATCACGCTGTTGAGGGAGGGGGAGCAGAGCTGGAATGTCCTGGGTTAACAGTGATTTCTCTTTAAAGGCATCCCATCCTTACACTGGGAAGATGTTTGGTAGGTAGGTCTCCACTGATTCTGAAACACCATTGCTGTTTGTTCATTGGCTAGGAGTATTTGCTTCTGACTGTGGCTTAGCTCACAGGAGTAGGGTTTGGCTGTGATGGTTCTGGGATTCTCAGAGTCTATTCAGCATGGACTAGTGTGATTCCATCCTTATCTGCCTCCTCCTCACCTCCACAGTATGTTTATTAAGTCAAAGGGAGGCTGAATTGGGTTTTTTGAATAGGCCATTTATAAGACCTGAAGGATGTAGCTTGTTGGTAGATGTTTGGGTAGCACGCCTGGACCCTGGGGGCAATCTCCAGTACCACAAACAGAACCAAACATTACTGAAAT
Source organism: Acomys minous (assembly GCF_964271855.1). Classification (NCBI taxonomy): domain Eukaryota; kingdom Metazoa; phylum Chordata; class Mammalia; order Rodentia; family Muridae; genus Acomys; species Acomys minous. The sequence continues at coordinate 44,760,686 of NC_140493.1, read as the reverse complement.
GCAGTTACTATCAATGTTATTAGGTTAAACTGATGGGCGACTTCAGGCTTCCAAATACTTCCCCCCCCTCCCCACCCCCCCACGCCCCCCCCCCCGAGACAGGGTTTCTCTGTGTAGCCTTGACTGTCCTGGACTCGCTTTTGTAGACCAGGCTGGCCTCGAACTCATAGCGATCCATCTGCCTCTGCCTCCCCGATTGCTGGGATTAAAGTAGTGCGCCACCATGCCTGGCTCCCAAATACTTATTTTTTAACATTTACCAACATGTTAGTTATCTACTGTTTAGTTGATGTCCCCTCTTTGGACCACTGATCTTCTAGGGTTAAAGGCAGATTTGTCTCTGCTGAAGTCTCATTAGAAACAATTTTAAGTGCACATGGTAGATCTTAAAACTATGGGGGACGGGTATTAATTTTATTTTGTTTTGAAACAAGGTCTCACTGTCTAGCTCTAGCTGGCCTCAAACTCACAGAGAGCTGCCTGCCTCTTCCTCAAATGCCTACCTGAGAGGATGCCCCGCACCACCATGCCTGACTCCGGAAAAAATGCAAATTCAAGTTTGCACACCCCAAGTGTGTGGGAGAAAGGAGATAAGCATAATTAAAGGACTCTGTCGCTGTGCATTGTCTTCAAACAAGATCTCCGGGTCTCCCTAGTGTGCTGGTGCCATTTCTCTTGGCTCTGAGAGATGCATGCTGGGGCTTTTCTTACCCTTACAAATGAGGCTCTTGTCCACGGGTCTTCAGCGGACAAGATTGCAGTGTCAAAGAATATGAAATGTGAAGAGACCTCAGTTGAGGGTGTGTGTGTGTGTGTGAGTGTGTGTGTGTATGTGTTTTCATATGCGTTCATGTGTACACATGGAGAGAGAAGTTGGTATCAGGTGCCTTCCTCAATAGCCTGCCACCTTGTTTTTTGAGACAGCGTCTTTCATTGAACCTGGAGCTAGGCTGCCTGGTCAGCGTGCCCCAGAGGTCCTCCCGTCTTACCTGCACCCTAGCACAGGAATTCTCGGTAGGCATTGCTGCGCCCAGCTTGTGTGTGTGTGTGTGTGTGTGTGTGTGTGTGTGTGTGTGTGTGTGTGTGTGTGTCTCCCCTGGAGATGAAACTCAGACCCTCACACTTGCGCAGCCAGCCCTTTTCTCACTGAGCCATCTCCCCAGCCTGTGATGCAGCTTTTCTATCAGAAAATTCAGAGCAGCCAAGACAAATTAGAATCCGTTGTGTGAACCTCTCCATAGCCAGCCCATACTAGCAGTTTTTTGCTTGGCTGGCCAGAAATAGTAAGTGAAACATGAGTTAGAAGTCTGATATTCATATAATCCACGTGCATAGCTATATATAGCACACTGATATGATTAAAATTAAAATTAGTACTTCTGTGAGTACTTATACAAGATGTCTACCCTGAGGGTGCTTTTGATCTAATTAAAAGTTGCAGGACGGATGCTAGGGGCTAATAGAAAATGGCAATAATATTAGGGGTGAAGTGGCTGACAGGGCTGAGATAATCTCTAAAAGCTATTTCATTCTCTTTGAGGGCTGGTGTTGTGGCTGCCACTGTGACTGTCTATAGATGTTGCTATTGTAGCCAAAATGTATACTCTTCCCAGCAAACGACAGGTGTATAGAGGCCACATCCTCACCTCATCCTAGGAAGTGACAGTCAGCTGCTCCGCTCTCATCGAGAGATCATAGCATCATTTTATATGATCCTTTCTGTTTGGGTGGAGTTTTTTGAGTCTTGTTAACTGAGAACGTGGTGTGACCATAGTGGGGGAGAGGAGGCGCTGGGAAGGGAAGTGATGTAAAGCTCAGGCAACCTGTAGGAAGGTCCCTTCCGCTTGGCACATGGGACACGACATTTCAGCCCAGCATAGCAGCTAGACTTGGGGACACTCTGTTTACAGTGAAACCTCCTTCACACTCAGAAATTGCTTCTGTTTTGTTTGTTTGTTTGTTTGTGTTTTGTTATTTCAAGACAGACTTCTTGGCTTCTCAAACCTGAAGACTAACGGCCATTCGGGCTCCCGGAGGCTACTGGGAGAAGTCAGAGTGGGAGACAGTTTGTAGTTTGTTGTAATGTTACTGTATAACAGGTTAACTACGCACCCCTCAAATGGATGGATGCCTGTACATTCTTGGCTTTGAGATTCCCCCCCCCCTCCACAGCCTTCCAACATTTTTTTTTCAAAATACTTAATTTCCATAAGTCGCTCTTTTTGTGCCTTTCAGCTTTCCCTCATTATTTCTGCTTTATTGCTAGATCCGCCTAATCCTGAGGAATGTGTGCTTCAGCCACATTTAGAAAAACGATGGTGAATTCCAAGTGAAGATAAATCTGAAGAGTTCGTTCTAAGCAGTGAATGTTTATTGCATAGTTACTGTTTATTAGCCCCGTTCTTGGGGAAAGTTTTACCGACTGAATAAAGTGACTGAGGTTTTCTGGGACTCTTTTACAGGGCCCCTGCAATGGAACAGGATTATGGGTGTAAGTTTATAATTTTATTGTCAGGAAGAGACTGAATCATAGTCACCAAAAAACATCGAGTGATAAACAAGCCAATAAAGTTTCAAGATGAATTTGCAGAGGGGGAAGGAGTAATTATTTGAATTATATTTGCTTGTTTAATTAACATTTATTGTCTTCTGGGTAACAGGCACTGCTGGGTACTTTTACATCTGCTATTTTATTTAATTACAAAGAGTTCTTCACTTGCAGATAAGATTTCCCAGGGGCTTCCCCGGGCTAATGAGTTAGCCTGCCTGGTGTTTCTCAGGTCCAGCTGCTCCTGGAGATCACCCAGGGAGCTGTAAGGCCATCTGGTGCGGAGGGTTTCCTCCTCTGGGATCCTGCTTACCTGCGCAGGGTTGGCACCCAGCGGCAGCATGTCAAAACTCGGGGACAGGCTAGCGAAGTCATGTCACTCTTAGGAGAAGTTTAGGGGACTTCTCAGCAATAAGCAAGGGTTGTGGAGTTCGGCAGCTGAGTTTGGGGTGCCTCATAGAATGTACCCAGCACCTGTTTCTTCCTAAGTCTCCTGTTGAGTAGGGTGTGGGGAGAGTCAGGATAATTATGGAACAAAGCAAGCTGGCAAAAAACGTTTCCCAAAGTGTCTCAGCTCCAGATTTTCCTCAGGTTAATTTATAGTCTGACTTGGCTCTTTGTGTTGCTCAGAGCTATCCTGTAGGTGACTTGCCTACTAAGAGGCTGTGTCTGTGCTGAGTGGAGAGTTGCACATGTGTAGAGGTCAGAGAATCATTAGCGGGACTCAGTTCTCTTCCTCTACCGTGGAACTCAGGTGGTCAGGTTTGGTGGCAAGCACCTTAACCTGACTAGGAGAGAGAGAAAGGGAGGGAGGGAGGGAGGGAGGGAGAGAGAGAGAGAGAAAGAGAGAAGAGAAATTGAGAGAGAGAGAGAGAGAGAGAGAGAGAGAGAGAGAGAGGGAGGGAGGGAGGGGGGGAGGGAGGAGCACTTCTTGGCCAAGTGTGAAAACCATAGGACAACTTTGTTGTGTCAGGCCTCCTAGCTTTATGCGGGTTCTGATGGTTGAACTCTGACCTTCAGGCTTGTGTGGCTAATGCCTTTACCCCTTGAACTATCTTGTTTCCTTACTTTGATTTTTGAAAATCTTACTTTACTTCTTGTGGCGCATGGGCATGCTGTGACACACGTGTGGAGGTCAGAGGACAACCTGTGGGAGTCAGTTCTCGCCTTCCACCTTGTGAGTCCTGGAGACCAAACTCAAATCATCTTGTTTGGCAGCAAGCATCTTCACCCGCTCAGCCGTCTTGACACCACCACCACCACCACCTTGTTTTTTTTGAGACAGTGTCCTTCACCGGCCTGTAGCTTACCAAGTAAGCCTGGCTGGATGGCCAATGAGATCAGAGGCCGGCTGGGGCCATCCCAGACCTGGGCCAGGTGGGATCCACTGGTAAGCTGCCTCTCCGTATGTAGTCTCACCCCTCGCTCGTACTTAACTGCCTCTTGTGCTTGGCCTAACGACAACTCTGAAAGGCAATTGACTCTGCTCGGATGCCCTCCTGCCTCTGGGTAGCTGGGGAAGCCCTGCTGGGCCCTCACCACTTTCATCAGTGTAAACTAATGGATTACTCTTGCCTGCCCACGCGCACACCTGTCCTCATCCTCTGTAGCCATTTTGACCTGTGAATTTGTAATTGTTTCTCTTCTCCACTTGGTCCTGATCTGAGACCCTGGGTGCCTGGAAGGCTCAGTGTGTGGCCTCACGTGGAAGCCATGGGTGCTTGTGGGCCTTGTGCGTTGTCACTGTAGCAAAGGCTGCTGGAGCTCAGAGAGGGCAAGGGACCTGGCCAAGTCAGATGGCCATGGAACGTGTGGCGAGTCTGCGGCTGTAGCCCGGCTTCTCTCTGCAGGAAACCTGGGAGTGAGAGCTGCTCAGTCACCTGTCTTCCGATGCCACCTGCCTTCTGCCCGGGCACTGTGTCCAGGGCTTGCATCTGAGTTGTGCAGTGGTCAACTTCCTTAGTTCTTAAAAGCAAAGCAAGGCAAGACTGTCACGAGAGTTCCCATGCCTTTTTCTGGGACTTTGTGCAAGGCCTTTAAAAGTTTCCCAAGAACTTGTGCCCATAGCAAATGAAAGAAAGTTTGAAAACAGAAAGTTCCAAAAATCTGGTCAAAGAATCGGAACAAGAAGGGATGGGAGAAGTGGCAGCTGTGTGTCTCTGTGGGTAGTACACATGCACATGTGATTTGCTATAACATGGGTGAGCATATGTATGATGTATATATGAACTATGGCTTATTCGTGGCGTATATTTACTGTGTGATATACATATACAGGGTTTTTGAGTTGTATGTGTGATGTATGTATGTAGTATGATACATGTGGTACATGCATGCATGATATGCATGCGTGTGTATGTGATGTGTGTTCAAATTGGGGTATGTATGTTGTATGTGTTTAATATGTATGATATGTATTCATGGCATGTGTGGCATGTGACATACTTGTACATATGTTGCTTATATGTGTGTGATATCTGTTTCATTTGTACATGTGTGTGGTATGTTACGGTGTGTGATGCATTGTATTTATGTTATGCTTGTCTGTTTGCATGGTGTAATGTGGCATATAGGCATGCATGTAGAATGTGTGGCGTGGGTTATACTTGTCTGTGGTGTGCACATGTGTGTGACATGGTATGGCCTGTACTCATGGTATGTGTACATGTGTAAATACACGTGTGAGGATATGGCCATGAGCGTGGCTTAGACAGCCTTTCAGTTGAGTCTTCTCCTTTAAGCCATTTGTGGTGAGTTTAAAGCATACAACAACAGGAACAAGGGGAAGGCACTTGCCATTGTGAACAGAAGCAGAGCTGGCATTCGCGTCGCGGTGGCAGCAGCAGAGAGTGGTCTCCTGAGACAAGGAGGCCGGGCCCCCACCTTTCGTGAATAAAATCAGGCGAGTCAAGTGGCTTCCGGTAGTTTCGGAACTCAATGAAAAGCCGAGTGAAAACACTAAGGCGGCTGAAGATTTGATCGGAGAAAAGGGCACTCTTGTCCTACCTCCGCCTGGCACCGAGTGTGTCTAGACGTGCCTCTGCCTCCGTTGAACACTGAGTGCCGGCCAGGCGTTAAGAGGGATGTTGCTGAACTCTGGTTTTCTGAAAACTCCTGTGTGATTCATAAGCTTTTGCCCTGAGCAATTTCCGAGAGTGAGAACTCCGAGGGCACTGTGGGTGCTTGCTTTCTTCTCTGTGCAGAAGAGAAACCCCAAACAGGAAATGGTTCAGGCACAGAGCGGCTGAGCCCACTTCAGAGCCAAGTTCAACTGTGCTTTTTTGGGGACCAGGGTTTCTGTAGCTACCCAGAATTCCAGGTTCCTCCCTCCTGGGATCTCACAGCCTCACCCCACCTTCTGCCTCTGGGCCCTTGGCATCCAGCCTGAATAGCCCTTAGCTATGGCTGTTTGGGCCTCTGCCCTTGCTGTGTAACCTTCAGCAAATTACTTCTCACAATGAGGTCCTCCTTCCCCACCTCTCCTCTCCCCGCCCATCTCCCTTTCCCCCAACCTCCTCCTCTTCCTCCTCCGTTTGTGAAGGCTAGTGCTATTTTAAGCACCACCAGGTGAGAGAAGAGGTTGAGAAACACCCCTGCCATGTGTGTCTAGCCTGTGACCCATAGCTGTGTGTAGCTAAGGATAGCTTTGAATGTAGCCCAACACAAAATTGCAAGCTTACTTAAAACATCACATTTTTTAAAAGTCTTACTGTATTTCTTCTTCTTTTTGACCCAGGGTCTCTGACTCTAGCTCTTGATGGTCTGGATCTCACTATGTAGACCATGCTAGCCTTGAACTCACAGAGATCCACTTGCCTCTGCCTTTTGAGCACTAAGGTGAAGGGAGTGTACCAACATGAGTTTATGTGTACTACATGTGTGCAGGTGTGTGCCACATGTGTGCAGGTGTGTGCAACATATGTATGGACATGTGCATGTATATGTTGAGACCAAAAGAAGGTGTCAGATGCCATAGACCTGGAGTAGCAGTTGGCTGTGAGTGACAGTAGGCTGTGTGGGTGATGGGGATGCTGGTCCTCTGCAAGAGCAGTAAGCACTCTTAACCACTGAACCATCTCTCCAGTCCAAACATGACATAATCCTTGTGTGATGTCTGTTTTTATAACTTGATTAAGTAAGGTCTTTTTTCTTTCCATGTTTAGTTTTTTTTTTTTTTCCTTCTAGATAGGGCTCTAAATCAAACAAAACCAACCAACCAAACAAACAAAAAAACACAAAATTGTGGCTTTTCTGGAACTTGCTAAGGAGTCCAGGTTGGCCTTGAACTCACAAGAAGTCCTCCCGCCTCTGCCTCCCAAGTGCTGAGATCAAAGGTGTGTGTCCGCGCCACCGTACCAAGCGTTTACATAGTTCTTGAGCACGATCTGTGTAGATGACAACACCATGGTGCAGTGCCAAAAGATTGGCCACTTTTGGCATGGTCTGTGGTGTAAACGGCACTTAGAGTTCTTCTTGGACCGTGTTGCTAATATTGAGAGGGAAGATGTAATAGCAAAGGGCAGGATTTACTAGCGGCTTTCAGAGCGCTGAGGCCTCCTCTAGCTTGCTTAATCCTTGCTGTCATTCTTTTTACAGGAGAAGAAACTGAGGCCCGGAGTTTGAGTAATCCTGAGTAATCCCTTCAAGGTTACCACATTGGTAAGTAACAGCGCTGGCACGGGGGACCCTAGCCACCTGGCTCGAGATCCTGCACTACCCACTCTCACTCTGAAAAAAACAACAGAGGAGGGGCAGTGGCCCGGATGTGGCTTTCACTTCTGTAGAAGCCTCCCTGCCCCCACTGAAGTGACAGCACATTATGCATTGTTCTTTTCAGCCTGCGAATGCTGAGAATCTGCAGGCTGTTGAATCAGGCTAGTCATTTAAACAACTGCTTTTGGAGGCAAGGTGATATTTCTACACTTCCTATGGAAGGTAACAGTGGCAGCTAAGAATTCTGGAACAGGGACTGTGGGCAGACAGCTGAACTTCTGAGGAAGGAAGGACCTTGTCCCACTCACTCTGTTATTGGGGGGCAGAGTCAGTATTGACACCTGGCTTGCCAGCCAGTGTTGTTAACCAGTGCAGTTTTTTTTTGTCACCCTCTGAGGGCGGGTGACTGTGGGAAAACCATTAGCTTTAAGCTCCAGTGCCCCCAGGGTGGCAGGGCACTCATGTCTTCTGTCTCCTCCCCCGCCCTTCCCCCACCCACCCACTCTTCTTGGCCTCCTCACCACCTTCCATGTGGATGCCAACTTGTGGTGAGGCCTCACCATCGCATGGATCCCTTAGCATAGTGTCCTATGGCAGCCTCTGCTTAGGCATGCTTTTAATATATATATATATATATTCTTATTTTTCTGTTTTTGTTTGTTCGTTGTTGTTGTTGTTTGATACAAGGTTTCTCTGTGTAGGTCTGGCTGTCCTAAAACTCACTCTGTAGACCAGGCTGGCCTCGAACTCCCAAAGATCTGCCTGCCTCTGCCCCCCAAGTGCTAGGATTTATGGTGCACACCACCACCGCCCGGTTTTAATGTTAATTTTAATAGAGCTATGCATATGGTAAAACACAAATCTTAATTCTTACAGCTAGGTGAACTTTTAATATCATACCCACTTTAACTGCCCCAGATCAGGGGACTTGCTCCTCCCATCGTTCTAGAAAGTTTCTTAGTATTGCCTGATATTTATTGTGTTTTTAACTTAGACAGATGCAGGTATAATTGTTCACCAAAACCAAACTGAAGACAGAGCCACTTTACATAGCATAGGGGACCGTGGCATTTCCCTCGGTGGGCCTCTGTCTTGGAGTGAGCATGGGAAGGAGGCGTGGCTCTTCTGTTAAGTCTGTGTTCTTGGTGCCTTTGAAAATTTGAGTGTCTTATGCCATCAAGTGTCTCCTCTATCTATAGATTGTAGTTATCACTCAACATGGCCCCTGAATCCAAACCAGCTCTTCCGTATGGTGCTCAGTTTAAGACATTCAGTCCAGTGTTAAAGGAGAGACTGTGGTGTATGTCACAAAAGATAGTCTGCCTCTCTTTCTTTCTTTCTTTCTTTCTTTCTTTCTTTCTTTTTTGTTCTTTTTGAAACACGGTTTCTCTGTGTAGCCTTGGCTGTCCTGGACTAGCATTGTAGACCAGGCTGGCCTTGAACTCAGAGGTCTCTGCCTACCTCTGTCTCCTAAATGCTGGGATTAAAGGCATGTGCCACCACCTCCCAGGTGCCTTATGGGATTTTCAAACCACTTTGGAATCTTCAGTCTTTATATTACATGCTGACGTTAGATGTCAAACCTGTAGTAAGCTGCATTTTATAAAAATGTTTTCTTTATTATTGTGTGGGGAGGGGACAGTATCAAGTGATTTCAGGGATTGGGCCCGGTTCACCAGGCTCCTATGGTAAGTGCAGCTATTTCCTGAGCTAGGTCTGCAGTCTGCAAGCTATAATTTGAATGCCAATAGGCCTGAAGCATGTTGGGTTTGGTGACCTGGAAGTCTTTGGTGGTGTGATATACCAAGCTGATTTGCACAAGACTTCCAAGTACAAATGCAGAGTTGATGGAAATGAGAGCAGTGCGACTTGGGAAGTCTATATTGCAGAATCCACCAGGAATTCAGAGAGACATGTAAGACAGTGGTTATGTGTGAGCGAAAGCTATGACACACGTGATGGGGCTTTTGTAGCCCTAAGATTCCAGGACTCGGGTTTTAATTCTGCAGTGAGTCTGGAAGTGAGGCCTGCCTGACAGAAGGTGGAATGGCGTATCCAGGAACTTGACGTTTTGATTTCTTTATGAAAATGGTGGAAGTTCACTTTGAATTGAAAGAATGTTACCACAAGAAATAAAAAGCTTGGTACTGCACTATATAATATATATATATGTGTGTGTGTGTGTGTGTGTGTGTGTGTGTGTGTGTATATATATATATGCGTGTTTGTTAAATTTATATTTTTATTACTTCTGAGACGATATCCTTCAACCCCAACAGTTAATGTGAAAATTGGCTTAACCCATACCACAAACACAAACTCAGTCCTAAAGGGTACTTCATCAATGCATTCTGGACAGAACTCACATAAAAAAGGAAAGACCACCTCTACAGAAGTCATGGTTAAAAACCATCAACTACTCAGGGACAAGCCAGTCCAAGATGCTGCTGAATTTAACCATTCAATAAAACCATGAAATAGTATACTTAAAATGATTGAGGACTAATGATATCAAAAAAGTAAAGCAAGGGAAGAAAATATGACAGCCAGCCGAAATGAAATGAAATGACAGTCATTTTATTTAAAACCTAGCAAGATGGTTAAAGGAATTGTTAGTGCTAAAGAGATAATAAGTGAACGCTAGGGCGGTATTGACATTGTCCTTTATTAAGTGTATGGCCAGGCTATGTTCCGAGTTCTTGCATTAACTCAATCTCCAGAATAAAATCGTGAGGGGGCATTATTATGGCCATCTATATTTTTACTTGTTTATTTTTCACTTCTGTTATTTTATTTTATTTACTGGTTTTTCCAAGACATGGTTTCTCTCTGTATCCTTAGCTTTTCTGGACTCGCTTTGTAGACCAGTCTGACCTCAAACTCAGAGATCTGCCTGACTCTGCCTCCCAAGTACTGGGATTAAAGGCATGCGCCACCACGCTCAGCTTTGTTTTTCATTTCTCACATACTCTGGTGCCTCACCTTTGACCATGTCCCCTGGAGGGGGAGACCTGGTGGCACTCAGAGGAAGGACAGCAGGTTACCAAGAAGAGGCTTGATACCCTATGAACATATACAGGGGGAGGTAATCCCCCTCAGGAACAGTCATAGGGGAGGGGAATAAGGGGAAAATGGGAGGGAGGGAAGAATGGGAGGATACAAGGGATGGGATAACCATTGAGATGTAACAAGAATAAATTAATAAAGGAGAAAAAACAATAAAATAAAATCTAGTTATACCATTTCTCCCTTACCCTTTCTCCCTTCAGCTCTTCCGATGTCCTCCCTGCCTCAACTTGATCGCCCCTTTCTGTTTATTATTGCTGCAAACATGGACAAATACATAAACACAACCTGCTGAGTCCATTTTTATTCTTTCTGTGTGTATGGTTTCAGGGATGAGCATCTGTATTGGATGACCAGTCAGGAGCTCAGGCCTGGGAGGGGCTAATTCTCCCCTCTCAGCAGTATTAATTCCCCGTAGTTCTTTGTCTAGGGCTTGGGTCTCCGTGAGATTTTTTTCCCCCTTTCCATGTTAGCATGTCTGATGACATTGTTGCTGTTCGTCCATTTTGTAGATTGAAACAAAACAAAACAAAACAACTAATGCAGTTAAATCCTGTCATTCACGATTGCACACTTGTGCCAGTAAATGACAGAGCTGGGATTTGATCCCAGCAAGAATTAAGAAGACTAATCAATGTAAATATGAAAGGTTAGCAAAGAAACAGAAAGCAGGACTTCTCAACGCACAGTGGGACTAAAGCAGAGGCCACGTTACAAAACGTTAAGAGTTAGATATCTTTTGAGACTCCCTGTAATCGTTGAGTTCTAAGTATTCGTGAGCATCAAGGGTGAGACACGCAGCGAAGGGTGGCAGAGCCTCACTTTGCGCTGTAGTGTATACTGATGTGCTGACAAATGTTTACAGCAGTCTCCCTAGGGAAAGAAAAAAAAAAAGAAGCTGGTTTGTAGCATTTGTTGATTTCATTTTTTAGATTTATTTTTATTTTAAGATTTTACTTGGTATGTCTATGGGTGTTTTGCCTTCGTGTCTGTGTGCCAGACGGCACACATGGAGGCCAGGAAAAGGTGTAAACCCCTCTGGGACTCCGGTTACAGGTATTTGCTAGACAACCATGTAGGTGCTGGCAAATTGAACCCGGGTTCTCTGGAAGAACAGCCAGTGTTCTTAACCAGGGAACCAATTCTAGCCCTTGTATTTGCTGCTTTCTATGGTGTAAATATTCCCATATTGGCCAGTTGCAGGCTAGCCACACAATGTCTCTAAACGTGGAACTGGGAAGCAGGGAAGCTGGGAAGCTGGGAACGTGGTCGGGTCTCTTGAAACAACGCGGGCTGGCTCCAGCACACCACTGGCTCACTCGTGCTCATGCTATTTTTAAGCTCTGATTCTGGGTGCACCTAGGAGTGGAATTTCCAGGAAGTAGTAATGTCATGGCTGATTCATAGGGGCAAGAAGAGACAATGGGGCAGGAGCAGAGCTCTGTCCTTCTTTCTTCCCCCTGTACTTAAAAACAAAACAGGAAAGCGGCCCCTTTGTGAATGTGGGCAGAGGCAAGGCATGGTCCCTTGCACTGCTGGTTTAGTGAAAATGATTCGGCCTTTGAAGAGCAGCCTGGCGGTGTCTATCAGACTTGCAAGTGCGCATGCTCTCTGACCCTGCAGGTCTAGTTCAAGATTTTGTTTTGTTTTGAGGCAGATTCTCATTGCAGAAACCTAAGCTTCCCTGGAATTTGCTGTGTAGCCCAGGCTGGTCCCCAGCTTGTGATGCTCCTGTCTCAGCTCCCCAAGTGCTTCCATTGTCATAGCAACTCAGATCTATGTTAATAAGGAACAGATTGACTGTTTATCCCCTGAAGTCAGACGGCATCAGTGCTGCTGTTCTGAGTAGTAAGCCTATAGGCTAGGACGAAATGGGTTCCCAGATACATTTGTTGCTGTTGTTAACTAAATTTGTTCCGTGACAACCAGGGACACTGACTTCTCTCCCTCAGAATCCAGCCAGTAGTTCATCAGGGAGGAGTGTATCCCAGGCGCCCCTCTACCTCTCATGACTGACTGCTGACAGAAGCAGTCCTCTGTGGACCCAGTTCAGGCAGCTGTAGCTTCTGTGACTTCATTAGCTGGGTCATGTCTAAGAGATCCTTCTCCTTACCCTCTGGCTTTCCCGGTCTTTCTTCTCCCCATTCCGTGATGTTCCCTGAGTCTCAGAAGGAGGGTTATCCATGTCCTTTTGAGCGGTGAACACTTAGCCGTCCCTTTTTCTCAGCGCCTTGTGCGGTCATAGGTCTCTTCTTTCACTACCATTGCAAAGAGAAGCTTCTCTGACTAAGGCTGAGAGGGACATCATGTCACTTGACCAAACACTTGTGTGAGCTCCCATGCTCCCAGGGTTTATGACCTCCCCAGCCATGGGTTTTCAGAGAAGAACTCCGACTTGTGGAGTGGGTCTCAAATCTAGTCGTAGATTAGTCGGGTGCCCCATGCCAACTGTGCAACTACAGCAGGAATAGGAGCATCTTGCCTGGCAGATTAATGTTATTTGCAGGCGTACCTCGGAGCAAGGCCACGGATGCCTTTTCTTTACCAGTAGCCTGCATAGCACCTTTCTTTTTTTTTTTTAATTTTTTAATTTTAATTTTATTAATTTATTCAGATTACAACTCAATTGTTATCCCATCACTTGTATCCTCCCATTCCTCCCTCCCTCCCACTTTCACCCTATTCCCCTCCCCTAGGTCTATGACCGAGGGGGACCTCCTATCCCACTATATGGTCATAGGCTACCAAGTCTCATCTTGGCAGCCTGCTTATTCTTTCTCTGAGTGCCACCAGGCCTCCCCACCAAGGGGAGGTGGTCAGATACAGAGCACCAGAGCTCATGTCAGAGTCAGTCCCCGCTCTCCATATAACTGTGGAGAATGTCCTGTCCACTGGGTAGATCAGAATAGGGGTTCCATGTTTACTACTGTATTGTCCTTGGTTAGTGCAACAGCACCTTTCATCGTCACGAAAGCTAGAGAGCAGGGAGGAAGATTGCTGCTCAGTCCCAACTTGATTCCCCTCTATCTTGCATCCAAGGTGTGTGCTGTCTTCAGCATTAAGGTCTCACAGTCTAGTTTCAGGAGACCATCAAAAGGAGAGGCAAGGGTGTCTTAGTTAGAGTTCCCATTGCTGGGAAGAAACCGTGACCAAGGCAACTCTTATACAGGAAAGCATTTAATTGGGGCTGACTTACAGTTTCAAAAGTTTAGCCCATTATCATCATGGCAAGAAGTATGGCAGCATCCAGGCAGACATGGTGACAGAAAAGGAGCTGAGAGTTCTACATCTTGATCGTTAAGCAGTAGAAGGGGACTGGGTTCCACCTTGGGCAAAGCTTGAGCGTAGGAGACCTCAAAGCTCGCCCCCACAGTGACACATGTCCTCCAGTAAGGACATAGCTACTCCAACAAGGCCACACTTACTATAGCATAACTCCCTATGGGCCAAGCATTCAAACACATGAATCTATTGGGGGTCATCCATATGTAAACCACCACACATGGCCTGGATTGTTTGGGGGCTTTGCTGACCCCCCTTAAATAAAGGATATATTTTTGAGTTGTAAGAAAAGCAATGTTCAGAAAAGTATATGTGATAGGCATTCATATGTGTGGAAAAGAGGGGAGCATGAGTGTTTTTCGAAATCTGCCTTCATATGTAACATGCCTACTTGCTTGGCTTTATTTATCGTACATCTGGAAACCCACAGTGGGCAGATGGCACCTGGCTGCGTGTCCTCTTATATGCATTTGAAGTTTTAAAATTATTAGTTATAGACAGAGTCTTGTTTTAGAGCCCAGGCTAACTTATAACTTGTTATGTATCCCACAACAGCCTAGAACTTGTGATCCTCCTGCCTCATACAAGTCATAGTGAAATTACAGTGTACTGCCATATTGCTTTTGGGGGGCGGTGAGAGGGCGGTTTTCAAGACAGAGTTTCTCTGTGTAGCCTTGGCTGTCCTGGACTCACTTTGTAGACCAGGCTGGCCTCAAACTCAAAGATCCACCTGCCTCTGCCTCCCAGAGTGCTGGGATTAAAAGTGTGTATCATCACGCCTGGCTACCATGTTGCTTTTTGATGAAGAATCAGTTGTGGTTAAAAGACTACTTGGGGGCAGGCATGGAGGCACATGCTGATAATCCAAACACTTGGCAAGACAGGCATATTGAGAGCAAAAGACCAGCCTGGACTCCATAGAGGGTCAAAACAAAACTGCTTAGGGAGTTTCGCACATGAGAGCCCTTTCTGTTTTTTAGAGGAAGTTATCGAGTCTCTAGTGAGAAGACAGTATCAAGTGCTAGGCATTCTCTGTGTTATCTGGTCTAGTCGGTACATATGTTGTTGTAGGTTGCCTCATTGCCTGACTCTGCCTGGATTCTCAAGGGATCCAGTAAATAGGTGATAAATATCTGTGAATCCCATTTTCAAGGCATGTGTGTGTGTGCACTCGCGTGCGTGTGAAAGAGACAGACACAGAGAGACAGAGTCAGAGAGACTGAGACTGAGAGAGACTTACATCAAGCCCAGGCATGCAGAAGAGGGAATTTCGTGGCATTATTTAGAGGGGTTTTAGAAACAGTCACAACTTAGCTATGGAAGGGGTTCAGGAGGTATGTCAAGCTTCCTGCCACCCACCACTAATCCCTGGCACCCCCCGCCCCCGGGTTACATGGTGTGTGTGTGTGTGTGTGTGTGTGTGTTACTCTGTCAGTGTTAATTGTCTCAACTTGAAGCCTATTTGCTCTGGAAAGTCAGAACTCTGTTTCTGGAGCAAATGACTCCCTGATGTGTTTAGCAAGCAACAAAGGTGAGAATTTGTCCCGCTGTGTCATCCTTTTTTTAGACTTATTTGATCTGCCCACGGCCTGTCCACGATGTGTCATCAAAGGCCCCCAAAGACACTGGCTTCTGTTCACTGACAAAGAACTTTTATGGCCTTTCTTAGCAAAATAGATGCTCCCAGAGGAGCGTTCATTGTTGTTGTTTGTTGCGGTTGGCCACATGTCGAACTCCTGAGCTGTTTTATAGAACCAGAGGTTTCTGCTCTTGGCGCTCCCTTGTTACAGTTGGGAAGTAAGTTCCCTGAGTGGGTTATACATCTTACGAGGCTTTTAAAAGATACTGCCTCTGATTTGGTAAGCAGTAAGCCGAACAGGCGAGGAGCTGTGGATGGTGGCCCAGCTTACAGAGTCAGGAGATGCGGATGGCATTCAGAGCAATCATATCCTCGGTCACGTGTTTCCAAGCGATGGTTCATTTAGCCATGGCATTTTTTTTTTCAGATCTCGGGGCTCACTCAAGAGTTCCATTAAGCGCCTGGCAGATCCTTGCCCACTCTGCGAGCTGGGGTGCCGGGGTTTAGTTTACTGGAAGATGATGGGTATGAGTCAACAGTGACATCTGACCCCCTCAGACAATTACTCTGCCTTCATTGCCTGAGTAGAGAATGGAGAGCTGCCGGTTTAAATGCTGCTGCCCTGGGAGAGCCTTTCCCGAGACGCCCCTTCTCAGAGTGGCCCTGCACCGTGTAGAATTCAACTCCGCTCTTACTGTGTTGGCTTCACACAGCTGTGGGAGAGAGAGGGTGGCTATCTCCAGGTCAGACCGTGAGCCTGGAAAGGCGATGTGGGTCCACTTGCTTCATGGACTCACTGAGACACAGACTTCTCTTGTTAGGATTCTTTGCATCTCCAGACAGCTGCGGCGTGAGCTGGCTTCTGTAGAAAGGGGGCTTGATTATTTGTTTATTCGAAAAGTTTGAAGGTAGAAGGTCAGGCATAGAGAAACCAAAGCTTACAGTCTTGACAAGTCTGGGCGCAGTTTCTTAATCTGTTGATGAAACACATTTCCTCTCCAGATTGTGGCATCAGTTAGCAGTCCAGGCAGGTTTAGAAAGGTCACCTCCCTAGTCAACCAGCAGAAAGTCTCAGGATTCATCTTTCTGTCCCTCTGGGTAACATGCGTAGCCCCCCAAACAGTCCCTGTTGCCAGATTGGCCATTCTAGGCCAAATGCCAGCCCACATGCCAGCCCACATGCCAGCCCACTGGAGAAGGTAGGCTGGTGTCTGAAACCCTTCTGGGGCGCAGGGACAGAGTAAAGCAAGGTGCTCATTTCCTAAGGCAGTCTGGGAATTGGTTTTGAATGACGGGACAAGAGCAAAGGCTGTCCAACGTGATAGGTTTTTAATTAGTGTTTACTGGATGAGTGAATGAACGGAGGAATGAACAAGGGAGAGAGAGAGACAGAGAGACAGAGAGACAGAGGGGGGGCGGGGCTGATTGTGCAGCGCTTGGCTTACAGTGAGTTTAACAAATGGAGCTTTGCAAAGAAGAGGGATACAGCTTTGAAATCCGGCCACTAAATTAACTGAAACATTTAACAAGAAACATGAGACAGACATGCGATAGCTGTTTCTGCAGGTCTGACGGGCGCTGACAGGGCAGGAGCTGGGGTCAGGTCCCTATTCTGTGCCCTAGGAATTGGGACAGACATGTTCTTACCTCAGTTTAATTTTTATTAAAAAAAAAAAAACAACAACAATTCAAATGGGCTAATTGGTAAATAGCAGTTAAGATTGACCTAAGCAGAAAATGGAAAAGGTGCCAGGCACGCTTTAATTGGGGGGGGGGGGCTGGCTTAATTTGTGATTCTCCGGGCTCTCTGCGTCTGTCTCCCGGCTCTGTTCTCAGGTTCCTGCCCTTCACAGAAGCTAGGGGAAAGAGGCACCAAGGGGCAGTGACAGTCTCCATGTGGTCTCTCTGCAAGGATGGCAGCACTAAGGCGGGTCAGGAAAGTTCTCCTTCTTCTCATGACAAAGCCACCTTGTAGTAAATGCGCATTGGTGGGTTGTTTTGGAACGTTAAGCGTTTTACACATTTTCACAGCGACTTCTCGTCTTATCTCTGTCAAACGGACAGTTCTTTCCATCGTATAGATGAGGAAACCAGTGTTGGGAGGTTCGGGTACTGCTGGCAGTCAGGCCCCAGGGTGCCATCCAGATGTGTCTGGACTTGTGTGTGGATCCCACTCCATTTCACTTTTGGGATGGTTTGTAGAGAAAATAGATTCTTAATAGAGGCCCTAAAAGGGGGGGGTTTCTAATGATTCTTCACCAAAGCAGGGCCTGGGGAGTAGTTACTGCTTTTTCATTCCCAGCCTGCCTCTTCTCCTTAGGCAACTGTAGAAGGGAGGAAAACTCCTTTTCCCAGGTTCAGAGAAGTAATGGATAATTGAATGAACCCCCAAGAAAAGCAGAACCATTGTTGACTCACAATGCTTCAGAGACTTTTACAAAAATGAGTTTTCTCTTCTTTTAACTTTTCTGCCTGAGGCTGCCATTTGTTTTCTTTAAAGCAATAGAGCAACCATTATGTAATGTATACAATGCCTCCTTCCCTTGGGCCCAAGTTAACTGTGCCTTCCACGGTGCGGAATGCCTTTTCATGTTGCCGAAGAGTGTACATAAAGCTGGTGGGAGTCCTGAATTAAACTGCCAAACCGAAGGCAAACAAACTGGGTTTCTGATTTTCTCCAGATATGGCAGAGACAGCGTCCCACGGGGCAGGAACAGGAGTTGTTGAAATCAGTTTTGTGCTGGTGCAGGACAGAGTCATGCTATGCTCTGTGCAGAGTGTGCGTGTGCTGAGCATGGTGGCGGGGTGAGAGGGCACCCGCCTGTTCATAGGTCCCCCTTGTCTCTCTTCTCCCCTAGTGGACACCTTTATCCCTGGAGGAATGAAACAAAAATGGGGGGATCTAAATGCTAGCTGGTGACTAGCTGACGCATGGGAGTACTCTAAATGTCCTAGTGATAAACACCATGACCAAAAACAAGTTGGTGTCAGGGGTAGGGTGGGGGTGGGGTAGGGGTGGGGAGGGTTCTTTTGGTTATTGGTTACAGTCTGAAGATGAGGGAAACCAAGGTAGGAATGTGAGGTAGGAACCGAAGCAGAGACCAGTGAAGAGTCTTGCTCACCTGCTCACTTCCCTGGTTTGTTCAGACAACCCTTCCTTACACAGCCCAGGACCGCCTGCCGAGGGATGGTATGGCTCCTTGTGGACCAGGCCTTCCTACCTTGACTCACAATTAAGGGAACGCCTCATGGACATCCCATAGTCCCGTGGTTTTCAACCTTCCTAACACTGTGACCCTTTAATCAGTTCCTCATGTTGTGGTGACCCCAACAATAAAATTATTTCTCTTGCTGCTTCAGACCTGTAATTTTGCTACTGTTATGATTCATAATGTAAGTATCTGATATATAGGATGTCTGATATGTGATCCTTAGGGAAAGGTGGTTCTACTCTCAGAGGGTCATAGCACACAGGCTGGGAACCACTGCCATAGGCCAATCTGGATGAGGCAACTTCTCAGCCACGAGTCTATGTCTGAGTTTGTGCTGGGTTGACAAAAGCTCCAACAGTAACATAGGTGCTGTCCTTTTCTTGATTTCTTGTGTCTGTTTTCCTACTCCCAGAGTATCACTGAGTGGTGCTTTACCTATCTGTACTTCCATTAAGTTCTCTGCTCACTGTTCTAGGCTACGGACAAGGAGAAGGTCAAAGGTCAAAGCACAGCCTCCATTCCTAATAAATAGCCATTGGTGGATCTCCGTTTTCTCCTCTCCATTCTCGTTTGTATGCGGTTGGGATTCTGACTACTGTGCGCACAGCAGAGTGGCTCAGCCCACTGAGAAAAGGTGTGAGGTGAAACAGGCTATGAGGAACGCCTGTGGGCGAAGGCTTAGGGTTCAATGTCAGGTTGCCGGGGCTTGCTGACCTAGAGGATGACTCTGGTGGCTGTCATTAGGTGTGAGAGTGAGGGTGACTCACCATAGAACCTGGCTGCTAAAGAGTGGTGTTGATGGCACCTGGGGGAAGCTATGTTGTGTACATGTCTACTGGTGTGTATATATGTGCATGTAAATCTCGATGCCTCTGTCACCGTGGTTTCCAAATTTGTCTGTAATGTAGAACCACCCACAGAGCTTTTAAAATTCAAAGCTGAAGACAACATACTAGCAGTTTAATTTTCAGACTCTGGGAATGGGATGGACATAAGCATTAGCGCTGTGTGTGTGTATATATATATACACGTGTGTGCATGTATGTGTGCACTGCACGTGTACATATGTGTGCATGTGGTATGTGGGCACATGTGTGCATGTGCATGCATGTAACACATGTGTATACACGTATGTGTGCACACACATGTTAGTGTACATGTACATGTGTGCTGTGTATGTGTGCATGCATGTGTGCATGCATGTATACACATATGTGTACATGTGTATGCATGTAGAGTGTGTACACATGTATATGCGTGTAATAAGTGTGCATTTGTACACCCATGGAGATCAACCATGGTGTCATTCCTCTTGGGATGCTGTCCTCCTTCATTCTTCAATGGGTTGGAATTTGCTAGTTAAGCTTGGCTGGCTGGATGAGCCACAGGGATCCTCCTGCCTCTGTCTCCCAGTAGCTGAGATTACAAGCACACATACCACCCCAGGCTTCCTTTTAATGACTGAAGGATTAACCTACCCAGATTGGCAGGGAAAGCTGAGAAAGAGAGGGCAGCTGGGCTCAAGTTGCTTGCCCCTGAGAGACCACTGCGGTTATCTTTAGTCTGAGGCCCACATCCTGGTGGATACCACCATCCTTTTAATAACCACAGTGGATTCAGGAGTCAATATTCAAAACCATATTTACAAAGTTGTGCACTGAGGGTGAGTTTATTTTGACTTGTGGCTTGGAAGGAGGAAAGAGCACAGTAAACCAGGCTATTAATCTTAGCCTGGTTGAATCTTCCATGAAAACCACTTGTGCATGCCTCAAGAAACCGGATTAAATATATTAATAAAATACTGTCTTGTGTCTTTGCAGCACCTTTCTCAATGCATGGTGCTCTGTAAGCCTCATACGTCACTAGTGTTCTTTATAACTCCCAGAAGGATGGGAAGGCATAAATAGGGCTGTGGGTTACCATAAAGGAAAAGAAAGAGGGAGGGGGAGCCATGCTTACTCAGTGTGCCTAGAGACTTCTGACTGGAACCTTGTGCTGTTCCAGGTCTGCTAGGGACGTTGTCCCAGGCAGAGTGGGCTGGGTGGGCAAAGGCACAGCAGCAGGACATGGTACTGACAGGAGAAGCTCTGCAGTCAGCTTAGAATTATGTCAAGAGCAGCAGCATGCCCCACCATTGTGGGAGACTGGAGAAGTCCTTCCACTGGGCATGTCTGCTTGTGCTTTCATCCTGCAGCGAACGCATCTCCTGACGATTTGGTTGTTAATTTTAGTGTTGGGAGACGTTTGCGTGGTGAAGGGCTAGATAAAGATAAAAATCACACTGGATAACCACGGGTTGCACATTGCCTGCTAGTAATGGTTCTTCTTTTAAGAAACCAGGACTCCTTCATGCCTCAGGAGGTCACGCAGACCCTCGAGCATGAACTTGGTTGTTCTCTGCCAGTGTAGACGCGAGCCTCTCTGTGAACTTCATGGCCTAGATCCCAGGCCTGGTGGGCTGGCTGGTTTTGGTTGCTCCTCATAACCAGTAGACAAGTTCACCTTGGGCCCTCAGTTTTCAAAAATGTAAACTATTAGCTAAGATGACTTTCAAAGTTCTTTCTGGAAGCTCTGTAGGCTGCAGTGAGCGGTTACTTTTGTCAACTTGATAACAGTCCAGAATCGCCTGGTAAAAGAGCCTCAGTGAAGGGTCGTCTAGATTGTTTAGATCAAATTGGCTTGTGGGCATGTTTGAAGATGATAAGGCTGATTATCTTGACTTCCTTAATTGAGGAAGGAAGACCCACCCACAGTGAGCGGCACCATCCCCTAGGCAGGGGGGCCAGACTTTTGTTAGAGTGGAAAAAGCAAGCTTAGGGCTGGCATGCGAACATTAATTTACTGCTCTGCCCTTGACTGTGGGTGTAATGTGACGGCTTCTGTCACGTTCCTGCTGCCTTGACTTCCTGCTTGATGGATGGTATGGTGGAGCTGTGAGCTAAAATCAACCCTTTTACCCCTAAGCTTATCCTGTCAGTGCGTTTTATCATAGCAGGAAAGGGAACTGAGACACAGGCACACACGAAACAAGTGACCTGTTAAACGAAAATGTTAAGTATGGATATGACTGCCCCTTTCTCCAAATTCATGGGTCAAGGCAAGCCTAGAGTTTAGGTAAAGGTACCATTCCTCTCCTTTGCCTCCTTAAGGACTGCAGCTAAGAAAGGGATGCAGTCTCTTGCTGTCTGTGTTATAACATGAAACCTGTACCAGGGTTCTGCAGAGGGAGCTAGCTAGCCCCAGTTGAGCTTCTTTGTGACATAGACCAGATTGATGCCCCCAGCCTTATGCAATATCTTTCTCTAACTTGACAATGTAGCAATGAGAACCTAAATTCATTCACACACTCAGCTCACGTATGACTTATCCTGTTGTTCTGTTTGAAGTTACGAATTTCACATACCAGTGTCTATAGCTAACGGCTTGGTCATTTAGGCTACTTGTCAGTGCTTTTCAGCTCACTCCTCTGTGCTGTGTAAATGAGCTCTTGGTTGCAAGGCTGCAGTGACATTAGCCCTAGGACTGGAGTAAGTCAGCACTGATGGCCACATATGGCCCCTGACTAGCTGGCTGCAGTTGTGTCTGACATGCTTCGTGTCAGGTATTATACCAGGCTCGGTGGCGGCTCAGGGGTACAGGGTTAGCAAGAACGAATGGCCTTTGCCTGCAGGAGGCTCCCAGTGTTCAAGACACCATCCCATCAGGGTGGCAAAATGCTACCAGTGAGCACCGCAGGCCTCTGAGCACTCACAGCAAGGAATCTGACCTGGTTTGCTCAGAGTGGTAAATTGCTAGGCATGGCAACGAGCCCAGGCAGTCAGGTGGGGGCGGGAGGTGCTGAGGCAGCATGTGGTCCCACGTGTGAGGAGGGACTAGAGGAAGCCTCGAGATTCAACTTACAACAGGGTCCCTGTGACTTGAGGAGCTCAGGATGAGACCTTCTTGGGGTATCTCCTTGCCTTTCCTCCCCTGACTTTGTAAAGCGGAAGGAACGATTCCTACCCTTTAAGTTTACAGGGCGTATCATCTGTATCATTTGTCAGTTGCAAGCCTTTGTACCAGAGTACGAAAGTGTGTCTTTCATCCCTGGGAGGGAAGGCAACTCTGGGTGCCCCAGGCTGGAATATGTCGGCTGCATGTTTAATGAAATATGTGCTGCACATCAGTGAGCTTCTGTCTGTGGGACTCAAATCAATTACAGCTATGGCGGCGGTAGGTCACAAAGCGTGCAGGGATTCAGAACAGTAGCACGTGACAGCCCCGAGTGCATGTTTGTGTTATAGATTCACGGAAGCTTCTGTTGACCAAAGCAATTAATTGGGGAAATGGTGTGCACCTGGGAATAGTTTAATAGATATTAGCTTGTAATTAAAACTTTCAGGTAAATTGGCTTTTCGTCATTGGTGTCATATTGCCTACTTTTCTTTCTTCCCCTGTGTGATCCTGTTCCTATTAATAGCTTACCAGCCCTGAGGTCTTCTCTTTGCTGCTGACTCTCTTCAATGCCTTATGCCTCCTTCCAGCTCTTTCCATATCCCTTGGCCATATCTGTATTTGTCCTGCCTACAGCCTTGCCATTTCAGTTGCCATCCTTTTGAGGAACAGAACTCTCAAGATATTAAAGGATTCATCTCTCCTCCCACGCTGTTATCAATGGATTGTGCCTTCCCTGGTCCCTCCTACCATTTTCCCACAGGGATATATCTTTTATGTACAAATAGCACCCTATGATATAGATGATTTTGTACTTTACTCTTTTCACTTAATAGTCAGAAGTTGTTCGTTTTTTGTTTTGAGATAGGGTCTTATATAGCTCAGATTGGCCTTGAACTCGGTATATAATAGCCAGGGGTGACCTTGAACTTCTGATACTCTTGCCTCTATCTCCTGAGTACTAGGATTAGACTAGTGTGTAGCACCGTGCCCAGTTTATGTGGTCTCAGGGGTTGAAACCAAGGCTTCATGCATTCTACGCAAGCATTTTAGTAAGGGACCTACATCTCCCGTTCCCAATAACCATAACACTTTAAAATTTTTTGAGAGGTTTAAAAAAATATTTTATGTGTGTGACTGTTTTGCCTGGGTGTACGTATGTCTGAGTACCACATATGTGCCATGGAGGTCAGAAGAAGGCATTGGATCCCTTGGAGCTAAAGTTATGGGCAGTTGGCGAGAACGTAACCTGAGTCCTCGCTAAGAGCACCTTTCACCACTGAGCTGTCTCGCCAGCCTCAACAGCCAGAGATTTAAAATCAGCAAACGAACTCTTACTGTGTGTCAGGTGTTATTTTCGGTACTAGGAACAAATCAAAACAAGCCAGGTGTTAGGGATCTAGGTCTAGTTCATGGAGAGACTGTAGGCTTTGTCAGGAGGTATCCACATGTGGAAAACAACAGTATGCCTGCAGAAGAATCACACAGTATCTTCTCACGTTCCGGTGTGTGCTCTCAGTATCATATATGATCTTTGTTGTCAGGGCACTGTAGTGTATTTGGAATGTCGGGACTATAAAATGTATGGAGAATGTGTGAGTCACTGAGGACAAAGCCTTGATTCAGAGATGAGCAAGCAGATTCAGGGAAAAGACATGGCTTGCTCAAGACCTGGTACTTAAGGTAGTTTTCATTCACACTGAAGCTTCTCGTGGAACCCTACTGTGCTGTTTCCTTCCTGTCTGTCCAGAGTTTATTTTTACTATCTGGGTTTTGTGATTTGTAAATAATGCTGCAGTGAGCAACTTTATGCAAATACCACCTGAGTAAAAATAGCATGTTCACAAATAGTGAAAAGAAAGGAAAGAAAGACCATTATTTATTAAGCTCTTCTCTCTGCTGGGTACCCGGGTGTGTGTGTGTGTGTTTCCGGCAGCGAGTGTCTGCGCGTCCCTCTCTTCTCAGGTGAGAAAACCAAGGGCTCCACAAGCAGGCCTGGCTGAGCCCAGGCTGACGCGCAGCCTGCGTCACAACAACTTTCCAAGTCTGAACATGAAGAAACCTTCGTTTTTTAATTAATTTCCTCGTGCTTCGACAAAATGCCTGACAAAGAAGCAAGGGTTTATTTTGGCTCACAGTTTGAAGGCACAGTCCCTCAGGGTGCGGAGGGCAGGAGGAGCGCGGGGAAGCTAGGCAAATTGTATCCACGCTCAGGGAGCAGAGATGAACGCTGGCGCTCAACCTGCAGTGTCTGTTTTATACTTAGTATGACACGCCAGCCAGAGGTGTGGGTCCTTCCTCCTAAGCACCATCATAGCCACACCCAAAGGTGTGTTTCCATGGAGATTCTAAACCCCTCCAGGCTGACAAGGAAGACTAGCCATTACATTCATTGAAGAGCTTGCTGGACGCGTAAGCTCTGCTGAGCTGTGACTGCATGTAATGCTGTTCTTTCTGCAAAGGCCAAAGACAGTTTGAATGTTGACACTTTCCTTTGTTCCTGGTTTCCCCCCCTCCCCCCCCCTCCAATCATCAAAGTAGCGCAGCCATTAGTATTAGGGTGAAGGTTAGGGTTAGAAATGGAGCCTGGGCAGTGGGGCATTTAGTTAATGCTACCCGAAAGAAAAGAAAGCCAAGAAGGTGGAGAGGGTAATATGGGGTTGCAGCTTTCAGGCCTGGGGTAGCCTCCTGCCTCTACTTTTCAGTAGTCTTGTGGCATTCCTGAACAGACTTCAACTCTTTGTCCCTCACTTCCTTCATCTGAAAACAAGCAGATGTAGCGTCCTCTCCTGCTGGTGCTGGAGTGCTTGACTGCTAAATGGGTGTCAGTCGTTCTGTGTAAGGGTGGCAGTGGCCCTGTGGTCACTCTATGTCAAATCAGATCATTTTCTCCCTTTTTTTATCAACATATTTCTGTAAAATGCATTAAAAATCACCAGGCATGGTGGCGCACACCTTTATTCTGAGCTCTCGGGAGGCAGAGGCAGGCGGATTTCTGTGAGTTCGAGGCCAGCCTGGTCTACAAATTGAGTTCAAGATATCCAGAACTGCAAGAGAAACCCTGTCTCTCAAAAACAAAACCAAAAACCAAAAACCAAAAAAAAAAAAAAAAACAAAAAAAAAACCAAAAAAAAAAAAAAACACCCCACAAAAACCATTAGAAATCTTTTGAAAGGGCATTGATAAATAGTGGCTTTGGCTACAACTATGGGTTTTCTTTGTTTATCGGGAAAGCTACCGTTTAAATTTTTTTCATTTAGTGTGTGTGTGTGTGTGTGTGTGTGTGTGTGTGTGTGTGTAAAACATGTGAAACATAGTGCATGTGCAGGTCAGATGACAGCTTAGCAGGAGTCCGTTCTTTTTCCACCTTGAGGGTTCCAGGAATTGAACTCAGGTTGTCAAAGCTTGTTAGCTTTCATCCACTGGGTCATCTCACCAGCCCAAAGCTCTCGCTTGTGACACTGAGGGTGTGCTACAGAGATTACGGTCTGGGGTGACAGTGCAGTGAAGCTCAGAATTGAACGTGGCCCATCTAGACATGTTCCTTTCCCATTGCTGTGGTGCTTTCCGAGATTGATGTCATCATGTCCCTTCCTAAAGGTGACCACCCCAAGCCTGTATCCTTGCTTCTGGAGGGCATGTGACTGTCAGGGCTAAAACGGCCCAGTGAGCAGTCCTTTGTGCTGCTGAATCACACTCTGGTTGAAAGAGCTGTTTGTGGCAAAGGGCGGCACATCCCGAGCATGTCTCTGGCAGTTTCCTGCAGCTTCCAAGTCCGCAAATAGAGCAGTGGGCTTTGAACTTCAAACTGCTTGCCATATCAGCGGCTCCCAGCCCCCCACCCAGCCCACCCCTCGTGGGAAAAACCTTAGCGTCGGGATAGGCTTAGAGGGAGAAAGGACGGTGCGCACAGAAGATCTTTTCCTTCTTTTTCCAGTTAAAGCCTTGGCATGAAAACATGCTTGTCATTCCTGTCGCCTGTCTCAGCAGCAGATGCCCGTGCTGAACTCTTGAGCCATCGTCCCCACTTCCTCGTATTTCAGCGTTTCCAATTACAAACAATCCTCTCCTTCGGGTGGCAGGGCCTAGCTAATAACCTCAGGCGGTGAATGGGCGGTAGGGAGTACAGCTATGTGGAAACACAGCTGTGAAGCAACACAAACAAAGGGGGAGAAAGTGGGAAGCCTGTCAGGAGGGGGGCGCTGGGATAAGGCCTTTCACCTTCCTTGACATTGAAGAAAGCCCTCTTTTAGCTTACCTCAGACTCAACTGGTTTCATATTTCACGTTGTGAATAACATGGCGGAGTATTATATAACCGCTAACAGTGATGCAACTATAGTACCTTTATTGAGGGGTTGGGGGTAGCTAAGATATGCCGTGAGGCAGGACCCAGCGGATCAGCACTGAGATATGAGCCGCTCTTACACAAATACACTATCTTTATATAGACACATGATAACGTTTGGAAGGGTATCCACATGCTGTGGGTGGTTGGATCATGAGTATTTATATATTTTTTTCTTTTTGCTCATATGTATTTTCAAAGTTTTGCTTCAGTCAACATATTACTCACAAAGAGTGAAAAAAGAAAGTGGTATGGAGGGGCCACAGCACCTCATTTACTGCCCAGACCCCCATTTTAACCGTTCTGTGTATTTGTGGAGGGTCTTCTAGGAGTTGGGTACCCTAGCCGGGATTGCAGTGCTCATGATAGCTCCAGTCTGACAGAGCCCACTTTTTTTTTTTTTAAAGCTAAGAAATATTACAAATAAGTGACAGTTTATGAAAGTTCCGGGGTCTGAAGGTGAATGAAGGAAAGTAGGAGTTCATCTTTAGAAAGGCAGTAGCAGCTGGGAACTGCGACACATGGGAAGACGAAGTGTATCTACGGCTCTGGGATGTCACAGTTCATGCAGAACAGCGAGGTCCTTTCTCCTTGATGTCGGTCACTAAGAGGGCTAGAAAAAGAGCCTTCAGCTGTCTTCCCCCTTGAGAAATGTGTTCCATTGGAAATTTGGAAATGTTACAGACTTTTTAACTTAAGGGAAGTTTGGCCCCGAGGAAAACTTTCTGGCTTCTGGGGGCTGGTTAATGTTTTATTAAGTAGCAGGAAGGCCTTGGGTTTGATTTGGTGGCTTCATCTTTGCTTCTTTTGAAATAGCAGTCCTCATATTTTCTTTCAGTGTGAAATAAGCTTCCAGTCCTGTCTAAGGGACTCCCAGGCCCCTCTCTGCTCTCATCACATATTCATTGGCTCCTCACCCACAAGGGGACTGTGGAGTCTTAGGTTGGAACCCCTGGCTGTGGAGGAGATGGTTGAATGGAGCCTCTGCCCTTGGAGATGCCCTGTTTTGCTTATCCTGGGAAGAGGAAGGGAGGAACTACAGAGCAGACTTTTGGGGTTGGTGTTGGCCCTGCTGTTACCCAGTGCTGCGCAAGGGTGCAGTGTGGAATGAATGAGCCCAGTCCCCAGTGTCAGATAGAAGAGAAGACTGGATGGAAAAGCAAGCAGCGCTGTTCTCCATGCGGTCACACATCTTGAGTGTGCATGTCAGGCAAGGTTGAAGGCAACTAGGCAGTGTAGCCCGAAGACCATAAATGTGCTCAGATTCTTTGACCCAGTGATTATAATCCAGGGGACTTAGATGGGCACAATTCGTCTACAAAAAGAGAACAACAAAAGCAGAGTTGGCTGCCATGACAGTAACAGTTCATAAGGACAACTCTCTGGGGTCAGAAAGTGTCTTCCTCTACAGTATTTATGAGCTCCATGCCATCCCATCCTAGAAAGTGGGTAGAGTCTTACCCCCATTGGCTGGGGAGGAAATGGGAAGTTAGGGAATTGAACCAATGGCCCTGGTGCACTGGGGCACTGGTGCACTGGGGCGCTGGTGCACTGGGGCGCTGGGGCACTGGTGCACTGGGGCGCTGGACTTTGGTGCGTGCTTCCTTGCCCTGATGGGCTTGCCTAGAAGTGCAGGGAGCAGTGGCAGGAATCAAGAAGTGATCAGGAAGGACAGCTGTTATACATTGTTGCCAAAACTGCAGCTACAAGAGGTTGGCTTTGTGTAAGTTCTGGAGCAGGTTACGCAATCCAGCGTTGGGAAGTGTCTGGTTGCGCTGGTACCCTGTGCTTCGCAAGAATGGATGTGGGGTGAATGAGTGAAGGAATGAATGAATGAATGACTTGAAGGGGCCAAGCCATTCTCTGTAGAGAATTAGACATCAGGAGGGGCTTTTCTCCCCTCAGAGTTCTGCTGTGTCTAAGAGCAATACCAGCCTCTCCAGGGAGCATTGAAGTTTGAGGGCCCGAGGCTATACTTTTCCAAAACCCTTTGCCTAAAGGCTCCTCCTCCTAGCATAAGCTCTGCCCTTGCAAAATGCCAGTTGCCGAGCAGGTCTAGTGTCAGCTGACTTGTTGGATATGGATACAGAGCAGGGGAAGGACACTGAGCTGTTTCAGTGTGATGAAACTGGCTACAGCTAATGGATGCTAAGTGCCTCTGTGGGGAAATGACAAAGGCTTGGGAAAGAGGTACACTCATCTCAAGATAACAGTTAATGCGGTGTGTGTTTCCATGGATAAAGGTTGGAGAAGAGGCATGGGCACTAAGTAAGGGTCACTGGGGCCCTGACGGTGACACCTTCCAGTTAGTGTCCTCAGCTAAGAACCTTACAGTCAGTCCCCACAGCTCCTGTTTCCTTTTACCCCAGTTTCAATCCATTATAAACTAAGGAAAATGTGTGTGTGTATAATATCTCCAGGACCTTGAACATGCCAGCCAAGTGCTGTACGACTAAGATACACACACACACACACACACACACACACACACACACACACACACACACACACACACAGAGCTCCAGGCTGTTGTCATCTTGGACCTGCCCCGTCTCCCCCAGCCTCTCAGCTGGCCTCCTGGCCTCTATTGTCTCCCACAGTGGGCCCATTTGTGGACACTGTGTTCTAAGTGGTCTTGATAGGAAACATATCAGATTCTGTTTCTTGCTTGGTTACAAGTATCTTTCTTCCTGTCACTGTGTTAAAATTTGAGGTGGCTTTGGCTTCTTATTGTCTAACTCTCTCTAACCCTAGTGTCTCATAGAGTTCTTGTTCTCTCTCTTTCTCTCTCTCTCTCTCTCTCTCTCTCTCTCTCTCTCTCTCTCTCTCTCCCTCTCTCCACCCCTGTCTTTTCTTCTTGTCTTTTCCTCAGAGATGGCTCTTTCTTCCCACAACATACCTTACTACACTCTCTGTTACAGTTAGCACGTTACAGCCCTTGCTCTCTCATGGAAACCCCCAGAGGCCTCAAACCAGGGACCATGTGTCGTGCACGTCAGACCCTCCCGTGATACCTGCAATATAATAGAGGGGATAGTACAAAATGTTGATAGAGCAAAAGTATTTATCTTAACATTATAAAGATTTGTTAGTTTTCATTTATGTGTGTGTGTGTCTATGTAAGTTTATGTGCACGGTATATATGCAGATGCCTGTGAAGGCTTGAAAGCATCAGATTGCCTAGGTCTGATGTGGGTGGTGGAAACAACGTGCTTGAGTACACGCATGCACTCATGCCCTCACACTCGTGCACGCCCTCGATAAGAACAGTCAGATGCTCTTAACTGCTGCACATGTTTGCAGCCCTATGGTCATTGTGCTTTAAAGTAATAAAAACGTAAAAGAAAACAGCATTTAAAGAAAGCAATGGGATCTTCGGAAATTGAGAAAGCAGACAGAGTATAGCATACAGGGAGAAGCAGGCAGATCTTGGAGCGGACAGATTGCGTTCGAATCCTGGATCTGTCACATACTGAACCCCGCACTCCTCATTTACAAAGCGGACATGAAAACAGTACCATATGGGATGTCTATGAAAAGCATAGGAGGAAACGTGAGTCAAAGGCTGAGTACAATGCTTGGCACAGTGTAAGGAGTGCTAGGACTCCAGAAATGTGAGGTGGCTGCTGTGACTGCAACATCTCTGACTGGCTAGTCCTCCTGTAAAACATCTTTCTGGTGTCCTTCTGCCTGCTTTTGTAATCTAAAACTTTGAAACCTTTGCCCTCAGCTGAATGAAATGTGATCACGGTTAGGCGGAAGGCTGAAGAAAGAACTGTGGAGGAATAAATTCAGCCCTTCTTGTCCCTGGGGATTGTTTCCTGAGCCAGCTTTCTGTACATGGGTAGTGGTGGAGCTTGTTTGTGTTTCTCACCAAGTCCAGAAGTGAGTCCTGGGCCAACGAGGGCGAAGCTGCCTCTGAGAGGAATACCATTGCTCTCAGCAGGACTTGTCCTGTGGTTCTTCATCAGCCCCCAGGCCAATGTCACGTTCAATTCCCAAAGATAACACTAAGGCCAATGGGTGAAGATTGCTGGGCAACTTGAGATTTCTGCTCCGTGTGAAACCTGAAGTTCCTCAGACAAGAAGCTGACGATTGCAGTGATGCGCTCCTCAGGGTCGGGGATGTCCCAGCTAAACTGGGTGTTCACAGGTTAGGTTTCTGCTTTTGTTGTGTGGTTGCACTGAACTGGTGTCTGAGGGACCAGATACATGGTGTTAACATTCGTGGTCCAGTGCAAGCCTGTGTGTCAGGTAAATGGACCAGCCTTACCGGATGGTGAGGATAGTTCTATCATTCAGTTGCACCAACAAAAGGATGAAAACCTGCTATGGTGTTGAACCTAAAGCCTTCTGAAGTATAAAGATCTGCCCTTAATGTACGCCACTTGCCACTTCACCTCTCTAGGGCTCTCCTTAACCGTTTGCATATCAATCGTCTTCAATGACCAAGGCAAAGGGTTACCTATTATAGAAGATGCCAGGCTGACTTAACTGGCCACATTTATCAAAGCCAGTGGTTCCCAAATGACCGATGTTGGGGAGTAGAGGTGGGCTTTGAGATACTGTCCCTAAGTCCATGAGTCAGAGATGCAGATTTGTGTTTATATATGCATCTTCCTAGGGAGGAAAAAGAAAAGTCCATACTTTCATGAGATTTTTCTGTTGGGCTCTTAACCCCACTTTACTTTCTCATCTTAGTGTTATGCTCAGCAAACTGAAAATAGTCGTGGGAGAGGTAACCGTGTTAATCTGTTAATATTTCAGTGCTAATGAAAAAACTGGAGTTTTACAGCAGGATTCGGGTGAGCTAGTAGTTGAGACTTTGTGTGTGTGTGTGTGTGGAGAGAAAGGGAAGGGCGCATTTATTTTCCCAGAGTGACAGTGGGATTAGAGAAGTAATTAAGTGGTTTCCGCCCTACATCACATCACACACACATCTCAGCCCACTCCACATTTCTGCCGTGTTGACTTCAGAACAGGGTCTGATTTATCTGAAAGACTGCGTTTTTGCAAGCCACGTTATCAGGTGGAGTCTCAATTCTGTTCCCAGACCGATCATTTAACACCTCCCAAGGGCGTCTCTGCGATAGCATCGCAGGCGATAACGGTGCTTCTCTCTAGGCCCTCCCTGGGGAGCCTGCCTAGCGCCAGAGCCGCTTCAGGAAGCCCCGAGAGAGCCTCTCTGTACCTGGCTCTAGGGAAAGGCTTGCTGCCAGGAGTACGGTCTCTCCTGACGCTGGATGCTGGAATGCGGCGTCTCCCTGGGTTTAGCTCAGCGTCTTGGTCGTCTCTTTCTGAACCTGTTGACCTGTGGTTGGTCACGGCCACAGTAAGACTCCCGCTCCCACTCCCATCCCCAAAATCTTTGAGATGCTGCCTCCCGAGAAGGTGCTGCCCCTTTAAGGGAGGGCGTGGTCTCGTGCGGCGTGGCCGCGCCCCCTGGCTGACCGCGCTGCACGCCTGACCACCTGTCTCCGGCCGCGCCCCGCCCATTTCCCGGGGGGTGGGGTGGGGGGGAGGAGGGCGGAGAGGACGGTTGAGGCTTTACCTTGCGCAGCGGCCGCGCGGCGCATGCGCACGGCCGGACAGGTCCGCGGCGCCCTCACTTCCTGGCACTCCCCCTCCCCCCTCGCCGTTACCCTGTACATCCGGGTCTCTTGCCCTCCCCACTCCAAGCCGCCGTCGCCGCCGTCGCCTGGCTCTTCGCGGCTCCGCCAGAGGGGCAGGTGCGGAGGAGCTCCCGGTCCGGCCGCCGCCGCCGCCCGCTCCGGGCCCGGGGCTCCCCCTAGCGCCGTGAGGAGCCGCCGGCGGCTGAGAGAAGCGCGGCCGAGTGCCCGACCGAGCTCGCGGCGGGTGAGTGACCGGCCGGTCGTCGCCTCACGCCCCTTGCGCCACGGCGGGCCGCGCGGCCGCCCTGCGCGCTCCCGGCTCGGCCTGGGCCCGGCCTCCGCCCATTCATTCTGGGCGTCCGCTCTTCCGCCCGGGCCGTGGCGCGTGCGGGAGCCGGCGGCCCTGTGCCGGCGCTGCTCTGCTCCCCTGCTTCCTTGCTCCCCCCCCCCCCGTGCTCCCGGGCCCCCGAGCTCCTCCGTGCCCCCGATGCCCCTGCTCCCCGCGCTAGCTCTCCACGGGCCCTCACCCCTGCCCTCGGGCCACCCTCTGCCTTGCCGGGCCACCCAGTAACCACAGAGGAGTCGTGTGTCTTTGCTCCCATCGAGGCGTCTTTCACAGATGAGGCCAGACCTTTCAACTTTTAATTCCCCGCGTTTTAAAGTCCAGATGTTCTAGCCTAGGGTGTGGTCTTACTGTGCTTCCAACACACACACACACACACACACACACACACACACACACACAGCTTTTACTATAATTACCCAAATCTATGTCTGTCAAAGTCTCGTGAGAGTGGGCATCGGGGTGTGTGTGTGTGTATGTGAGTGTGTGTATGTATAATCTCGTGGCAGTTTTGAGCCACACCGCCTCCCTCGAATTTGATACATTTGTTTTCTCTTGAGCATAAAATTTATCAAAAAGTGTTCTCTTCTGTGATTCCATGCCTGCTTTGCGTTGTCACCTGCTTATACTATTAGTGGGACCTTTTCTTGTCTCATCTGTCAACATTTTCACTCCTGTGTCCCCTTCAGTACCCCTCGGTGTACCAACTACTGATGGATTGCCTGAGCCCTTGCAGAACCACAAAATACTATTCTGGATAAAGCAACGTGTCTGATTCGTTGACACTTTTCCCCTTCTGTAAGTGTACTGAGTTTGACACCTTTGAACTCATGAGAAGTGTGTCAATCAAATTTGCATCCTTTTAGTCTTGCAGTTTGGTAGACTGATGTTCCATACGCGTTTTCCTATAGCCAATGGAATTCTTGGATATATGGTACCTTATTGTATATAATCTCAAATTAATGTATCCCAAGAAAAACACACGGGCCCTTTTAATTCTTTAATTGTGCTTAATAACGGAAACAGAAGCTTAGTGTGGAATGGCTATACTTGGAGCATATTTGAAAGTCTGTTGTAAAGTTTAACTGAAACTGCCCAATCAGCATCTATAAAATGAAATAACAGCGTTTTCTGCCCTGTGACTTTCCTAGTCTGTCATGGTGAGCTCCACTTCATTTCAGAGCACATGTGCCACATACCACTGCCGAGGTGCCACTCTAACGTCAGCAGCAGCATTTTCTAGCACCTTTTCAGAGCAACGAGGTTTGTGGTCGTTGCCCTTTTTTCCTTCACCTTAGGTTTGAATAGCCACTTGACAGACTCCTTCTTAAAGAATAATTTTAGTTGATGTGTGTTTGTGCGAGTGCAGGAGCCTGTGTGTGCGAGGAAGAGTCTGTGGGGTTGGTTCTCTGCTTGCTCCTTCCACTGTAGGATGCGAGGATTGACCTAGCCAGGCTTGCGCCATCTCACTGTGTCCCAGCAATGAGATTTCTCATTCCTTTTTTCCGAGTGATTTTGCTACATGGTTTTTTTAAATCCCTTATAACTTCAGTAGTCATGTGCCTGCCTTGGAGGAAACCTTTGTTTTGTAAAATGCTTGTGGCTCTATAGTGTTATATGTAATTGAGCAGAGTAAATTTTTTCTTTCCTAAGAAAGTAACCATCTGATCAAGGGGAGCTAGGCCAATAAATTGCTTCTAGTTGACCCAACAAAGAGGGCAGTATAGGCTATATTTAATGGCGTTTAAAAATTCATTTCTATGAGCTTTCTGAAAATAGACTAAAAATAATGCATGTGGAATAGTATCATGCTCGAGATTGTTTGACTCGCATTTGAAGTGACCATTTATCTTTACTTAGGGAGCAGGAGTAGGTGGAGAAGTACAGACTGAAGGTTAGTGCATTTTAGTCTTAGTCTCCTTAGGGAGAACCCTGGATTATCACTCTCACTATGCATTGATGCTTCAATTGTAAGAGCCTGTAATTTTCTCGTTGCCCATTGAAGGAAAGCAAAAGACTAATATTTGAAAACACTTGTGTTACTGTTTATATTCCATCTATTATTTTTGGTTATCATTTTCTTTTATAGCACAGCTTGGCAGTTTCTGTTAATTTTTGTGCATTCTAGACTATAACAGGACTTTGGAACTATTGTAACCGTGGGAAAAGTTTTAGAGACTGATGTTGATTGCTCTGAGCTGCAGACTCTCAGGTATCCTACATATTTTGAATTTGCTGTGTTGAGTTATTTAAGTTATTTTGAGACCGATAGGCAGACAAAGTAGACAAGACACACCATTTGCATTCTAATTCATAGACTGATTTGTTTACTTAGAATGAGTATTAGGTGCATGTATCTTGCCAGCATTCATGAGCAATAGCCAACTTAGAGACTTTGTCATGCATTTCATTTAAGTTTTCTAAAAGTTAGCATAAAGTTTTTGGTTGTGTGAGACCATCCCTGTTATTTGTTTACTAAAGTACATTAATTTATTCAAAGATTTTTTTTTCCACACAGAAATGGCGTAATCCAAAGTGCAGAGGTAACTCAGTTGTGGACTAGTCATGCTGATGATGTGTTACCAGGAGCTAACACTTGGACTAGGTTTGTTTAGGCAAGGCTGTACTCTTAAAACATGGGTTAATTTTAAAACAGGCTTGTTAGATAAGCACTTGTACTGCTGTCTGACAGATGAGGAATCAGGTGCTAGGCTGTGATGTTGAGCTGCTGCCCTTATACCCACTTAATTAGCTTTTGACAACCCTGAAAGGTACAAGTTAACTTCTAATTCATTTGTGGTCAACAGTCCAAAAGTAAGCCTTAAAGAGCTTTGATTTCTTGTCCAGATGACTTCCAGGTGGAATGACCTTTTTTTTTTTTTTTTTTAACTCACGGGTTGTTGTTGTTTTACTTTAGTTTTAGAGATTCTTCTCATTTTATAAAATGTGTGGACATAAAACATGACAGTTAATTCCCAGTTTGTGCTTAGAAGATCCAAAGATTATAAAGTGGGAATTCCAAGTCACATTTGTAATCCTAGCACTTGAAACATAGAAATAGGACTACAAGTTCAAGGCCAGCCTTGGTTACATGAGACCGTATCTCTGAACAAACTTCCAAAACAATAAAATGGAAATGCCAGTCTCCCTTATGAGCCTGTAACATTACTTTATTTTAAGACATGTCCTTGTGTAGTTTAGGCTGGTCTTGAATCTAACATCTCCTCTCAGCCGCCCTAGTGTTGTTATTGTGGTCTCCCCCCCCCTCCCCGCGCCCCTCTTCCACACGGTTGTTGCTGTGTACGTGTGGCATGATTCTTGCTATGTGAATGGCCATTAACTTATCCAATTAGTTGTTGAGTACAAATCATGGTATAACAGTGAAAAAAATTAGTTGTGGTCCCTTCTCATTGAAGACAGTAAAGTAGACAATGTGGAAACATTCTGGTTTTCCTTCTATTGCCCTGATAAAATACTAACCAAACACAACTTGAGGTAGGAAAGAGTTTATTTGGCTTATATGTTATTGTCCATTGAGGGAAGCCAAGGCAAGAACTCAAGTAGAGACCAGAGAAGAACTCTGCTGTGGCTTGCTTTTTCTGTGTTGCTTAGCTTGCTTTCTTAGATAACTCAGGACCATCTACCCATGGATGACACTACTTACGATGGACTTGGCCCCCCTACATAGTAATTAGTGAAGAGAATGCCCTGCAGACATGCCTACAAGCCTGCAGACAGGCTGATGGAGGCAGTTCCTCTGGGAGGTCCCCCTTTCCCAGCTGACTCTAGTTGTCGTCACGTTGCCAAAAATAATCACAGTAGTGTCAGTGCTAATACATTATGTGGGTTTGCAGCCTTAGAGGATCAAGGTGAGCCATCTTGTTGGGTGCCTTGAGGATCGAGGTGAGCCATCTTGTTGTGTGCCTTGCCTTCTAAGGCAGGACCTGAGCAATGGAGCAAGTAGACAATGGTGAGTGCCTGGAAGTATGGAGAGAAGTCAGAGTAGAGTCTTAGTTTGTTCTGTGTGGCAGTAATGTGAAAGGTTAAAGTAGAGCTGGGAAAGACGATGCTGAGAAGTGAATGTGAGGCCACCTGCAAGAGTCACGGTAACAGTTCCGTACTGCTTCAGACTGAATGCAATGGGGACACCACTATAAGGGGCTTTAGTGGGAAGTGAAATACTCAGATCGTCTTTTAAAAAGATTGTCTTGGGACTGGAAGTGTGGCTTAGTGTTAAGGCATTTGTATACAAGGGCAAGAAGCTTTGGAGTCCATTTCCAATTTGGAAATTAGGAAAGGGGAGGATTTTTTTTTTTCATTTTTAAGCTTTTGAGGCAGGAATATAGAGCCCAGTTTGGTCTTTACTTAGTATGTACGTCATGCTTGTTTTATTTTGGGAATGACTGCCTGGCCTTGGGATTACAGGTATGCATGGCCATGTTGGGCCTGCTGTGTTCCTTAAAAGCTTAGGGAACAGATTTAAGATGAGGTAAGATTGGGTATGGAGAGACGAGAGGCTAAATTGAAGTAATTATTAGTGATCTGTAATAGTGACCTGTGACGTTCAGCTTCTAAGACTTGACTTTCTAGCAGTGGGTTCAGTGGAGTATGTTGTTTTGCTTCCATCACCTCCCAGGGGTGCCACTCCCCACTTGATGCTGAGATGCTGCTTCCCCAGGCCTATTGAAGTCTTCACTTTCCACTGACTTACGCCATTGTTAGTCACTGAGTAGCAGCTTGACCAACCTAAATCATCATATCAGGTTAGAAAGTCAGGAAGCTGCCATGAGCCAGGCATTAAATATCCACAGGAGCCCAGAATCGGGCTAATAGCTGCTTTTCAAAATAGATATACCTGTTAGCTGTGTAAAGCAGGAAGAGTCCAAAACCTAAGGGTCACCCCACGTAAAAGCTGTTTTCCATTGCCTGTAGCTCAGGCAGTAAAATCAAGAGTTACAGAAACTGGTAGAGCAAAATGGTTATAAAGACCACCCCCTCTCTCACACACACATACACGCACGTTCTATAAACACCCTCTCTTGATTAGAAAAACCCTGTGTAGCAGGGCCTTAGTTACTTTGCTGTTGCTCTGACAGAACACCATGATGGAGACAACTTATAAAATATTTAGTTGGGTTTACTGTTTGAGAGGATTAGAATCCATGGTGTTGGAGCAGCTGAGAGGTCATTCATATCTTGATCCACAAACAGACAGCAGAGAGAGCACATTGGGAATGTGTGGGCTTAGCTCCCCTGCTCCCCAGTGACACACCTCTTTGAATAAGACTGTACCTCTCAGTCCTTCCCAAACACCTCCACCAACTGGGGACCAAGTATTCAAACATAGAGAATATATCCAAACTATATCCAAACATAAAATTTATAGGACCATTCTCATTCAAATTACCATAAAGTACAACTTAGTATGTAACAAATTAGTTCTTCCTTCTGTGTAAGGTATAGAGATAACAACAACTTGATTTAATGCAATGAACACCCATAGGCATTTGCTTTCTTCACCCACTGGAAACCCTGCCTAAATCCTGTTTAGCTGAATCTGAATGTCTCTTTCCTCCCTAGGACCAAATAGGTGGTGACTAGGCTGCCTGAATCTAAGAGAAGTGAAGAGTTTAGAATCCTTCCTAGAGTTTGCTGGTAGCCCAGCTGAGTGTATCTGGACTTCTGGACTTCTGAGGGTCAGGAAGACTTCATCAATTCCTAATCACTTCTCTCCTTAAAGTTGCAAACAGGAAATCAAGGAGTGTGTATATTTGTGTGTAGGGTGTGTGTGTGTGTGTGTGTGTGTGTGTGTGTGTGTGTGTGTAAAATGTGCATGTAGTCAAGACTGTTCGCTACAGGATTTCTTCTCCATTAACTAAAGGAACTTTTAATGCTTTTGGTTCACTTGTGTAAATGACAACAAGACTGTCATTCCTTAAAGTACCTATTTTAGCGTAGGAGATCTGTTGGCCCTACAAGTCCAGTTCTGACCTGGGCCACCAGGCTTGACCCATTTTCATCATATATCCTCTCCATTAGTGCAGATGAGAGAAGGCAGCCAAGCCAGCATTTGTATCACTGATTTCCATTTTACTTTTTTCTACTGTTACAAAACATTGATTAAACTAACAGGGTAGGGGGATGGAGAGATGTGTTACTCTTATCTTACTAGGGTCTCTCTTGGATTTCAGAATGCTGTCTTATTCTCCAGAACTCAATTCACAAGGTATCCTTTCTCTTAGAAAGTTAAGGCTCTTATCAGCATTGTGGTCTCAAGGCCTATTAAGAACCATTTGTATGAGATTAATCCTACTGCAAGCTTCTAAATTTCCCATTTACATTTTTATGAATGCTGGTAGAAGCCACAAAATTCTTTTATTAGAAATAGGGGACAGTCTAACCTCTGTAGTAAGTAGTGGTAACCAGATTATCAGTATTGATAATAATATATGAGTTTGACTGTGCAGAGTAAAAAGTGCTAGGTAATACTTGGAAACATAGTGGGCTAATACGACAGTGAAGTTTTGCTGTTAGGGAACCCAGATCATTCATAGGGAGCTCGTTGTTTTGCTCTCGGGGGATACTTTTTGTTTCTTATAAAATGCTGAAACCAGGGCTGTCACTTTATAGAAAGGGACAGGATTTTTATTTTTCATGGCTGTTCACTGTATAGAAATTTTAGAAAGATAGTAAAGGCAGCTGGTACCTCCTCAGAACATGCAAAAGAAATAGCTATGTAGTGTGATTTTTCTTATGTGTATATGTAAATTATCTCGGTAAATCTGCCTTTTCAAAAGGTTCCTGGCATATAAGAACAAAGTACACACAATGATTGGAATTAATTTTCTTCTGAGGTTTATTTATTTTGTTTTATCATGTGAGTGTTTTTGCCTCGTGCATATTTTGCCTTTATTTATATGTGTACCACATTCTTGCCTCATGTGTGGAGGCCAGAAGAGAACAGCAGATATCCTGGGACCGAACTTGGATCTTCTGAAAGAGTAGCAAGTACCTTTAGCAACTGAGACATATATTCAGTCCTGATTGAACTGAATATATTCATTTTCTTGATTTGTATCAACCTTAAGTATGACCTTGATAAAATTTTAATTAATTTTCTCTAGGGCAAATGCATAGCTCAGTAACATTTACTGAAATACTCAGGCATTTTGCAGTCTGAAGATTATTTGAGGAACTGCCATGGTGTGCAAGAATTGAGATTCCTTTGGTTTTGTTACATGAAACTATGGTAGTTCTCAGTTTGAATCCCTTTGAGTGACAGTCTAGATTTGGAGTTAGAACAACACCTAGCACAGAGAGTTGGAGGAAGTTTATACTTGGGATTTTTCTTTTCTTTGATGTTTAAAACTTTTTCTTAAACAGGCTAGAATTATTTTTATTTTCTAGTACTTACTTATAATAAGTTTACCATCTTTTTTAAAATTTTTATTTATTTGTTTGTTTGTTTTTGAGATAGAGGCTCTCTATAGCCCAGGCTGGGCTGAACTCAGTATATAGCTTAGGCTGGTCTCAGACTTTACAGTGATCCTCTTTTTTTCAGTGTCCTTAGTATTGGAATTGTACATGTGAGCCATCGTGCCTGGTTGTGAACAGGTTAACTTTTACTTAATGACAATTATTAATTACCTTAAAATTTTGTTGTCTTACATAATTAATGTCTTATGGCACATCACAATTGTGTTTACCACATTGTTTTCAAAAGTAGAATAGTCATCTTCATTTGCTTCACTCATTTAAATTGGTGTTCATGAGCTGGGCATGGTGGCTCACATCTTTAATCCTAGCATTTGGGAGGAAAAGGCAGGCGGATCTCTGTGAGTTTGAGGCTAGCCTGGTCTACAAAGCGAGTCTAGGACAGCCAGGACTACACAGAGAGACCCTATCTCGAAAAACAAAAATACAAAATAAATAAATAAATAAATGTACATAATAAATAAATAAATCAGTGTTTGTGAATTTAGGTACTTGGAATTGTCATACAGTCTAGCTATGCCAGAGCTGGTTGTTAGTTCCTAGTGGGAAATGTACCTTTGTTTGTTTGTTTTGGAACAGGGTCTTTCTAGGCTGTCCTGGAACTCACTTAGGCTGGCCTTGAACTCACAGAGATCTACCTGCCTCTGCCTCAAGAGTGCTGGGATTAAAGGCCTGCGCCACCACTGCCCAGCTCT
This sequence comes from Acomys minous, assembly GCF_964271855.1. Lineage (NCBI taxonomy): Eukaryota > Metazoa > Chordata > Mammalia > Rodentia > Muridae > Acomys > Acomys minous. Next base: position 44,719,862 of record NC_140493.1, on the reverse strand, counting down.
AGTTCATCTTTTTGCATGCGGATATCCAATTACATCTATATCAGGTTTGGTATCTTGAGATAATCAGTTGGTTGCAGATGCTCATTTCTGGACTTCACAGTTTGTTTTCATTGATCTCTGTCTTTGCTAGTACCATATGACTACTGTTGTTTTTCATGTTTTGGGGGGCATATATATATGTGTGTGTGTGTGTGTGTGTGTTCATGTGTGTGCTTTTGTATGTTTGAGCTAAGGTTGCTATTGAATGTCTTCTATCACTCGCTACCTTACCTTTGACACAGGGTCTTTGAATCTGGAGCTTGTCAAACTGGCTGAACATCAAGCCCTAGGGATTTAACTACCTCTGTTGTTCAAGGGCTGGGATTGTGGGCACATATTGCAAGGTTTGACTCTATATGTGGGTGTTGGGGGCTCTGAACTCAGGTCTTCATGCTTAAATGGCAAACCATCTAGATGCCCATTTCCTGATAATCATAGCTTTTCTTACCATATTTTAATAGTCAAATAACAAACAACAGCCTCCTTCTCTTGTCTACCTTCTTTTTGCAGGACTAAGGATTGAATCTAGGACTGCACACTGCTAGCAAGCACTCTACCGCTAAGCTTTGTTCCTGGCTTTTTATTTTTATTTTTATTTTTTAACTTTTCATTTTGAAAAGGACCTAGATAGTCCTTAACTCATGATCCTCCTGCTGTAGCCTCATGAGGGTCTGGTCAGGCAATAGCTTTCTTCTTGTTAAAATATATGCTCATGTTTATTAAAACAATATAGAAAACTAAAACCATCATGTTGGCAGTCACTAATGTACATCTTTCCAGGCATCTGTGCAGATGTACTCAAGACATATGAATATACACATTCTCCACATTGCACACAGGACACATTTGCCCACACTCGGTCTTTCTGAGTTTTGTTTTGTTACTATACATACTGACAGCTTTAAGAGAGAGCTGATTGCTTTTCTTAGACAAGTTTGTAATTCTCTGAGATTTTTACTTATAACTTATGAGACTAACAACTGTGGATGTCTTTTTGTTGGTAGTAAAAGTAAAATTTACTCATTTTACTTTTGGGAAGATGACTTTAAAGTAAATGCTCAAGTGTGTATTGTTAATGAATGACATTCTGTGTGAAACTTGAACAAAACTAATCCCCAAGTCTATGGGTTTTTAATATTCTGTGTTTAGTACTGTGTAAGCTTTTCTCCCCCTTTTCTTGGCATTTGATGACAATAAGTATAGATAGGGCCAGAAAGCCTATAAATGTGTAGGGGGAGAGAGTTCTATTTGTTATCATGAGAACTCCCACAGCACGCTTACCCACGTGAATAAAGGAATGGCAGACTTTGCTGTTTTGCACTTTGTGAGTTAATCCCACAGCCCTGATATAGCCTAAGATACGGTCAGAAGCAGAGGGACTTTGACTGGATAGCCAGGGAAGGTCAGATCCCATCAGAAACTCCCCTGCTGTTTACATCTTTCTTATATAGTATATTTAGTATGATGACTATATGGTTTAAAAATCATACTTAATGATGTAACCATTATAAAAGGCTGCAGAAACTATACTTATTATAAGAGGTAATTTAATCTGGCAAATGGGAGCTTTTAGAAGTTTTGGGAACTGGAGAATGACAAGACTAGCCAGAATAAACTTACTATCACATTGATTTGGTAGAAACTTTAATTTTGAGAAAAATGTGTTTAAATTAATTGGGAAACTGTTGAATAATAAGATTTTGTAAGTGAAATATAGGTGCACTTATTTAATTTTTGTTGCGGCTCAAACCCACCCAGAGCTTTAGTCACAGTGGACAAGACTTCCACCACTGAGATACATACTCAGCTTTGTATGTTGGTTTAAAGTTGAAATTAAGTTTTCCCATGATAGATTCACACAGTGAAGTCTTGACAGTAGCTACTTTTGTGGGATTATTTTTTCCCTTTCCTTCCCTCCCCTCTTCTCCCTTCTCCCCCCTTCCCCCTTTCTTGTTGTGTTTGTTGTTATTTTGTTTTTGAGACAGGGTTTCTGTGTAGCTTGAATTACAGGTGTGCACTACCACCCCAGGTATCCATCCATTCATCTTCATTCATCTATTTTTCTCTTTCTTTCTTTCTTTCTTTCTTTCTTTCTTTCTTTCTTTCTTTCTTTCTTTCTTTCTTTCTTTCTTTCTTTCTTTCTTTCTGTTTGTTTTTTTGTGGCAGGATCTTTCTGGCCTAAAACTTACTATGTAGACCAGGTTGGGTTCAAACTCAGAGACCCACTGAACCCCTGCTCTCTTGAGTGCTGGGGTTAAAAGTGTGGGCTGCCACATCTGTCTTCAGATTACAGATTTTTAATGTCTTACTTTTTATGGAAAACTTAGAAAATACAAAATACGTTACATAAGAAGATATGAAAGTGAAACTCCTGTTCTGCTTGTAGCCAGCAGATGCCGTTCACACAGGTGAAATGTAAGAACACCTTGCAAGCCTTGTAAAAGAACCAGAAAGTTTGGAGAGATGGCTTAGTTTGTATAGTGACAGCAACGTTAAGTCTGAGGACCTGGGTTCAGAGTCTTACTTAGCACAGATGTGAAAAGCTAGCAGTCTTGGTGGCAAGCATCTGTAGTCCTAGTGCTGGGGATACAGAGACAGGCAGGTCTCTGACGCTTATTGGCTAGCTTACGCTGGCTGATTTAATGAGCTCCAGATCCACTGAGAAATCCTGTCTCAGGGAATCTGGCAATAAAGTTTAGGGATGTCAAGATGGCTCAGTGGCTAAAGGCAGTTGCCTCTAAATTCTGATCACCAAAATTTGATTCCCAGAACCCACATAATGAAAAGAGAGAGCTGATTCCCCCAAGTTGTTCTCTACCTCCACACACACCCTGTGGAGTCAATGCACATATGCACAATAAATGAAGTACAACATACAGAAAAGAAAGATTAAAAAATATGGTGAGTACATATGTGCACACATCCATATGAATATCATATGTTCATATAGACTACAAAGTAACTTTTTTACAAAATAATTTTTAAAGAGAGCCAGAAATAGATTTTAGGACTGATACCTGCCCTACCTGTTGATAGGTAATATATCCAGAAAATTGGAGATTAGAAATATTTTAAGGAATAAGAAGTAATTTTACCAATGTACATGAGAAAGCATATAACTTAGAGGATTAAAGAGTTGGACCCAAATGGAGAGTTCTTCATTCTGTGTAAGTTGGAATTATGAAATAAAATGAACAGTTTTATTGCAGAAGGAACACTTCATTAAAATAATAACAGTAATAGTAAAAATAATGCAAAAATGCTGCAGAGGTAGGCAGATGTCTAAGATCCAGGTCAGATTGGTCTACATAGCAAGTCCCAGGGCCACTCAGGGCAACATAGTGTAGGAAGAAAAATAACACTATGAGCTGTTCCAAGTTCTTACATTGTTAAAATATGTCTGTTTTCTCTGTTCCTGGGAAGTCTTAAACTTCTTTTTGATAGATTAATTGCTGGGTTCCCCCCCCCCCCCATTCTTCCCTGGAATCTTCTGTTATTTAATTTTCAAATTGTTGCAGCTCATGAGGAATGGGCTTGTTTGTAACAGTTCTCAATTCAGAAATGGTCTTTTCCTGTGATAATACTTTCAGAACCTGTGAATATCTGTTTCTCAAAAACTTGGGCCCAGATGCTTAGCATAGGAAAGGACACATGCACTCTAAAATTGCCCCCTCTTGTTTATCTGAATAGTAGCTATTATCATCAAGAAGTTATGTAGCTCACACTTTAACACTGGTTTCAGTTTTTAGTACAGAAAAGATAAGTAAATGATCCATTAACACAAATCTCATCCAGAAAGCAAGCTTCATCAACATTAGCAATTAATTCCTAATTAGCTGTTGATTATATACAGTTACCTGTGAGCTTAAAAAATACTGTTGTCTAAAAAGAGATTAGGAAGGCGTTGGTTAACATACAGTAAATGGATAATTTATAATGCTGAATAAATATTGATGGACTGAGGGCACGAGAGATGCTCAGCAATTATGAGCACAGGCTGCTCTTCCACACAACCCAGGTTTTATTCCTAGTACCCACATGGCACTCACAACTTTCAGTAATTTGGTTCTAGAGGAGTCAGTGTCTTCTACTAGCTTCTGTGGGCATTAAACAGATACTTGGAGCATTAGGTATATGTGTAGGCAAAACATTTCTACCTATACAATAAAATAATTTTTTAAAAATTAGGGCTTGCCCTTCACTTACCAGGAAACTGAGACAGAGGGGAGGACATTCTAGTGGGACTCTAGATGAGAGAAGCATGGGAGAATGGCAAAGTAGAAGGATCCAGAGGGTCCTAGAAGCCTACAAGTAGAACATTATGAAAGGCAGATTTGGGCTCAGGGGTCCCGCTCAAACTAAGGCACCAGCCAAGGACAATACAGGCAGTAAACCTTAAACCCCTACCCAGATCTAGCCAATGGACAGAACACTCTCCACAGTAGAGTGGAGAGTGGGATATGACTTTCTCACATACTCTGGTGCCTCACCTTTGACCATGTCCCCTGGAGGGGGAGACCTGGTGGCACTCAGAGGAAGGACAGCAGGTTACCGGAGAAGAGACTTGATACGTTATGAGCATATACAGGGGGAGGTAATCCCCCTCAGGAACAGTCAGTCATAGGGGAGGGGAATAAGGGGAAAATGGGAGGGAGGGAAGAATGGGAGGATACAAGGGATGGAATAACCATTGAGATGTAACAAGAATAAATTAATAAAGGAGAAAAAAAATAAAAAAAAATTAGGGCTTGCTAACCATTGATCTTTTCTTTGCCCATTTAGCATAATCACCACTGATTTATTCCTATTTAGGATATCCTTATGTACTATACTTTTTTTTTTTTTTTTGAGTTACAGTCTCATTGAGCCATCCTGCCTCAGCCTCCTTCCAGCCTCCTGACCTGGTATAGTACATAGCTGTATTTGAATGTATCTCCTCCTATTTTGATTTACAAGATCAGGCTTAAATAGCCAAAATATGAAATTATGTTGCTTATGTTTTAGCAAGTAAAAATAAAAGAGGACAAATAGAAGACTCAAGCATGTACAGCAAATGAAATAAGTATTGTTGGAGAAGTTGGAGGAATTATTGTGGTTTTGTGTTTTATACTAGTACTGAGAAGCCTCCATTGCTCTTTGAATTCTTTGTTGCCCTAGATTAGCAAAGCCTTTTTCTTAAGGATTTAAGTTTTATTTCATGATGTACCCCTTTGTTACCAACAAATGAATGGTGTTTAAAATGCCTGTTTTAGGGGAGAATATTTTCCTTTGGCTTTGGAGATATCCCAGTACAAAACCTTTTTTTTAGAAGGTATTTTTACTAAATTTGAAGCATGTGAAAAACGTCTTTTTAAAGTTATTAGTGCTGGTAATGTTTTTAAATATACAAGGCAAACTCAGACATCTTCACTTCTCTAGCTTTCTCTGACACTCTTCTCTGACATAATTAAATTACTTATCTGTCTTCCCATTCCTTTCGTAGCAATCTGTTTCCATGTCATTTCATAGGAAGTGAGCATCTTGAGGGCAAGGCTTCTTTTACTCAGCAATTTGACTCCGCCTTGCATCTGGTGTTGGAGGGCCTATATTGATTGTTGAATTTTGAGTACTGTGTTTTAGATTAAGTGACAAGGCATTTTATTTTGTTATTTTTATATATTTACTTTTCCGAATCCATCTGTCTCCTCATCTTGGCTTGCCTGTAGACTGACACACAACATCTTTAAAATATCTGTTAAGACATGGCATTTTAAACAGTTTTTAAAAAAACATTACTTTGATTGCTATCATGGTATTTCTGCAAAGTGGTAGTTTGTGGCAGTTGAGTTATTTTGACTGTCTGGGAAAACCAGCACCTGTAAAACCATGTGGATACTTGGACTATTATATTTAAGGTTTCTTTATTAAACTGATTTATAATAGAAATTATGTTTGTCCAAATATTGTCAGGTATCTAATATGTATATATCGATATCTCATTTTTCTATGCAAATCTTTTTAGCAGAATGATCAGTCTTTGTGGCCTTAGCATAGGAAAGCAGCATTTCTTCCAGTCTCTTCTATCATATTTGCCTAGTCACTTGTTCTGTATTCATACACGCACACACTCACACAATGCAATCTGCCGTGTATCAGACATTGTGCATCAGGGAAGGCAATAACAATAAATGGACTCTGATCCCAACATTAATCATCAGAAAGAACCAAACATTTTCATGAATGATTTGATGGTGGATCCTCAGCCTATACTTGGTTTATGTTCTTGACTTTACTTTAGCACTGTCCTGTTTTCTAAATTTGTTATAACTATAGTCTGTTCTGTTAATCTAGTTGCCTTATTTAAAGTTCTATTGCTGTGAAGAGACTCCATGTCCACGGCACTTCTTATAAAGGAAAACATTTATTTGGGGTTTACTTACAGTTCATACATTTAGCACATTGTCATCACTGTGGGAAGCATGGCAGCATGCAGGCAGACATGGTGCTGGAGAGGAAATGAGAATTCTACATTTGGATTGACAGGCAGCAGGAAAAGACAGAAAAGGAAAGAGAAAAAAAAAAGACAAAAAAAAAACAACCTGACTTGAGCACTTGAAAGCCCAAAGTCTACCCCTCATGACATACTTCTTCCAACAAGGCCATACCTCCTAATCCCTATAAACTAATGACTAAGCATTCAAATCTGAGCCTATGGGGGCCATTCCTATTAAACACACCAAACTAGTGTGGATAGATTATTACGATCTTACTACTTTTAATATATATTAATTATTATAAAATGTTTAAAAATTATATATATATATATATATATATATATATATATAATATATGTTATTTTAGCAGTAACTCTTTTAGGGTAAAATCTTTGAGGGGGAGCATTTCTGACCTGTATGTTTCTGGAACCAGGTGCAGTATCTGCAAAAAAGTAGACATTTAATCAGCACCAACCAGCACTTCTTTATGTTGTTGATTTGCTAAATACTAAAGATGTATTTTTACCGAGTCTCAATAATCCTTACATGATGTTGTATTTAAACAATTAATTCCATTTTCCACATGTTTGAGAATACTGTTACAGCTAGCAGTTTCGGGAACTAAAATCAGACTGAGTTAATGCTCTGGCTCAGGGGTTGAGGACTTGCCTTGCATTTTTGAGTCCCAAGGTTTGAACCTCAGCACTGCAAAGAATCCAGTCTGCCATCTAACTTGTTTCACAGTTTAGGTTAAACTTTTTTCCACCTTTATGTTTCCCTTTATTATAACATAAGTACTAAATATTGAATAGGGTACAAAAAACTGAAGATAAAGCTTTTTTCTGTCACTGAGGCTGTGGATTCTTGCTAGGAACAGGACTTCTGAAAGGCAGTTCTGTCCAGAAGGCTGTGCTATAAATAAAGCCATTTTTGCTTGAGTAAGGGGTCTCTGAAGTTCAAGGATACACACAGGTCTTCCCAAACTAAACAAGAGTAACCCTGGGACCTGTAATGTGGGCTTGTGGAAACAGTAGTATAAATTGTGCCCAGTTCACAGCATTCTTTCTACTGCTATGGGACACATACTCCCATGTCATGCTGCACCCCATAAGGATTTAAACTAATGGAGAGTAGACAAATACAAATAGATTTGTGCTCTTTAGAAAAACAAATTTAAATCCTTTTCATAAATTTGTTGTCTTTCAGTAAGATGACTGTTGTGGTTTGAATGTGAAATGTCCTCCATAGACTGAACTCTGATCTCGGGCTAGTGGGATCTTTGAAAAGGTAGAAAGAATCTTCAGGAGGTGGAACCAGACTGGTGGAGGTGGCTCACTGCAGGGTTGAGGATTTGTAAGGGTTTTCAACTGAGGCTATCAGCCAAGTTCTGATTGCCATCAACTGGCACCCTGCACTTCCTGCTATCAAGGATTTCACCATTTAAAACTTGAGTGAGAATGAAAAGTTCCTCCCTTTAGTTGCTTCTGTCAGGTATTTTGTCACAGTGAGAATGAAGGGCAGTTTGTTTTTGCTTGAGTAAGTGGGGTTTATTGACACACTGACAAGAAAAGGAACAAATGCCGAAACTGGGTGAAACACAGGAGTAACTGTACCATTGGGTGAGATTGCTTGGGAGTTTCAGAGACTTCAATTCTATGGTGATTTACAGGGACTACTGAAAATGGGGGATAGCTTTAAGCATTTCAAAGGCAAAAATGTTGTAGAAGGAAGGTGCTCCTTTCCATGAAGAGGAGATGGATTTCCAGACTTCACTAGCTTCAGCTGTTAGAGTTGGTCAAAGCAGCCTTTAGAATGAGGTCTTCTAGCCCAGTGGTTCTCAACCTTCCTAATGCTGCAACCCTTTAATATACTTCCTCATGTTGTGGTGACCTCCAACTTAAAATTATTTTCATTGCTACTTCATAGCTGTAATTTTGTTACTCTTATGAATTGTAATGTAAATATCTGTGTTTTCTGGTGGTCTTAGGTGACCCTTGTGGAAGGGTGGTACAACTCCCAGAGGGGTTGTGATCCACAATTTGGGAACCACTGTCCTAGACTATAAACACTAGTGTATATTATAGTCACTTGATCTTGGAAAGTGCATATTCTTAGAAACAACTCATGGAATTTAATTGGTTGTGGCAACTCTCAGATTTGGTATCTTAAGCAGATTTAGGTGTATTTAGTCAATGGATTATTTGTTTAATTGTCAAGCATTAAACAGCATATAAAGCGCAGAATTTACTGAACTTTACTGTCAGTAACCATTGGTAACCACGTCATGATACTATCACTATAATCGAACCAATGGACTATAATCCAATGGACATATCTCTTACCCATCAAGAATCGATCCTGTCTCAAATCCATCTGCCTTGTCTGGGCTCCAAACAACCACTCTATTAGTTACTTTTTTTTGTTGTGATAAAATACCACAACCAAATACAACTTGTAGAAGAAAGTTTACTTTAGTTTACAGTTTAGACCAATAGAGTCCATAATAGTAACAGCAGATGGCCGGAGCATGAAGCTAGTAATCCCACTTTGTTGCCACACCAGGAAAACTTATTTTGCTTAATATAACAGTGTCCAATTCCAAATTGATTTTCATGGAAGCATCATACTTTTGTTTTTATCTATTCCACTCATTACCATTCCCACCAGTGGTGAATATATGTTCCTTTTTCTGTACATCCTTTCTAGGGATGATATATATATATATATATTTTTGTTTTTGTTTGTTTTAATGTTAGCAGTGTGTGTGTGCGCATGGGGGGGATAGTTTAAATATGCATTTCCCTAAAGGTTAAAGATATTCAACACTTTAAAAATACTTCCTAATTTCAATTTACATTTTCTGATGGCTGAAAATATTGAACATTTTTTCAAATATGTATTACTCATTTATATTTCTTTTGAGGACTCTCATGTTCATTAGCCAATTATTGATAAAATTGGTTTTCATTCTTTTCTTTTCCTTCCTTTCTTCTTCCTCCTCCTCCTCCTCCTCCTTTTCCTCCTCCTCCTCTTCCTTTTTTCCCCGACCCAGACAAGATTTACTGTAGCCCAGGCTGGCCTCAAAATCCATAACAAGATGGCCTGGAGTTTGTAGTTTTCTACCTTTTCCCTCTGAGAGTGCTGAGATTACAGAACTCCACCACCACACTGGCTTTATGCAATAGTGGGGATTAAACTCAGGGCCTTGCAAGTTGATATCAACTCAGCAGCTAGGGTCATTGGAGAAGAGAGAAACCCTTAATTGAGAAAAAAAAACCTTCGTAAGATTGGGCTGCAGTCAAGCCTGAAGGGCATTTTCTTAGTGATTGATGTGGAGAGCACAGTCTATTATGAGTAGGGTCACTCCTGGGTTGGTAGCCCTAAGTTCTATAAGAAAGTAGGCTGAGCAAGCTGTGAGGAGCAAGCCTGTAAGAAGCACCCTTCCATTCCCACCAGCAATGCAGTAGTGTTCCCCTTTCTCTACATCCTCGCCGGCATGGACTATCATTTGAGTTTTTTATCTTAGCCATTCTGATGGGTATAAGATGGAATCTCAGAGTCGCTTTTGATTTGCATTTCTCTGATGACTAAGGATGTTTGGAAATCAGTCTGGCACTTTCTCAGCAAACTGGGAATAGGACTACCTTAAGACCCAGCTATTCCACTCCTTGGAATATACCCAGAAGATGCCCCACCGCACAACAAGGTCATATGCTCAACCATATTCATAGCAGCCCTATTTGTAATAGCCAGAACCTGGAAACAACCTAAATGACCTTCAGTAGAAGAATGGACAAAGAAATTGTGCTACATTTACACTATAGAATACTATTCAGCTATTAAAAACAAGGAAATCCCAAAATTTGCAAATAAATGCATGGAACTAAAAAGGATAATACTGAGTGAGTTAACCCAGACCCAGAAAGACTCACCTAGTACATACTCACTTATAATTGGACACTAGCCCAAAAAGGATGTCCCATGAAAGTCTTCACTTTACAAGGAGATTGGGCTAGATGCAGAGACTTCCTATTGGGACTCTAGGTAAGAGAAGTATGGGAGAATAGGAAAATAGAAGGATCCAGAGGGTTCCTAGAAACCCATAAGAAGAACATCATGACATGCAGATCTGGACCCAGGGAGGTCTGCACAAACTACTGCACTAACCAAGGATAATACATTCAGTAAACATTGAACCCCTACTCAGGTTTAGCCAATGGACAGGACATTCTCCACAGTTATGTAGAGAGTGGGGACTGACTCTGACATGAACTCTGGTGTTCCATATTTAACCACTTCCCCTTGGTGGGGAGGCCTGGTGGCACTCAAAGAAAGGATAAGCAGGCTACCAAGATGAGACTTGATAGACTGCGACTATATGGTTGGGGAGGAGGACCTCTTCTGTCACAGACCTAGGGGAGGGGAATAGGGTGAAAGAGGGAGGGAGGGAGGAGCGGAAAGATATAAGTGAGGGGATAACAATTGAATTGTAATCTGAGTGAATTAATTGAATAAAAAAAATAAGGTAGAAGGGGGGGAAAAAAAAGAAGCACCCTTCCATGACCTCTGTATTAGCTTCTCTCTAATACAGGGTTCCTGCCCTGTTTGAGTTACTGTCCTGACTTCCTCCATTGGTGAGCTACAATGTGGATGCATAGCTCAAATAAACCCTTTCCTCCCAGCTTGTTTTTGGTCATGCTGCTTCAGGACAGCAATAGAAGTCTTAACTAAGACACCAAGCAAGCACTCTCACAGCTTAGCAACATCCCTAGCTGATTTGATGAGACTGTGGGTGTGTGTTTGGCTTGCAGTTCTTTATATATTCCCTATCTAATGGATAGTTGGCAGAATTTTTCTCCCATTTTGTATGCTATTCTTTTGAGACATGGCCTCATTTCTTAGCCATACTGGCCTGGAACTTACTGTACAGGCTGACCTCAAACTCATGGCAATCTTCCTGCCTCAACCTCCCAGGTGCTGGAATTAGAGGTCTGTGCTACTACTTGCAGCAAGCATTTTGGTACTATCAATTTAAAAAATTTTAAATACACTAGACTTAAAATTGAAGATATGATGTTTTCCCTGAATACTTATTAGTTCCAAGGCCACCCCTAAAGATACCAAAATCTGCAGATGCTTAAGTCCCTTGTATTAAAATTGCATTGCATTTGGAAATCACCCATTTATATCTTTACATATAGTTTAAATAATGTGTAAATTATGCAAAACACCTAATACAAATAAATGCTACACAGTTATATCATGTCCTTGGAATAACCACAAGGAAAGCTGCATACATTTAAAACATGAACAGTTTTTGTTATTTATGAATAGTTTTCACTTTCACCCCAGATTGCTGGGCTCTACAGTTGGTTGAATCTTTGTATACAGACCTGTGGTTATGTTATACATACCTTGATATTTGTATCTATTTTTCTAGCAGGTGAGCGTCAACTATTGTAAGAAGGTAGAAATAGATCCCTTTGGCCCCTGTGATAAGGATACAGAAAAACTGCCAATTGTCTCTCTCGTTAACCTTTTCATACACTATGATGAGAATTGAGTTATCTTGTTGGTGTACTGTTTGTCTTTGAATGTTTCATCCTTGCTGGTCTACCATTTGTTGGTGTTTTGGGCTAATATACTTTTCTTGTAGTAGGCCTTTCATATATAGTGGTTGTATTCATCCAAGGAATACATGCATTAGCACGTTCATGAATGTGTGGTGTGGTGTGTATGTATAATATATGTGCTTTTTTGTGTAGGTGGTTGTGTGTGTACATGTGAAGGCCAGAGACAAAGTTGGCAAGCCAGAGAACTTGAGAGAATCTTCATATCTCTGTGTTCCCTTCTCTTCTGGTTCTGGGGTGATCTGTATAGGTCTGAGGAACTCGGGTACTTATGGCTGAAGTTAGTTGTAATAATTTATTTGGAAATATAATGATGTTTTATACTCTTCTTCCCTTTCTTTTCTTTAAACAGATAGAAGGACAAGGACGAAATCACCAGCACTGGCTGAAGGTAAATATGTCTTTGGGGGAAATGATTACTGAAACATAAGTGAAATAAATATAAACCTACATTAAGGAAGTGTAATTTAGGGAAGTTATTTATATTAAATTACTATAAGTATATTTAGATAATACTGTGTATTTTCTAGCTTAGAATAGGGAGTAATGGGGAACATGTAAATTAATAAGAACTTTTACTGTCAGCACTTTCAAATAGGAGATGTCTCCATTTTTCTTTGGATTCCTTTCTCCATTGTTTATCTCAACTAGTAGAATTGAACAATAAAAGTTCAAAATACAAGTTTAATAGCATAAAGAGAGGGGGACCGAAGATGATACCTATCCATTGGAATTTAGAAAGAACAATACTGTTATACATTATCTTAAATAAGAATTTTATCTTGTTGTTAGTTTTAGTCCGTTAAAAAAATAATGGCTGAAGGTTTTAGCAAGATGGCACAAGGGGTGAAAGTACTGGACCATGAGTCTGAAAGCTGAGTCAGAATTCCAGAACCTACCTGGGGGAAGCAGATGACTAGTTCTGACAAGTTGTTCTTTGACCGCTAGGTGCACACTCAAATGTGCATAGGTACATGTACACATACATATTAAATAAATAGCAAAGATTAATTAAACATGTTTAAAATCTTAGAAGTAATGAATATTAAACAAACAATTGCCATTAAAGGGTCTTGGGTGCATAAATATTTATAATCCTTCAATTATTTATTTTGCCAATATTTTACTTACAGAAGTTTATAAATATTTAACAATCTTATTTTTATAAATGTACTTGGTTTTTAAGTTAAAAGTTGTTTTAAAATATTTTTATTTTTAAAAATTAAGATTTTTTAGATATTGTATTAAAATTTTTAAATACTTAAAAGTATTTTATCTTAAAATTCTGACCTCTTCTAATTTACAAAGGGGAACATACTTAGATTTCAAAACTAGTCATTTTATTAGAGTAGATATGAGAGTGCTCATGAGGACTCCTCAGAATTGTCATTATTTCCCCTGATCTGTGTGTCACCAATTGTTATGCCAAGGACATCTTTGGTAATCTGTAGGAGCCTGTGAACATAGTAATGGCACTAATGACTCATGATTTTGAGAGGAGGCCAGTTAAATTGAAATACTGACACAAATATTAGAAGTGCATATTTTTGATAGGCTAATCTGTCCTTCTAGAGTGTAAGCTTTAGAACAGCAGTTCTCAACCTGTGGGTCATAACCCCTTTGAAGGGTTGCCTAATACCATATGGAAACACAAATATTTACATTATGATACATAACAGTAGCAAAATTACAGTTATGAAGTAGCAATGAAATAATTTTATGTTGGGAGTCAGCACAACATGAGGGACTGTATTAAAGGGTTGCAGCAGTAAGAAAGTTGAGAGCCTGCCTTAGAGCAGCTGCTAACCACTGTTACCTATTTGAATGCATATAGTTGAGTATGAAAATACCTGATGTTTTAATTAATACCAAGTTTATGGAAACTACCTCTACTACTGTAGCTTGTTGACTATAGTCTTGATTGAAAGACTTGTTCATTTTCATGTAGAAGTCAGTAAAATGTTTCCTATTCAGTTTCATAGACATTGCGTTCTCAGTGGACTCCAGAACCGTGAAAAACCACATCCTTTCTTTCTCATCATCCTCCAGTGAGTGTGGTTTTTCTGGTCCTATGTAACTGATCTTAAAATAAAAGAAATGCCTGGTGTGGTTGTACAAGACAGTAAACCCAGCACTCTGGAGGCTGAGGCAGGAGCATTGCAAGTTTGTGGCTAGCCTGGCTTATATAAAGAGACCTTGTCTCCAGTAAAGAGGGATGTGTATGTGCATTTTTTTTTTCAAGACAGGGTTTCTCTGTGTAGCCTTGGTTGTCCTAGACTCACACTGTAGACCAGGCTGGCCTCGAACTCACAGCGATCCGCCTGCCTCTGCCTCCCAAGTGCTGGGATTAAAGGCGTGCGCCACCACGCCCGGCTGCATTTTTTTTGAAATATTCTAATAGTATAGGTTAGGAGTTTGTGAAATAGCTTTGAAGAAGCTTCTGTTTGCTGGCCAGTAACAACAGAAACAATATTTTCTGGAAAAGAGCCTTTGGTAGGCATTTGCAGGTTTAGGGAATGGAGGGTCGATGACAGTTTGGTTGATTGCAAAAGCACTACCAACATTGGTTCTGAAGGGGCCAGAGCTGGGTATTTGACTTGCATTTGTGTGGTGGTGATACTGAGTTCTTTCTATAAGAGTGATCTGGCCTCAGAAAGATGTTCTCAAAAGCTGTAGTTCCAGGTTTTTTAAAGGAAACAGTACTGCTCCACCAGTTGCTGGTTTGTTCCTACATCACTGAATTTCTCTAGTTTTTAGGTCTCTTTTACGAGATTCAGGAGTGGAGTTGAGTTTTCCCTCAACATTTCACACACCCTTTATTTGGTGTTATGCTTCCTGTCCTTTCTCATCTATGTGCTTTTCTCTTTTCTCTCTCTCAGCAACTTTGGACATATGGTAGAAATATTAAAACAATAAATGAGATGAACATTAGCGTGTATAAATATTTGTAATCTACATGCTGTGAGAAACTTTAAAAGCTGTGATACTTAAGATATACTTTTTAAGTTTATATGATATATGCATACTACATTTGGTCTTTTTTTTTTTTTTTTTTTTTTTTTTTGGTTTTTCAAGACAGGGTTTCTCTGTGTAGCCTTGGCTGTCCTGGACTAACTTTGTAGACCAGGCTAGCCTCAAACTCAGTGATCCACCTGCCTTTGCCTCCCAAGTTCTGGGATTAAAGGCATTCGCCACCACCGCCCGGCCACAGTTGGTTTTATAATGGTTTTAAACCATTTAAAATTCTATTCTACCAAGAAAATACAAACGTTTACATGTAAATCTGCCTTTAAAAAAAACTGAAAACAAAACAAAACTCAAGCATTTACATTGTTACTTTAAAATGCCTTGGAGTTTGAGGCTAACCTGGGTTACATAGTGAATCCTGTTTCAAATAAACTGAAATTTACAAAGGGCATTTTTTTGTCTTCTTCAAATTATTTTTACAAACTGATATAATGGGGGAAACCCCAATTTGTCTGTAATTACCACCTACCTGGCAAAAGAAGCCTGTAATGAATGGCTACTGCCAGAGTCTGTTTAGCATTTTAAGAGATAATGATTCATAAGTACAGAAGATTATTCAAGTACATATCCTAATATTTTTATTACCAAGCAGAGAGAATGTATAGATTGTTTTTATTTTTATATTGTGTTTTATTATGAAGGGCCTGGAGGAGTTATATTTAGGGAATGATTTTTAAGCCTTAGTGTAAGAACATAAGAAGCACTTTCACTGTGCTAACTTCTTTGACTTTGCCAGACCTAGTAAAAACCGCTGAGTACTAGTTGAGGACTTTAGTACCTATGTCCTCTAATAATTATTCCTGCAAAACATCTTTCTGCTGAAGCTTTTTTTCTCAGTTACACATTTTAGTACTAGTAGTTTCAGTAACCTGTGATTTTTCTCAACTATATTTGAATTTCATTCTTTATACCATCATTTAGTAGATGCAGACCTATATCTTCTGTAGGTAACAGTCACCCCATGGAAAGGTCTACTTCTATTGTCCTTTAGTCTACATGGTAAAGAAACTCTATGATAAGCATCTCCTAAATGTACAGCTTTGCTCTTTCAGAAGCCAACCCTCATAATTAATAGTTAGGAGGTATACTCATCAAAAAGTTCATGTATTCAATGCTGTCAAGTAGTTGAAATATGAAAAAGATGAACACTTCCTACAGTTTTGGCCAACTTTGTTGTTAAACCCATTGAGGAAATAATATGTTTTATAGTTTATAAACCATTCTAAGGAAGACAAGAGCTTATATATAAAATAGCCCTGATAAACATGCCACTCAAGAGAGAGAAATTACAGACTAATTTTACTTATAATCTAAAGTGGAATATTAAGAAGCCAAATAGAGCCAGGCATAATAATGCAGGAGTCTAAAGGATCTTGAGCTAGAGGCCAGCTTGGGCTATCAGTGAAACCTTGTCTCTCAGTAAACAGACTAGAACAAAGAACAAAATGTAAGCTGAATCTAAGAGTACACTATAGACACTTTTAAAATGCTTTGATCCTAGAAAATTCAAAAATGGTTTAGCAGTAGAAAATGAGTTCAAATAACTATACTCATAGATTAGGTGACAGTGTGATTGATTCCGTAAGGTGACAGTTCTGCCTCAGTGAAGTGTATTTGAATGTAAATACAATCTCTTTAGGATTTTGTAGGGGTGGGAATAAAGGGGGTGCTACTTGTCAGTGTGTGCAGGTGCATGTTCATATGGGTACACAGAGGCCAGAGGCCAGCCTCAGATGGTGCTCTTCAGATGCCATCCACTTTGAGGCTTAGATCAGGGTCTCATTCGCTTGTAGCTTGGTAGGTAGGCCAGTGAGTCCCACTACCCTGGCTGTCTACTGTGCACAGCTTTGTACATGGTTTCTGGCATTTGTCTTAATGTCCTATCACTATAAAGAGAGGCCATGGCAGCTCTTAGAAAAGAAAGCATTTGATTAGGGCTTGCTTACATTCAAAGGTTTCCATTATCATTGTGGGAAGCATGGAGGCATGCAGGCAGACATGATGCCCGAGACTTAGTTTACAGTTCTGCATCTGGATAGTAGGCAGAAGGAAGAGACAGACACTGGGCCTGGCTTTAGCATTTTGAAATCTCAACTGCGCGCTCCCCCCACCCCCCATGACACACTTTTTCCAGCAAAGCCACACCTCGTAATGACACTCCCTAAGCATCCAAATATATGCGTCTGTGGAAGCCATTCTTAGTCAAACAACCACAGGTTCAAACTGAGTCTTCATGCTTGGGCGGTGAACACTTTAGTGACTGATAATCTCCCTAGTCCACTTCAGAATTTTTGTAGAATTTAATAATCACACAGAAAATTAAAGGCCAAGAATAGTTGAGGCAACTCTGAAGAATTACTACTTAGCACTGAGCACAAAGAAAAGGTGCTAAATTGAGCTGTTACTATAAACAACACATGAACAAAGTTGAGAAATGTTAGAGGCTAAATGAGGAAGCATTTCCCTGTTATGTTAGCATCAAAAACTAGTGTTATAGAATTCCTTATTTAGAATTTGTAAAACTCAGTTGCAAAGAAAACTAGCGGTACATCAGTTAGCATTGAGTTGAGAAACAAATCAGCCAGGGGATTTTAAACAGAATATGATATAGAGCATTGATTACAAAGGTATTAGAAAGACTGGAACAACAAAGAAAGACAAGATGAAATAGACTAGTGAATAAGAAAGAAAGCCAAGCCTTGTAATACAGGCCTGTAATCCCACCTATTCAGGAAGCTGAGGCAGGAGAATCACCAGATAACAAGAGCAGTGGGGAGAAAACTCAGTGGTAAGAGTTTTTGCATGGCATGCACAAAGCTGTAGATTCAGTCTTCACTACTGACTCCACCTACAGACAAAGAAGAGTTAAAGACAGTCTACTGTCATCATCCCATCCCACTATTCAGCAACTGCCAACCTGTCCTGACTGGGTACTTCTGTTTTCCTCCTATCTTTACTTTACCCTCTAGAGTCTTCCATTGGCATAACATAGCAGAAACTGGGCTTGGTGCGGGGGTTGGGGGGGTGGGGGGGATTTGATAATCACAGAACTAAAGGCTAAGATAGTTGAAGCAATTCTGAAGAATTACTATTAGCACTGAGCACAAAGAAAAGGTGATAGATTGAACTGTTACTATAAGCAACATAGGTTATATACAGATTGTGAAAACACAAATGAGACACATTTTTAATGGTAAAATGCAAGTTATAGCACAGCTTTAATCTGGGTGGTAGAGTGTATGAATGTTACTGTAATTTTCTTGTGTGTTTTCTTCACTTAACCTCTCAGTTTAAAGAAAGCAAACAAGAATTAAAACTCATTCTCTCTGTGGGGTCTTTACCAATCTTACTGAGACCAGACTAGATATTGTTCATGGCTCATTTCACAATGTCTGTCTGGTATCTCCGTTTGTTTCTGAATTCCTCAATAGAAGATTTTCATTAATGACCATGAATATCAGATATATGCTACATATAGAAACATTTGGACCTTTATGTAATGCTGAATTTAATAGGTCATCTGTGATTTGTAGCATATGTATTAAGAGTAGGTTGAGTGTCTGAATTCTAATCCAAGCTTTTTGGTTAGCCACATTTGAATGAAACCCATGTGCTCTGTAGTGACTGATCACAATTTTATTTGCTTCTAGTTATTAGTAAATATAAAAGAAACATACCTTATTTGTACATTATAATAACCTAAAATTAAGAGAATTCCTTGAATCTACCAATAATTGAAGAACT
Organism: Acomys minous; assembly: GCF_964271855.1. Taxonomy (NCBI): domain Eukaryota; kingdom Metazoa; phylum Chordata; class Mammalia; order Rodentia; family Muridae; genus Acomys; species Acomys minous. The sequence goes on along the minus strand of NC_140493.1, from coordinate 44,700,949 downwards.
AGAACATTATTGGAACCTTGAAGTTGTCCAAGGTTCCTCCCAAATAGCTACTAGATGTAATATATCTTAATGTCATCACATGTGGCTTGCTGATTAGTCTCCATTCTGTGTGTTGTTTCTCATTCACTAAAGTAATTTGTTGCTAGAGGTAATTTATTTCTACTATATTATACTTCTTTGGGTACATACAGCACATGAACTTCATATTGAGCACCAAACTCTTTCTCAAAGTAGCCATGTCAGTTGACACCTCCGTCAGCAGCGTTCTCATTGCTCTTACTGCTCTTTCCCCTTACATCAGTGAACTGCAATTTAAAAATATATGCTAGAATAAAATCATTTAAATACTGTTTCTAGATTAATCATTATTAAAACTTGACATATTTATTTTGCAACACCACATGCAAAGAAAGCTACAATTCAAAGCAGAATGCTACTTAAAAAAAAAAATCAAGGGTGACATTTTGATACTTAAATAAGACTGTGCTATTATAATAGTATTATGCTATGAATAGTAATGAATTAGCTACCCTTTTGAGTTCTTGAAGTGAAATATAATTGTGTGATTATTATTGTTATAAATTTCAAAAAGTGGTAAGTTTAGGAAAGTGAATTTTGAATGCAGTAGTGGTTTAATGACGCTATTTTTTCAAGAGGAATATTGAGCATTTCCCTAACATAGCATTCTGAATACCCTTGTATTGCTTGTTTGCATACTCTCTGTTAACTATAATGCTGAAGGCCATTCGAGTCAAACTCAGATGCTGTGAAAGTCTGATATAGTATCATGGTTGTGACCCATTTCTACTTCTGTGTGCTGATCTCTCTATTATGTTTTTTATAAATGACTTCATAGCCTTATGAGTAAATTTATATAGTTGAATTAAGGTTCTTCATTTTAAAATTGAAGTTGAAATACAAGGTGAAAGTGTACCCACTAGATGTCACCATAGGAAGCATGTAGCACATGTATCCTGTAGCTGGAACAAGGCAAGGGGACAGGAATCACACATTGTGAGACGCCTGGAATAAAAGGCCAACTTTCTCAAGTTTAGTTACTTTACCATACTAAAGTTAAAATACTTTGATCTTAGTATGTGCATTTAATAATTCATGGTCAGAGTATAATCTGCTATAACAAACACTTAGTACTTTGTTGTGAGCTGCCACGTTGGTGTTGGGAATTGAGCCTGGGTCTTCTGGAAGAGAAGTCAGTGCTCTTAACCACTGAGCCATCTCTCCAGCCCCCACCACAGTGTCCTAAAAGGCTTGGTAAGTGTTTAGATTTTGTATTATGGCAGGGATTTATTGTATCGTTTTATAAATAAATAAATATATGTCTGGTTTGGCTTTTAATAGGTTGTCAGAGGAAAAAGAGTGTAGAAGCAGCATGAGCACTTAGGGTCCTTGAAATAATTTTAGCAACAAATAGTGGTGTCAAGAACTAGGATGGTGGAGCAGTGAACTCCATAGCTTCTGTTATACTAGTGACAAAAAAGTGCGTGGATAGTGTCAGTATGTCTTAACACCAGCAACACAGAGGTGCTGGCCTGGCCACAGCACTTCAGTAGTGTGGACTTGGCACAGAGTCTGCATGGATTAGGTTTAACAGAATGGAAGTTGGTAGCAAAGCAAAAAGACAAGCACAGAAGACTACTTTTAAGGAATTTTTCTGCAAAGAAGAAACAAGAGAGTAATACGGGAGCTAGGGAAGGAAAGGGAATAACATATTTTTGCTTAATTTTAAGATAGGAGAAATAAATATATGTATCATAATAGGGAGAGTACAGAAAGAGAAAAGCTATGAAATAAGAAGGAAACTTGAGGGAATAAATTATACTAAATGAAAGCATTTTGGGAATTTGTGAGTATAAACCTCGTCAAACACTTTTATTATGTTAAAATATGAGAGTTGCCTTTTAAATTTTATCAAGATGATGCCCCACATAAGGGACAGTGTCATTGTAATGGTAGATGTAAGAGGCAGATAAGAATGGACTGGAAAATTGGGAGCTGAAAAATGGAGAAAGCTGATGGCAGAGAGTACCCTTACCAGTCAAGTTGTAAAGAAGATAGAAAGCATGGTGCTATGGAGCAGACAGGAGGCTCTGAGCTATGTAGAACGGCTTTCAGATGGTTAGGAGTAGGTGCAAAGGGAGGAGCCTGAGGTTACAGGTAAAAGCAAGTACACATGGACAGCTTTACCGCAGTTTGAAAGCTCTTCCCTTAAAGGCTAGGTATACTTGAAAGAAGGGCTAGAAATTTGAGATAAAGGCATTTATTTCATTATTAAGATTTATGATGTTACAAAGTGCCGTATGTGGTGTGTGTTCTAGTGTTTGTGCACAGGTGAGTGCACATGGCGAAGACAGGGGGACAGTGGGTGTCTGTCTTCCATTGTGCCTCTTCATGTGCCTCTCACATGAATCATCTGTAGCTTACCGTTCTTAGCCTGTTTGGCCACCAGGCTTCTGGGATCCACTGCCTCCACCCCTTAAATGATGGCTAACAGACTGGAAACATTTGCATTTTGCATGTGAAAGATGGAATAAAGTCATTCCTTACATGGCAAAATGGATGAGAGATTTAAGGATTTTTTGTTTTGTTTGGGGATTTTTGTTGTTGTTTGTTATATGTATGGAGTAGTCCCTTGGGGATAGATATTGGAGGACAGTTTGGTATTTATGGTCACCTACTAAAAGCTGCAGTTGTCAACCAGGAGTGTTTTCGCCTCCTGAAAAATCAGTATTTGGAGACACCCTTAGCTGTCCATACTGAATATGGGCATTGGCAATCAGTTGTGCTAGCTCAGTCACTCTCCCGCAGAAATAATTTTGCCCTGAGGGCACATTTGAGGGACAGTTTTGATTACCACATTATATGTTTGTGAGCACACTCAGGTTGACTGGTTTCTAGTGGGTTGAGGCTCATGATGCTTTTAAATATGCAACTGTGTGACATAGTCCTCAGTAACAAAAGAATTACCGAACCAAATGGTGCCAAGGTTGAGGAACAGCATACCAGAGAAGTAGTCATTTTCAGAGTTAGCATTTATATTGGGATGAAACGACAAGAAATCCCACATTACATTGTGAATGAGTAGGTCAAGACCAGGTATATTGCAGTGGTGAGGAGTGTAGACCCACATCAGGAAGTGATGGGAAAACAAACTTGGCTAGTACCAACATTTTCCCTGCAGGTGACATGGTGTACATAATAGTAAAAGATAAAGAAACTAAATGGCTCTCTTTTCTCTCCTTCTTGTACTATGATGGTGGTGTGTCAGGCTGACTGATTCTAAAGTGTCATTTGGCATTATTCTTGACACATGTGGGCTAAAGATGGCCTTATTCTACTTAGAACTTTGAAATCCATTGATAAGTTGGAGACCTTTGTATTAGTTACTTTTCAGTTGCTGTGATAAAACACAGGCTAAGGCAGCTTACAGAGGAGTTCTTTTGAGCTTATGGTTCTAGAAGGTTAAGAGTGCATCATGGCATGCGAAGCATGGCAGCACAGCAGCACAGGCTGTAGCAGGATGCTGAGGGCTTTTTTTGGATTAAAAGAAAATGGAGAGAAAGCAAACTGGGAATGGCATGTGGCTTTCAGACCTCAAAGTTCACCTTTAGTGACATACTTCCTCTTGTAAGGGCATGCCTCCTAAGCCTATTTTAACAGCTCCACCAACTGGAGAGCAAGTACTCAAATATCTAAGTTAGGGACATTCTCATTCAAACCACCACTGCTATTTGGTGTCACATGGAATAGATCCACTTTTCACCCTCTTTTCTCTTCTTCCCTACCGCTTCCTCCTGACCAGTTTCAGTTAATTTGGATTGGATGATTTATGGAAAATACTTACCTTTCCCTTGGATATGAAAGCTTGGTATTAAAGTATATGGCTATCCTGGTCTACTTAGTGAATTCCAAATAGCTAAGACTACATAGTGAAACCCTCTGTCGAAAACTAACAGCTTAAATTAAACTTTTTACAATGTATAAGGTAATTACAGTGAAATATTAACTTTTTTCTTTTAAGTCAGTGAATGTACTTGCATGAAACATTATACAAAATCAAAAGCTAAACATTCTATTGAACAGGACGTTCAATGTAATAAAAATAATAGTATAGATTAAAAGGTGGAGCTGGAGATAATGTTTCAGTTGGTAAAATGTTTGCCTTGTAAGGGTGAGTTTGAACCCCCAACATTAACGTAAGAGCTGGTTGTAAAAGCTGCACATGTACTTTATGCATTGGGGAGGAAGGCAGATCCCTGGAGCTCAGTGACCAGCCAGCCTTGCTGGATCATGAGCTCCAGGTTCAGGTGGCTCCCTGTCTCAAACAAACAAACAAACAACAATAAAAATAGAGTAGCGAGCCATTGAAGAAGACACTTGGCCCCAACCTTTGGCCTCCACATAAACACACATTTGCACATGTGCACACAGACATGTACATATGTACACATATAAACACTACTAAAAAAAAAGAGGAGATGATTTGGAAAGAATATTATTTGAAAGAAATAGAACCTAATTTAGTACATAGTATATTTTAGCATCTTATTCAGAATGTTTTTGTCTTGCTTACTTTGGCCTCTAATAAGAAACTGTTGCACCTATATATTTGTTTCCTCCGTGGAAAGCTGACAGGCCACAGACCAGTGTTGAGAATAGGCAGAACTCAGGACTAGCGCTAAAGTTCTAGTTCTTCTCAGGGTTTTTGAAGAAACCCATTGTAGAAATATCATTACTCTTAATTTTTTTTTCATGTAAATATTGTCTGTGCAGTTCAGCTGAGGAAAAAGAGTATTGTAGTTGGAGGGGACAGGGGTCTGAGGAGTTATGATAGTATTTTTTATTTGCGTTCCCTGTTTACTCGAGCTTCCAGGTTCGATCTGGTCTCCTGACACCACCTTTCACCTTCACAGAGATATGGCAAGTCCTTGGGCAAGATTTATGCTAGTGTTTTATTATTAAAATGTATGCTGACTTACTAAGTTAGAACAGTGGCTGGGGTTTGCTGAGTTCACTTTTCAGTTTCATGTGTCTAGCCAAATGTTCAGTTAGGAGTTGCTAGTAAAATTTTGGTGAATCTAAGAGGAGAGAAAAATAGTGTGATTTGTACAGTAATTTTCTTAAGTGGTTAATTAATTGATAGCCTTCTTTAAATACTGTCTTCTTTGTATTTCTAATAGAATTTGATTCAAATTGAAGGACAAAACATTTAGTAGTTTAAAAATAATGGTCTGGATATTTACATAGTTGAAAAGCTAATTTTGTTGTTCATTCAAATTTAAAATTAAAAGAAAATGTTGTTCATTCAAAATTAGAACATGTATTTCAGAAGTGTTTTAGAAAGAACATTAGCATAGATATTAATCAAGTGTAAATATTGCAAGCTATATGTAAAAATATCTTTTTCCCCATCTTGTTTATATAACTTTTTCAATATATGGAACCAGGGGGACAGGAGCTATAAACTCAGCTGAGTGTACTTTTGTTGTTGAAAGTTATCAAGTGTGAGAACCATGTGAGCCTGCACCTGTTGGCAGCTATGAGCAAGCCAGCCTTGCTGAACCCCAGGCCTCTGCTTCAGCCTCTTATTGGAACTAAATGATGTTGCCATTTTTATTTTTAGGTTTGCTGGCATGGGTAATCTCATTAAGGTGCTAACCAGGGACATAGACCACAATGCAGCACATTTTTTCTTGGACTTTGAAAGTAAGTCTCCTTAGCCCTTCACAGCTGGTGCATAATGGTAAAGGTGGAAGAGTAATTATACTCACACCACAGTGAAGGCCAGCCAGAATACTTGCTAATTAAACATGGAGAATCAAACAAAGGTTGCATGATTTTTTCCCCTTAATTGTAGGCAAACATCACCATCATATGTATAATCTTTAGTTTCTCATTTGCTAAAATCATGTTGAGTCTGTAGCCAGTGCTGTCCTTTCATTAGTCCATGAAACAAGTAGCCTTATGATGAATATTCTAATAGTATGCTTTAGTGACTATGCCAAAGTCTATTCACTTATCACTGTATAATAATTTATTTCCTTTAGGAAGTAAAATCTGTGCTGCATATCTACAATGAATACTTAAAATAGCTTCCACAAATTTTACAAATCAAAATTGGTTGGGAATACCTGCTATGTTCATTGGCACATAGGAAGTAAATTTTACATTTTAAAATGAGATGTGAAGGTGAGCTTTGGCCAAACCTCTTAATATTTGGCTTTTAAGTAAATTGTTGTTTCATTCCTATACTTAGAAAGTTTTGTGTGAATAATTCTTGATTGGAAATTTCTTTTTCAGAATACTAGCACTATTGGAATACTTAAAGAATTTTTCATTATAAGGCCATTAATGAAACTTGTCTTGGGAGAATTTTAAGAAGAATTAGAGCAACAGTTGTGCCATTATGTACAGGAAACCCCATATTTCACCTCTAGGTCCTACACATCAGCACCTTGAGAACTCGGTTTGCTGTCTGCCAGTGCACAGTCTGGGTAACCTGAAGGATGAATTCATGGCCTAATGAACATTTTCCCTGTTACTATTTTTCTTTAAGTCAATTTCAGATGTTCTTTTTATAAAGGGATATTTTCTCTTTCTCATTCTTGTCTTGACAGGTACCTTAACATGGGGAATCTTCTTAAAGTTTTGACATGCACAGACCTTGAGCAGGGGCCAAATTTTTTCCTTGATTTTGAAAGTGAGAAGATGATTTTATATCTATTTCTCTTTGCCTGCAGTAGACTGCGTTTGTCTTGCACTAATGAATGTTTCCACTTTGCCATCTTTTTAACTGCTTTGCATGACTAAGCTGTGAATTGTTTGAGTAAAACTTCTGGTGCCTTCTAGAACTGAATCATATTTTATAAAGTAAATTATAATAATAAAGTGTCTTTTTGAATTTTACAAGAGTTTTTTCTCTTAATTGGCGATGATTTTATTAGTTAAGACCTATAATAATAAAAACATTTATGAAAAAAATTGAAAAGAAAAAACCTCTACCTCCATATGTACTAATAAAAGCAGTATTTGAGAGAAAATTATACTACAGTTGAGAAAAGTGGATTAGTTTTCATTTATTACATATGCAAATTTAAAGTATTTTAAACATGGGTCAGTTCAAAAAGGCTACTCAGAGCTCAGTAATTTGGGCATAATATTAAAAGGTAAGTGTGAACCTAAATTATTTAATCTTTACAGATAATTTAAGACGTTAAAATGGTCTTGTATATTTCAAGAATTCATTTTATTTTGACTGTAAATAAAAAGAAAAACAATAGGTTCACAGACCTTTAAGTAATTTGCCTTATATTTGTTCTGTGTTGCATGACTTATTGTATTGTGGTCTAAGAGTGGCAGGTAAGTGTCATTGGGCTCTGTGCATGCTCCGCTTTGGCTTTTGGCTGTTGTTATTGCTTCAGCTTGTCTGATTGTCAAATTGAGAAAAATGAATTTTAAATTGGTGTTCTAGTGTGAATGTTGCTATTTTAATTGGTGATTAGAAAATTGTTAGGAAAGGGTGAAGAGATAGCTGTAAATCATGTGATTCCTAATATTTGAACAGATTTTTTAAGTACTTAAAATTTAAGACTTTCTGATTTTGAAAAGCAAATCATTTAAAAAGAGAGTCATTTGTTTTCACCTTCAATTTAGTTTTTATATAGTTCATTCTATTTTATGGCCCATTTACATGCATTTATCCTTTAAGCAAGATTACTTTATATGACCAGTTTCTAGCATATTTTCATTTTGTAGAATACTTGGTAGTCTCTGACATATTCCTACTTTAGTACATTTCTACAAAAATCTGTTACAGTCTGGGTGCTGTGTGCAGGCTAATAAAGGAGGAAGGCCAAAATCAAGATCATTAAATTGTTGGGAGTTAGGGAAAGTACCTCCGATGAACATTAGTTTTCTTGACCCTTCTCAACAATTGAACAGTGCTGTTCTAAGTGCATGTGTAGCATGGATTTTAATCAGCTTGAGGATGTTGTGCAGACTGCTGACTTTTAAAGAATGTTCTTCCAGATGAGGCAACTTACATTAAAGCTGTAATAGTTTATTTGCTCTGTTTGAAACTTGGTTCTCTATATTTTTCTGCTCTTCTGTATTCTTTTTTCTTTGTCTCAAATGTCTTATATTTGCAGCATCTTGGCTTTGATATAGTCAAGATCTTGTTCAAGACTTGGCACTTGATCTTTTTATAAAGCTAGCATCCTGTTTGTTAAAGTGTAAACCATGAATTTAAATGTAGAACTTGAAAAGTTCACTGGATCTTGGCTTGTGAGGTTGGGGCCAGTTGTAACATTATCTTCACCTTTTAAATACCTAATTAGTGGTAGGAATGGGTTCAAGTCACAACAAAAATAATAGTGTAAAGTTATGTGTGAACCTTTAAAAATAAACTTTTAGAAGTGTAATATTAAAAATGTGTGGTTTGCCTTCATTGTATCTGTGCACATGTATGTGCCGTGCCCAGGTAGGCCAAAAGAGGGCATTGGCTCCAAACTGGAGTTGCAGATAACTGAGCTGTCATGTGGGTGTTGGGAGTTGGTCCTCTGGAAGAGCAGTAAGTGCTCTTAATAACCATTAAGTCAGCTGTCCAGCTTAAATGTTTTAAAATGTTTAAAATGTTGCTTCTATGAGCCAGTACTGAACTTTGGTTTGCTGTTTGCTGCTATACCTTAAATGAAGCTCAGTGAAGACACACTGCACCAGACTGTAATTTGCTCCTAACTTCTAACTCAGATGCTGAGGTGCATTTTCTTTGGCTTCTGGCACCTGTGGGATCTTAATATTGTCTCTTAGTTTTTAAAAATAGTTTTCCTCTTTTTAAAGGAATATTCAGTTGTGAACTTGGGAGCTTTATCATAAAACTACTGTAAAGACCTTAGCCCATTAGATAGATCTTTTTAATTAGTTACATACCAGAGTCAAGGTTGTTAAACATAGTTGATCTGCCAGTTCTCATATATTATTTAATACAGCCACATTATTTGATTAAATTAGGGCGATCTTTTTCTCAGATGTTAAATAATATTCAGGTCGCCACAGTAGTTTAGCTCTGTTATTCCAGTCATCGTTAGTGGCTGGGCTGTACAGAAATAACTACATATAATCTCAGTTAGAGAGGACACTGGAAAGAAGTAGCAGTGCACACACTGGTGTTAAGACAGATGCTATTCTGTGTTTTTGGGCAGCAGAATGCATCAAGTTATATATTCCCATGCATTTTAAACATAATTTTGTGACATTTAACAATTTATTATACCAATAAAGACTGTGTTGAAGTCCTTATTCCCTTAACCCATTCCGTCTTTACAAGTTACACTTGAGTCTATGTGCACTTAGAACTAACCTCTTGTATACCGGCCAATAGGTGCTAGGTGTGCAGACTCCACCCCGGCCATGGGACCGTAGTCTGTCTAATGGGATAGACTGAAGTGAAGAATCACAATTCATTTACATAGTTTACATTCAGAGTGTAGATCAGAAGGTGAGAATTTAGTAAGATGATACTGGAATTGGGTGTTAGAGGATGAATTTAGAGCTCAGTTAGAAAGGTTACTGTGCAGCAACGTGCACAGTGGTTTTAAGATAGATGCCATTCTGTCCTCAGCGAAATGTCATATTCTTTAGTTACAGGGATTCCTCTTAAAAGTTATATTAAAGATAAATCTTTAGCAATTGCTATGTCAGTGGTTCACACAATTCTGGTTCATGGAACAGAAGGGGGACTTTTTGGTTTTGTGTCCCTTCCCAGCCTAGTTTAGTATTTGTTAAACTTGATTTATTTATATCAGAGTAAACCAAAATAGAGTTTTTGTAGAAGTAGTCATTTATAAGTGAGAAATGGGATCTCCTTTTTCTGCTTGTCAAGAATGCCTTTCCATTAAATCATAATTTCTTCTTCTTACATCTTTTTGTGTTGCCCGTCTTTCCTCTTTATTTAAAGATATTGGTACTCACTCTTAAGGCTAATGTTATTTTTTCCAGTTAATCTCTGAATATTTTCTATAGCTTTTGCCTTATTCTAAGAAATATTTTTATTCTAGTGGCATCTTCAAAATATTTTTCGAAAATTAATCTGTGATCAGATCTGTAATGGCCTCCTTTTATTAAAAGCTGGAGCCTTATTTATGATTGTGCTTCCATTCATTCAGAAACCATTCATTATAGAAAGTCTACTGGGTACTGAGCTTACGTGCTGTGCCAGTGGAGTGCACTGTGCATTTTGTTTCCTGACTTGGTGGAATTTATGTAGATAGCCTTTAAGTATTTACTGAGTGAATGAGTGTCAGGTTGAAGCAGAAAGCTCATTTATCATAATTTTAATTTTTATGTTGACTTTTTTATTTCTCCTCTCATATTGAAAACACTGTCTCCAATTTTAGTGATTACTTTCAGTGATTCTTTGCTGGAGTCTTCTAGGGAATTCTTTTTCTACCTGGTAGAAAGTTGGTATGATATCACTAAAATATGTATTTGCCTTCAAGCAATATGAACAATTGGAACATGCCTTAATTTCTATTTAACAGGATATATATTTAACCCTGATGAACAATGAATACATCTTCCCTCAATAGATATATTGTTTTGCGTTGAGATGAGTATCATTTTGGTAACAGGCTATGTGGTATGTTTTTCTTGGAAAATTAAAGCTATGAAAAATCAAAGTGACAAGTCTTGATTGCATTATATATAAAATGCCAATTTTTTTTAAAGATATGCTTTATTTTACAGTCTTTCTCTCCCTCCTTAGTATTTCACCCTTTGCATGATTTGCTTTTAGTAAAGTAGTGCTTACCTGTCTGCTTTTTTCTGTTCGTCTTCATTTCTACAGCAGTCTTCAGCAGCTTTCAAAATTATCAATGTGACTTTCTTGTAACAGTCTAAAAGATGTTGATCAGTGTGGTGCTGGGTGTTTTCCCTCTAAGGGAAACTTGAATCTTCTCCTTTACTTTAAATTTCTTGGTGCTCATTAAACTTTTACTAGTTATTAACTACTTACAAGGTCTATTTAAATCTCCTTGATAATGTTTCGTTTGTATGTATGTAAACTCAGTGTCACATTTTTATGTTATTAGCCTAGTGACCACACCAAAAATACATATTTTAGTCTTCAAACAATAGAATTGCCTTTGATATGTAATAGATAAAATACTGTCCTTTGTCATGAATTCCCACTTCACAACTTCAAACTATGTGTCTATTGATGTTGTGTCTGTAGTTCCACAATCCATATGAAAAAATACTGAGCTTTCATTTTTGCATGTACAAAGTATTTCTATATGCTGCATCTGGTGTAAGTATAAAAGTGATGGATGTGCTTTTTTTTTTTTAAGTGTTGTGCCTAATTATTGCTTTGAAAAATATGGTCTGCCTATATGTGAAAACGTAACTGCTTAAAATGACAAATTGATTTTTATAAATCTAGATATTTATCTATAATTCAGTATTTGCGCTTGCTACTACTTTTGTAGCTTTGAGCACAATCTTTTAGTATTTCTATTGACTCCTTTTAGTTATTCTATTTTTGTTTTTAAAGAGTGATTAAGGGAATGAATTTCTAAACACATTTTTAAAGTTGGCTTTCCACATGAATGTTTCCTTACTGTTTCTGTAGTTCTTGTCTTGTGTACATTGAATGTAAACTTGGGTACTATGATTATTGATTTAAAAGTATTGTGTATTATTGACTAGTTGGCAGGTAATAAAGGGAACTCAATTATTGCTTGCCCCAAGCATAAAATAAAGATATTATTTAAGATGTCTTTATATTTAGTCTCATTTGTGAACCAAGGTTTTTTTCTTTCTTTCTTTTAATTTTCTGAGTAAGGGAACAAATAGTTATAAAGGCTAGCAATTTTATATTACTGGTAAACAATGATTCTAGCCAAAAATATTCAGAATTCATCTTTTAAATTTGGACTGGCTTTCTTCTCCCTAAAAATAACATATTAGCATGGAGGAATCCTGCCAACATTGTTTTTCCTTAAGGCATTGTTTTACATACTCTCTACCTTATTTGTAGTATTAGGTGTGATCTAATTGCAAAGGCTTATGAAAAACACTTTGCTTGAGCAATCTACTTTTTTATCTCAAAATAAGGAGGAGTATATTAAAAAGGATTTGCCCTTAGTGGAAACAAATAACCATGCTTTTAAAAATGGGATCTCTGTTACTTTTTGTCTGGCAGAGAGAAATCCAGATTTTTGTCACTTTTCAACACGTTTTCTGGTTAGCACTACTGGTGGTAAAGGTGCCCATATGTTTGTAGTCCTAATTATGATATTTATAACTGTAACTATTCTTCACTTTCTTCCTCCTTGATCTTAGTTCTGTAGAAAGCAGTTTTTGCTGTGTCATTTCACAATTTCAGTAGCTTAAAGTATCTCCCCTTCAGCTGTTCAGGAGTTCTGTCATGGTTTTGTAGTTTGAACTCCTGCACTGGGATCTTGACCTGCATACTCACCCACAGAGAAATTTAGTGACACTGCCATAGCTTGGTCTTACCCTCTCTCGTAACCTTACTATGTGAGGTTCAGATATTTTTAAAGTGACCCCTAGCAAACCTCATTTGTTAAAAGTAAAATGAACTATATAGGAAAATAAAGTAGTGTTAGTCTTTAAACTATAGATGGGCAAGATGCTTTAATGGGTAGGATTCATTTCTATCTCATTAAAATGGAATAGTGATGCTTCATTTGTTGTCAATAGTGACAGTGAGGCATGCACTAGAAAACATGATTATAAAGCATATCTGACACCGGATGTCCATGTACATTTTTTTAATCCCAGCGTTCAGACTGAGGCCAAAAGATTTACAAGTTTGAGGGCAGTCTGAGGTACATAATATGTTAAAGGCCAGTCCCTGCTATCTAAAATAATCAAAACTGTAAATAATACCAATTAAAGTTTTAATTAGAATTCTCAGATATGTTCAATATACCATCATAATTGTAACTTAAACTAAATACTATATAATAATATTAGGGTTTTTTTTCTTGCTTCTTTATAATTTGTATAAACTTGAAATTAGTTTAAATTTGTCTTCTAAAAGATACAAAATTAATATTGAATATACTGTATCTCACCTTTGGAAATTTGGATTGTTAATTGCTTTTAGTTAATACATGTATTAAAATATTCATGCTACTGTAAATTTTCTTGTGCTTTCATGCTGTTTAGATGCCCAGCCTACAGAGTCTGAGAAGGAAATATATAATCAGGTGAATGTAGTGTTAAAAGATGCAGAAGGCATCTTGGAGGACTTGCAGTCATACAGAGGAGCTGGCCATGAAATACGAGAGGTAAAGTTTATAATTTATATAGGCACGTGAATTGGTTACGTGTCACCTTGGCTTGATAGCTGTTGTTTTCTGGACTTGTCATGGGAAGTATTGTATTTGAAAAGTCACTTGGCATTATTTCAAAAGGGTTTGCAGTGCTATATTGGCAGAGGAGTGTTAATACGGGTAAGTGCTACTACTCATGTATAATTTAATAGTATCTCTGTTAATAGTCACACATGAAAATTAGGTTTTCCTTTGGGAAGTAGTTATGTTTTCTTCTCATGGAGAAACACTGCTACTTTCTGGCCCCCCTCCACTCCCTCCTTCACCTCTACTCTATTTTTCAGCTCCTAAGCTTCCAAGGAGAAAGTGAAACCACCCAAGACAGTTCTTCCACCTCTAGCCCCTTCCGCCCACCTGCCTCTTCTCTAATAGGTTTATGCTACAAGGAAACTGTGAGAGTCTCTCTGCATTCTACTCTAGTCTCTAAATTTATACAGATTTTCAGGCCTCGTCTATTGCATTTTTTTTTTTTTTAAGAAACTGAAATACCCCTACTTCTTTCCAGGACCAGCTCTACCTTTATTCTCCATTTCCATTCTAGAACTTTGCTCTTTAACTGCGTTTTCTCTTCATTATACCTTTATTTGCTTTTCTTTATCCTCTGAATGTACTTATTCTCGTTGATACAGTGCTCAGACACTCTTGCCTCTAGACCTTAATTTCTCATCACATGTTTTGAAGACGGTCCCCATGCTTTGTTCATGCGCCCTTGCTTCTGTTATTGTCAGTACAGAGGTCATTAAAGACCAGTCTTTCTGCCTTGATTTATCCTCTGACATTTGGAGTAATAGCACCTCAGAGTAAAGTGCAGAAAGAAGAGGATGCTGTGGTTACTTGCTTGCTCTTTAGTGTAAGAGAAGCGTTACTGAAATGACTCACAGTCATTTCCTGCCAGTCGCACTCCAGACTGTTTGTGACCCGCCTGCCCTGCAGAGCAGTCTCCTTACCTTTGCCTTTGCGTGGAGTGCCCTTCCTTTCTTTCCTCCACATTTTAGTAACCTACGCTCCTTACTCTGTGTTTCTAGTACTTACACATTTATCTTTTACGGGAATCATGAACCTTAAAAAAATAACACCTTGGTGTTTATATCTATACCACTCACCCTTTAAGCTTCAGAGTTAGACTGGGTTCTTAAATGCTCAGTTTACAGCAAGCTGTACAGTAAACTGTTGAGAAAATAAATACTATATCTGTGGACTATCTTCCTGCTATCATTAACATAATCTAAACCTTAATATTTTTGTGAATGAAAGACAAATAGTGAAGTCAGATACTGAAAACGTCTAAATATATTTGAAAAGTCAGACATGGAAGTAAAGCACTAACTACTCAGTAAATTGTTCTTTCCCTATAAGTCACAACAATTCACAGGTTATTTTAAAATGTTTGCTGTTGTCTTCATGTTGATTAAATATAGTTGAATTCTTATAACTCATAGTTACTTTTCATAGTTATTACTTTATTTTCATAATCTATGTAAATGAAGAAGAAAAAAAACTCATTCACTACAAAGACATTCCTTCTGTATTTTTTATCCCTAAAGGTAGAACTCTTAGTATTGAAAAAAGTTTTATAATTTTCCATAAGAAGGGTTACTCGGGGGCGGAGAGGAGTCTCCATCAGAAAAAGGATGCCCCTCCGTGGTCTCATGAACATTTCCTTGACTCTATGCTGAGATCGAATTTAAATTTCTGGAAGAAAGTATGATGGTCGGAAAGTTTACTTAGGTTATTTCAGAGAGGCCACGTGAGGCTGTGAAGCTAGAAACTCTGAATACTATGGCCAGATATTGGAGTTCTCCACAGCATGCCCTAGGTATGCAGTAGAGCTGATTTCCTGAGGAGATAGCTATATTTAATTCACATCATTCCACAGTTTTTGATGTGCAAAAGTTAACAAATGATTTAAAGTAAGTAAGGTAGGGGTGTGTGTGTGTGTGTGTGTGTGTGTGTGTGTGTGTGTGTGTGTGTGTGTGTGTGGTTTTAAAGGCTTGTAGGGAGGAAGCAAAAATATATCCAGAAAATACAAAACACTAAAGAACACAAAAGTGTAAGGGGGAAACTATAAAGCAGTGGCAAGAGACTGAAGTTATCGGGCTTTGAGACTTACTGTTCCAACACTAGCTGTTTGGTAAAGGACTTTCAGACGAAGAAGTCATGCGCAGTAACTCACACATATAATCCAATCACTTGTGAGGCTGGGGTAGGAGGATTCCCTTAATTTTGAGGCCAGCCTGGGCTACTGAATAAAACCCTATCTTAAATTTAGAAAAAGAAGAACACATCAAAACAACAAAAAGGAATTAAAGGCAGAAATATGTAAGTAAAATAGTAATAAAATATGTGAACTGAAAAACTAAGAGCACATTAAAACCTGTAGGTTAGAAACAGTTGTATGCAGTGTTGAGGCCATTGAAGTTTTCTTTAAGAAATGAGTGTGGACGCATATGTGTGATTAGGTCTCTGAATAATAGGAAAGCAGTTCATGTGGAGAAAGGGCAGTAATGATACAAGCCAGGTCTCAAAGAACTGGTAACTATTGTCACTGTAATAAGTGGCCAGTGAAAAACACAGACAATATTACTTTGTGAATAAATGTCCGTATGAAGAACTTTGTTTTGTGAGAACAGCCTATTAGTGCAAGTGATACTGTAAAATGGTTGTCACAGAGGTCACTTTAGAATAGAGATTGCTATACCCAAACAAAACAAAATGAAACAAAAAACTCTAAAATTATTTGTACTTTTAAACCAGTCATTTACATCTGTATATTCTAAATAAGGGAAAATGTAAAAAACAGTGCCTCTTTCTCTCACTATAACAAGATGGAAGCCACTAGCAACATTGCTGTGGTAATAAAATTTTGTAGAACTCCATGTAAACAGTGTAGCACACTAATGACATGAAATAACTCAAACTGTTTCCTGGTAGCATGTTAAGGGTGTGAACTTGAGTATATATTAAATTACATTTGTAAAACATGACTTTAAAATGGGATAAATACGATTTGGGGCTAGAGAAATGGCTCAGCAGTTAAGAGCATTGGCTGTTCTTCCAGGGGACCCGGAAGGTGATGGCTCATACCCATATGTTATTGGATCTCCAAGGGATCCTGCACCACCTTCCGGCCTCCTCAGGCACCAGGCATGCATGTGGTTCATAAATGCAGACAAAACATGCATATAAATAAATCAGTATTTTAATAATATAGTCTTAAAAAGAATAATTACGAATTAAGACAAGTGTGTTCTCTAGTGCTACCCTCAAGTGAGGGAATAAAAACTTTCACTGATATTAAAATCTGCCCTTAATTTTAACAGATTTGAAAGTGAGTTGTAGTAGTTGCTTCACAATAGCTTTGCTGTTAGCATTACTAAGTGTCCTCATTTATGTCAAGCTGTTATGGAGACTCGCCCAGAACCTTCCTAGTAGTGGTGAGTCTGATGTGAGAGGAGAAGGAACTAGCCACTCAGAGACCCATAGAATATTGGCCTTGAAGGAACACATAGTCTTCAGTTCCAGCAGGCAAGGCAGGTCCTGGGAAATAGGCCACTCACTTGGGACAGTAGACAGCATGTACAGGCGTACTTTCGTATTGTGGGGACACCGTAGTGCCCTGGACCTTCAAAGAGAAGCTGGGGATAGTTAAGAGAATATCAGTGAAAGTGTAAGTTGCTTGTTTCCTGAATAGTAAACAAATTTATATTACTTGTTATAGACTGAATCTTGGCTTCCCTCTAGGCACATTAGCATGTTATCAAAGATTGTTTGAAATTTCATGTTTTTATAAATTAAGATTATTACATGTATGATGATTGTTGGTACAGCATTTCTAGATAGTAACATGAGTAATACCAGCTTTGAGCTCCTGCTGTGTCTAAGAATTATTCAAAAAATTGTAAAACAAATGAGAATTTGAAAATATCAAATGTGGTAGCACATGCCTGTAATTCAGGACTTGGGAGGATGAGGCAAGAGGATCATGAGTTGGAGGGCAGTCTGGGCTACATAGTAGGACCTTGATTTGAAAATGCTTAAGAAGTGCATGTAGCGGATTACAGCACATTTACTTACGTGTAATTAATTTATTCACAAAAATTTAAAATATGAGTTTATTTTACCTTCATGAGTTTTGCTTTTGTGTGGATAGATTCAGTACTAGTGCCTTGGGGAAACTAAACATGTCACATACCTACAGATATCTTTTTTTTCCTCTCAGATAGTGACTTTGGGTTTTTTAAAATGTTAGAGAAGGCAAAGCAAGTTTTTAGGGGGGAAAAAAACCCACATTGAGTTCTATAAGGCATTAAGAAAGTACCTGTAGACAAAAGGAAGGTAAAAGTAAGAAATTTCTTTCATGTGGGAATAACGCCATACTCAAAAAGGACTAATGCTGACAGAGGTCTGTGTACATTCGGGAGCCCTGGCTTTTGCCTTGATTTCTTCCCTTCAGAGCTGAAGCTTGGTTTCTTTGTTGTTGTTTTTTGTTTGTTTTATTCTGTTTTTTAATGTTCTTACTCAGGAGAGCCTGAGAAAACTTGGAACCCAGAAAAGGGTTTTAGTTCTAAACAGTGAATATTTGCAATATTTCTAAGATGCATTTTTCAGGTTGATTCAGGTTCATGTTGGCCAGGTCTATTAGAACTGATATGACTATGCAACTTGAATTACGGCTTCTTAGCCCTTTCCCAGGGTTGACATTTGCATTTATTGTCTTACTTCCTTTCTTATTGAAGACCTATCAAGAGTATCTGCAGTAGAGCAAACAGTCTAAAATAATTTCTTCTGTGGCTCTAAATGACACCAAGTTGTAATTTAGTTTGTTAACTATATATTATGTTTATTTTATTATTATATTGTATTATATTGGGGAAAACTTTGTGGAGTTGAGAAAGTCCAAACTCAGACTCCCTGAGTCTATCATTCTATATATTACATATTAGGATTTCTGATTCGCTTATTGTAAAAAAGACTGATATGATATGACTTCTGTAAATCTTAACTTTTTTGTTTCTTGGATTTTTAAGGCAATCCAGCATCCAGCAGATGACAAGTTGCAAGAGAAGGCTTGGGGTGCAGTTGTGCCACTAGTAGGCAAATTAAAGAAATTTTACGAATTTTCTCAGAGGCTAGGTAAGTTTAAAATTTTGTAATTTAAGAGAAAATATGTTTATTACATCCAGAATAATTTAGAGGATTTTGTTTTCACAGTACTGATTTTGGCTGTGTATCTATATATGAACACACAGTAATGTACTCATAGTTTTCTCAGCCCATTTTCTTATGCCATTTTTCTCAGCAAGTTGTGATTTACAGTTGGAAATCTGATGCTTAAGGGTCTCCTCAGTATAAGAAACCGCATGATGGAATTGGTCTACATATCTATAATAAATCCTTTCCCAGGTGATTTTAAAAGCACAAGCATTAATTAACCCAGTAGGCTAATGACAAGATTGTTATGAGTCCCCAGCCCTCATATTGGGGTAGAGCCCAGGGCTTTGTGTTCGGTAGGCATGTGCTTGCCACTGAGCAACATCCTAATCCTTAGGACAGACATTAGATATAAACAGACAAGAATTGGAGAAGTATTTTTATAATACATATCTTTTTAAAACATTGTGTTCTGTAAATTATCCTCTTAAAAACAGTGTGTGTGTGTGTGTGTGTGTGTTGGTATGTATGTGGTGGTGTGGTGTATTTGGAGGCCGGGTAATCAGAATGTCTTTCAGTGATTGTTTCTGCATCTTATTCCTTGAGACAGAGTTGCTTACCAAATCAGAAGCTTACCATTTAGGCTAGAGTTGCAGGCGTATGCTGCCATGGTTGGTTTTTCCATGAGATCTGGTTACAAACTCAAGTCCTCAGTTTTTGTGTACCAGCATTTCTTACTATAAGTCATAGTTGTAGTTTATTTTCTTAGCAAAAATTAGTTCTTGTTCGATTATTTGCCTTGTAGTCAAGTGTCTCTGTAGTCCATAGTTTTGCATGCTCTGTAATCGTTGTCAGCTTAGGTCTTCTCATCTTGGTTATTTTGACTACTATTATTTAGATTCTTTCTTACACTGTTAGTACTTAGTGCCCTTTGATGTTACAGCTCATTTTCTGCTGAAGCCATCTTGTTCTCTTTGTGTTTATCAGTAAAGAATGGGAAACAGATCAAAATGAGTGGACTTGAATGCTTTCTGGCATTCTAGAGGTTGGAATCAATACACTCCAGCAGAGGATATAGTAACAATACATAGCAAAAGCTTCATGTTGTGCGCTAGTAGTAGGCCTTGAGCCGTTCGTAAAAGAACTCTTAGGGACTCCTGTAAAGTCATGAGTAAAGTAAAATTGGGATCTGATGGATTATCCTACCTCACAGGTCAGTAGCCTGGTAATGTTTTTAGCTGCCTTGCTAACAGGATGTATTTCTTTGCTTGCAAGATAGACTCAGTGTTGCTGAATGAGTGGCTGATATTTTAATGGCTACACAAATTTGATGTCTCATATATGTAATGTCTTTAAGATCAATAAGACATGCTAAGCTTTTGAGGCATAACAGCCCTGTTTGATTCGTACTAGCTGAACAGTCTTGATCACAGCCAAAGTGTCAGTATTCTGTCTGATTTGCAATCTGTTCAGTCTTCTGCCTGTATCTCCTTAATGTCTCACTTCTTCTCTACCTACCCCTCCTTTGTGGATCCAGAGATATAAATAAATACCAGACAGCTTGTGGAATACTAACAACTGTCAGGTTGTACAAATCTTTCAGACTCTTGAAATACCAATGAGAGTGCTTCTGGCCTTAGCATCATGGGTGGTTGTACTTGAAAAGAGAGACCCTGATGCCTTGCTTGTTGGATCCTGCTAGAGTTATAAGGCTAGTGTTGCTAGACTAATTGGCAGATGCTGAGTTTTGCTGAGTGTCTTATTGACCAGAGAAATGTTCTGTTTTTGCGTTGGTATGAAGCCTAGGAGCCTTTCCTGTTGAGGCAGCTCCCTGTGTTGGCAGACATAATGCTTTGGCTCACCAAGGTCTTCCTTCTGTCCGAGGGGCTTATGGAGTACATGCAGCATGGTGATTGTTTGCACTATGCTTTTTTTTTTTTTTTTTTTTTTTTGCTTTTTAGGTTTGGGTTGTTCTTTTCTGTTTGTTTGGTCTATTTTTGTTATTGTTGTTTGGTTTTCAACACAAGGTTTCTTTTTATAGCCCTGGCTGTCCTGGAACTCACTCTGTAGACCAAGGTGGCCTTGAACTAAGAGATCTGTCTGCCTGTGATTCCCAAGTACTGGTATTAAAGCCATGCACTACCACTACCAGACTGCTAACTTTCTTTTTAAGTAGTGAATTGTTTACTTTTGATTGAGACATGATCTCTGATAGCCTCGGTTGGTCTTGAACTGACTATTGCAGATGACCTCGTACTCTTTTCCCTGTCTTTTTTTTTTTTTTTTTAAATCTAACAGAGCTGGGCGTGGTGGCATGCCTTTAATCCCAGCAGAGGCAGGTGGATCACTGTGAGTTCAAGACCAGCCTGGTCTACACAGGAAGTCGAGGACAGCCAGGGCTGTTACACAGAGAAACCCTGCCTCAAAAAAACCTAAAAAACAAAAACAAAAACAAAATCATTTATTTATTTAGGGCCTAGAGAGATGACTCGGAAGTTAAGAACACCTGTTCCTCATGCAGAGCATCTTGGCTCAATTTGTAGCACTCATGTGTTGGCTCAAAACCATATTTAACTCCATTTCCAGGGAATCTAACCGCTGTGGGCACCATGCCTGCACTTACATACATACATCAGGCAAACACATGTATTTAAAAATAAATAAGTCTTTTTTAAAAATGTCTGTTTATTTGTGTCACAGAACAGTTGTGAAAGTCAGATTACAGTAGTTGGGTTTTTTTTTTTCTTCTTTTACCATGGGAGTCCTGTGCATCTCTTAGTCTCCTTACTTTGACCTTGATTATTATTTTTTTTAAAGACATGTTTTAACTGTATAATCCTAGCTGGCCTGAAATTTACTATGTAGATGAAGCTGGCATTCAACTCACTGAACCAAAGGCCTCAGGCCTGCTAGGCAAGCACTATCTCAACTGAGTTACACCCAGCATACTGTATTGATAAAGTATTTAAAGACAAAAGCAAAAGCATTCACAATTATTGTGTTCCTATGTGCTAACTGTGTTATGTCTGCCACCCTCCCATAAAGCGTGTCCTTTGAGTTGCCTTCTGACAGTTAAAGGTTTGGTGTTCGAGAATGTAGTATGGCCTGTGGTTGTCTGTAAAGAACTCTTTGCAGGGGCTTCCTCGGATGGTCATCTCATTGTCCCCCTTTCTTGTTCTAGCCAACAACTTTCTAAGCTGAGTAATAACATCAAATTGCCCTGTTAAACTCCACCTCATCTGCAGGGTAAAGATTGGAATGTGAGGTTATGTGTGTCTTATAAGGTATAAGAGTGGACAAAAAAAAATCAAGTAAGGGGAAAACAACTCAGGTTTTTTGAGGGGGGATGAATTTTTTCTCCATATGCATTCCACATATATGTTAGTGTCACTAGAAAGCAAATTTTGAAAACCTATAGAACAGGTGAAAATTGGCTGTGTTAAAGGGAAGAAATTAGCATTTGCCTTCAGTTTTTGAAGTTTCAGGCATTTTGGATGCTCAGGATACTCAGCTACAGACAAGAGACAGAGGGCAGTTTACCCTGTTCTCTGGGTTTAGTTCACATTCGTGTTCTGCATTGTTTTGAATCTGAGTTGATTATACCATCAGTTTTTAAGGTTTTTCTTTAACTATTTCTGTAGTAGGCAGTTTGAGTGTTTGCAGTATTAGCAATGGCAAGGTGTCTTGGTTAGACAGAGTGGGAAAGTGTGTGCATCTGAATGTTGGTTGGGAATTGAACTCCCTGACAACTTAACTTTATCATCTTCCTTTCATTAGAAGCAGCATTAAGAGGCCTTCTGGGAGCCTTGACTAGTACGCCGTACTCCCCCACCCAGCATCTAGAGCGAGAGCAGGCTCTTGCTAAGCAGTTTGCAGAGATTCTTCACTTCACACTCCGGTTTGATGAACTCAAGGTAGAGTCTGCTGGTGCAGTTTTTATATAAATTGTGTTTTCAGTGAGGTATAAGAGGAAGAGCCCTGTTAACCTGTATTTAAATGATTTCTACCCAACTGGAGAGCTAGATTTGAAGTGGCAACAAGCCAAGTACCCAGGAGTCGGTGTTGACTATAGCTCAGTGAACTTGTGAGCATAAATAATCGTGAGCTCTTTTTCTTTTCTTTTTTCTTTCATGTGTGTGTTTGTGTGTGTGTGTGCTGTTTTCTAATTGTTTTTTCTCTTTGTCCAGTTTATCTCAACTTTTTTTAATACAAAATGATTTTTTTCCCTTTACCTTCCTCACCACTTATTTTCTTTTTCTCCTTTGTTCTCATTCTCTCAAGTTTTATAGTACATACACCTACAAATCCCATGTGGCTGTATATGGGAAAGTCTTCATACACACACACACACACACACACAAATGGGTTTTGTTTGTTTGTTTGTTTGTTTGATTGGTTTGGTTTTTTGAGACAAGGTTTCTCTTAGTAGCTTGGTTTTCCTGTAACTCGCTCTGTAGACCACACTGGCCTTGAACTCCTAGATATCCACCTGCCTCTGCCTCCTGAGTGCTGGGATTAAAGCCATGTGCCATTACCACCTGGTATGCAGTGTGTGTTTCATCTGAAGTCCTGAGTTCAAAATTTGAGACCTTTGATTTAATTTTTTTTTTCTTCAGGAATTTGAGTACCTATTTTAGGAAATGGGAGAGTTATGTTTCTAACTATATTACTTCATACTGTATTATAGACAGCTGTTAATTAATATTAATACTTAGGGCGTAAAGATTTGTATGTAAATATTTAGTTGGTTGGAGAAATGCCCTGTAGATCATATATTCATTCTTTTGTTCAAAACAAGTACCCTTACATTTGCTTGGTTTTGTAATAACAATGTTTTCCATAAACAGGCACTTAAGATATTACCTAAAATTATTGAAAAGGAAGAATACATAATACCCACAATTGAAGAACAGTCTATGGTTTTCTGGGTTAGCAGGAATGCTTCTGTGTGTGGTAGCACACACCTTTAATCCCAGTACTTGGGGTAGGCAGAGGTCCTGAGGTCTCTGAATTCAAGGTCAGTGTGGATTACATAGTGAGACCTTGTCTCTAAGGGAAAAATATACTGAGGAATTGAAAAGAACTACAAGCTTTCATGAGAATGCCAGTAGTTGTTAACGCGCTATGAGAATGTTAGGTTACAGTTCAGACTATAGTAGATTTCACCCAGCTTACAGTAGCATTTGATAAAGAACAGTTGTCCTTCATACATAACAGTGTTCTTTCAAATGTGTTCTCTCTCTTTAGATGACAAATCCTGCCATACAAAATGACTTCAGCTATTATAGAAGAACGTTGAGTCGTATGAGAATTAACAATGTCCCGGTAAGCTTATGCTTTGAATTAGGTTTTGTGGTGGTAAAAATAACTTGATTTTATTTGTCCTCCCCCCCCCCCATCTACCGACCCACTTATCTGTCTTTCTTTATGTTTGCACAACAGAAGAGGGCATCAGATTCCATTATAGTTGGTTCTGAGCCACCATGTGGTTGCTGGGAATTGAACTCAGGACCTTTGGAAGAGAATCTAGTGCTCTTAACCAGTAAGCCATCTCTTCAGTCCCCATCAGTCTCTTTATTTTTAAAGTATATTTAAGTGGTATTTGTATATGAAGGTCTGAACTTAATTTTAAAGTTATTTACTAGACTGGTTTAATAAAGTAGATATGACCTGGACTTAATTTTAAAGGTATTTACTAGTTTGGTTTAATAATTTGTGAATTAATGTCAAGTGATTTCCACACAGGCAGAAGGAGAAAATGAAGTAAATAATGAATTGGCAAATCGAATGTCTTTGTTTTACGCTGAGGCCACCCCGATGCTGAAAACCTTAAGTGATGCAACAACAAAATTTGTATCGGAGGTGAGTTGCTGAATATCCTTCTCTGCACTGATGCTGTGATGACCTCAGCAGTGCTGTGATTCCAAGTACAACCTTAGCCTGGCATCCCCAAATGAGAACTGTCGGGCACAGCTGCCCACTTGCTTGTAGTCACTCTGGAGGTGCTTTGAGCACTGCCATGATTACATGGCCCAAATGAGCTCTGATTGCCTTTTCTAATCCTCCTCTTTCTCTCAGTTAATAATGGCAGGCACTGGTATAAATAAAAAATCTCAGGGCTGATTTTTATTTGTTGACTTTTTGCTTATCAGGGTTTCTCTATGTAGCCTTGGCTGTCCTGGACTCACTTTGTAGATAAGGCTGGCCTCGAACTCACGGAGACTCACCTGCCTCTGCCTTCTGAGGCTTCAGTGTGCACCACCACACCCAGCTAGGATGATCATTTTCAGTTCTGTTCTGTATTGCTTTCATCTGCTCCAGAGATTACTCTCCTGGATCCTATAAAGTATATTATGCTTAATAAACCCTAACCCCTGCTCCTGCTACGTACCCACATCAGACTGCTACGTTCTTAGCTATTCTTATTTCTGCTCTTGTTACATTCCAGTCCTTTCTCTTCTGTTTAAAGTGTTTCTCATGTCCTTGAGAAGTGACCTACCATTAAGCCTGATGATTTGAGTTTGGTTCCTAGGACTCACATAATAGGAGAGACAAACTACTTACCACAACTTATCCTCTGACCTCTACATATGCGCTGTGACACAAGAGAGTACATACATACTCTAAGTAAGATGTAGTGAAATAAGTAAAATACAAATTCCAGTATCTTCAGGATAAGCTCCATATTTGAGACCCATATCGCCTGTATTTGAAAGGCTGTGCTATTCTTGCTCAGCTAACAGTAATCTTTTTTCAGAGCTGCAAGGTGTTATCTGTTTTGTGCATGGCTCTATCCCTTGATCATGGAACAGTGACTAAAATCACAGCCATTGCTTAGAAAATTAGAAATAGGAGCCAGATCATTTGCTAGTTTGGGGGATTCTATTAAGTTTTCAACTATTTTTAAGTAACAAATTTTCACTTTTGCTTTTTCCCCCCCTCTGTACACTTACAGAATAAAAATTTACCAATAGAAAATACCACAGATTGTTTAAGCACCATGGCAAGTGTATGCAGAGTCATGTTGGAGACACCGTGAGTATTAGACGATCTGTTTTACTTCAACAACACTGCTGTAATGACTGGCATTTCAAAACATACCCAAATACAAACATGTCTGTGTGGAAAGAGAAATGTTGAATATATGAACAAAGTCAAAATAATTTGGCAGCTTATTGTATTTCTTTTTGAAGCAAAGAGTAGGATTCTAGGTTCCTCAATAAATTTATTCCCATCAGAACAGGAATTTCATGTTTTGGGGGTCTGGGGAAGATTCCTTTTAGAGGTCTGTAATTATATTCCATTTGCTACATTCTGTTACACTATTAGTTTTGTCCTTACTTCCTCACAAACCTGAATTTCTGGAAGGCATTTGTGATTCATAGGATTGATTTTCCTGTCAGCACCAAAAAGAATGTGTCTTGGATTCTTATAGAAGATATGGGTTTTACTAGAGAACTTGTGGTTTCACAATCATTTCCCACTGTGTTACTGATGAACTCCTGGAGCTGGAGGACAAGCCCCTCCCACTCTCTCCTCCTGCCCTGCAGGGAAATGAATGGATACATAGTGCCAGCCTACTAGCTGCTGGGTCAGTGTCCCCATTCTGGGTGAGCTCTGCTACTGTGTCACATTGATTTCTGTGCAGATCAGAGTTCTATTTCCTTTTTTCTGAATGAGAGAATATGAGTCTTGTAGTATAATAGTTTTAGATAAGATACCCATAAAATAGCAAACCTTCTTGCTCTGTTGAGCTAGTGACTTTTCTCACATTGCTCAGCACCCATCCCCAAAATCTTATTCCAGCGCTACTTTTGCTTCTCTGGAATTGTAGAAGAGGTAATCTAATGCCCTGTTGGGTACAAATGTGGGGACCACAGTATGTGGGTGTGAAGTCCTTACCATGACCATTCCTCTCTTTAGGGGTCTTGTGGAGAAGAGATAATGTTGGCGTTCAAAGTAGTCAGTATCTAGTACAGGTATAATCAGTTCATTGTACTTGTGATGTGCCTCACCCATACAAATCTTCTGCCCTCCAGGGAGTACAGAAGCAGATTTACGAACGAAGAGACAGTATCGTTCTGCTTGAGGGTAATGGTGGGTGTCATAATACTTTATGACCATGTCCATCCAGTGGGAGCATTTGCCAAAACTTCTAAAATTGATGTAAGTTACCTATTGCTTTATGAGATTGCTAGTTGTTCTCTTACATGGAAATCATAAAAGTTTTATTTAAAGATTAGCAGGCTTAACTCACAGACTCTGATCACAGTTTATGATACAATTGGAATTCTTTCCCCACTGTTTTTCCCTTTCCTATTCATAATAGTTTATGACTGGTTTACACATTCCTTATGTGCCTGGAAAGAAAGTTGATATTAGAAATGAAGTGATTTTTCTCATTTCTCTGCTCACTCTTGAACATTACATTCTAACCTAATATTTGGTGGGGATTACCTACTAATTACTACTTAAGGCTTTTATCATTTTAGATCTTAATTACGGGTTGCTAGCTTTCACAGTATCTGTTTTATATAAAGAAAAATGAGTTAGCATTAGCTTACTTGTATGATAACCGTGTTCCAGAATTTTTACATTGTTCCCATGTGCCTGTCAACATTGTCCTAGGATTTTCTCTTTACTATAGCAGCTTCACTGTAGGAGACTAAGTTAATAGAATTGCTAGGAAGTGGTAGAGTGCACAGCGAAACACACATCTCCTTCAAATGTATGCTGCCATGCTTTTCAGACAACCGGGCTGATCTTGAAAGGCCATCTTCATTGAGTTTTTCTCTCTGTGTGAATAGCCTGTTAGAAGTCTCTACTGCTCTATAGGATCCCTGTCTCCTCTGCTTGTCACAGGCTACTTGGGAAACTCCTCTTTCCCGAGCAGACCGTTCTCTGCATTTGGAGTGTAGTATCTTTTCAGAATGTCTTCCCTTAGCTCCTTAGTGTGAGTGGAGCCTCATTCTGACTGATGGTGTTCCCCAAAAGTTTTGCCTCACCGAGAGACTGAAAATAATGCCATATCCCAAGAATGAATAAATCACCATTTCTAGAATATGGTCTCTTCAGTTCTGTAATTAAGGTTTTGATTTCAATTTTGCCTTTTTGAAATGAATGTTATATAAAAAGCAGGTATTTACTTTTCTCTTTCTTTTCTCCTCAGATGAAAGGTTGTATCAAAGTTCTTAAGGACCAACCTCCTAATAGTGTAGAAGGTCTTCTCAATGCTCTCAGGTGTGTATATATACCTAAGCATGACAGAAAAATGTGTGTTAAATGTTTGAGTAACACCTAAGAGATACTTGAGTAATGTTCAAGCCGGAAATTTTGCTTATTGGTAATGTTGCTTCTAAACAGTGATGCAGTGTTGTATTTCTTGGCTCAAAGTTTTGTTCTACTGTTTGCCCCTTTGAAGCAGAATTTCTTCTTCTAGCTTTAATGCGTGCTGATTCACACACATGGGAAAATATGACCTCACCATGTGTGGCTTCCTGGTGGGTTTGTTTTCCCTTACACATGTAGAGAACCATGGCTCGGTGTAATCATTAGCTTCTTGATACAGCAATACAAAGTTCTATGGTAGTTTCTTTCCTCTTAAGTAGCCTAGTAACATTTCTATGTTCATGATCCCATGTCTATGTTACCTTCGTTTTGGGGAGTCATTGTTGACTTAGTTACTGAAGCTTCTGCCGTGCGGCATGATATCTTTTCAAGTGACATCATCATGTGTTAAGAACATCCTGGCATGGAATCAACTTAAGACATAATTTCACAACCTAGAAGCTAATTTTCTATACCTGATTGTTTGAAGTTCAAGCAAGAAGTAGTAGGAACATAGAAGTATTTATGTAGTGTGTTTATATCAGAAAGCAAAATGTGAGTGTATTTCAGCTGAGTGAAACCTTCACGTGACTGTTTTACAAAGTATCTGCCTGAGTACACGAGCACTATTGTAAATGAATATTAGAATGACAAAAACTTAGCTTAATTGAAACCCACATACCATCAGGCTATTATAGCCACACACCCGGTATTTAGAAATTTTCTTTTTACTTTTGCAGTGCAAACTATATTTTAATTTTAGCTATATAGGGAATGGACCTCTTTGCGTCCTTTCTGGATAGTGTCTGTGTCTCACTGTGCCTGCTTTTTTTTATCTTCCCCACCCTACCCGAAGGGTCAGTCTCTGCAGCCAACAGGTGTCAGGAAATCTATTATTAAATGTATTGTTAAAACTTAGGAATAAATAGTCAGGCATGGTGGCACATACCTTTTAAATCCCAGAGGCCAACCTAGTGTACTCAAAAATCCAAATCAACTTACAGGAAAAGGAGGCTAAGGGTTTTAGTATTTGTTGTGTTACCTTAAAGGAAGCATGCTAAAAGATTCCTTGAGAACCTCTGAAGTGCAGTGCTGCTTTTAGAACTTATGGGTGGGGTTATTCGGTCTCTTTTTCTTAGTGATCGAGCAAAGCTGGGGCAGTAGTGTTTAGTACAGGACTGATTGTTAGTTTTATTA
Source organism: Acomys minous (assembly GCF_964271855.1). NCBI lineage: Eukaryota > Metazoa > Chordata > Mammalia > Rodentia > Muridae > Acomys > Acomys minous. The sequence goes on along the minus strand of NC_140493.1, from coordinate 44,671,898 downwards.
AGTTGTAAGGACTGTTGTATGAGCTGATTTGTTCATAGTAAGCATATTCTGTGCCTGGCTCTCATTTTTTAATCTGGGGCTTTGTAATGTTAGTGGTCATGCTTTATAGAAGTGGCGTGTACCATTTCTTGTTACCATATTTCCAGTGCAGTCTTGAATGTGAGGTGACTCATTACCAGATCTGTGGATGACACGGGATGTGTGGGTACTCGTCACACCTGTGTGCTTATCATATGAACTCTGGAAATAGTCAGGTTCCGAGGAACCAGAGATAATGCAGGGTTTCATTTCTGAAATTTGATGTCCTTTATGGTATCTCAGTCTTTGGTTCATTATGACTTGAACTTGGGTGTGCTTCAGAATAGGTGATTGTAAAACATGCAGAGTTCCCAGGTCACCACCCCTAGAGTCTCTTTTCTTAGATCTATGTTTGAGACTCAGGCTCTCCCATTTTAAATAAATACTCCGGCTCATACTTTTTAAATCACTGGTGAAACTAACACAGCACAGCCTGGTATAGCTTTCTTATAGCAACCAAAAAAAAGTTCTTGCAAAATTAATGAGCGTAAGATTTTGAATGGAATTATATTTGTGCATATGCTTTGAGTTATTTATTCAGCACCTCCAGCTTATAGTATGCTAAAAAAAAAAAAAGTAACAAGTTGTATGTATGTTTTTTATAGAGATCTGGGACAGAGTCTCTTGTCATTCAGGTGCAGTGCTCTAATATTTGCTTCTTTGCTGAACTTCAGATAAAGACAACAGTTGTTTCCAGTAGAGAAGTCTGTGTACTTGAACAGGGCTGTGGGGTTTTGTGCACAAAGGAGAATAAACCCATACATCCCATATGGTTTTCTCCTACACAGTCAGTGCTGTTGCCTTTGCTAAGAGGGTGATGTAGCAACTCTGGCCTGGCCTTCCAGGGTAGGATGCCAGAACTGCCAGGAGCATGGCCACGTCCGTCAGAGACAGTCCTAGGGAATGTAAATACTGCCATCTATTCTCCGGTAGACTTAGCTACCCATATTCCTTACTTATTTTTAGTAAAGGCCAGGGAAAAGAAGTCAGAAATGGATGATATCTATTTCCTGAATCGAGTAGGGTGGTGTGTGGCCATATCTGCTTTGTCAATGTAAATAAAACAGAACAGTTAAATCATTGCCCCCATTGCTACCATTTCACTAAATATCCTCTTCAGTAGTTGTTCTCAAGCTGTGATTTGCAAACTCTTTGGCAAACCTCTTATCTCCAAAAATATTTACATTATGATTCCTAACAGTAGCAAAATTATAGTTATGATGTAGCAATGAAATAATTTTATGGCTGAGTTCTCTACAACATGAGGAGCTGTATTAAAGGGTTGCAGCATTAGGAAGGTTGAGAACCACTGCTCTATGGACCTTCCAGTGTCACAACCTAACTTCTCTCTAGTTTACTGAACACCTATTATGTACCAGGCAGTCCAGTATCTCTTCATGAGAACAATTTGGAAGTCACTGCTGAAAAACAGAATACAGTTCATATCAGATGTGTCTCTTCGCCTTTAAAGAATACAAATAGGATCTTCACTTTTAAAGCTTTTTTGGAATAAACTGACCAGTTGTTTACATTTATTTAACAAGCTGGGCATGGTAATGTAAGCCTGTAATCCCATCACTCAGGGAGACAGAGACAGGTGGATCTCTGAGTTCAAGGCCAGCCTGATCTACAAAATGAGTCCAGGACAGCCAAGGCTACACATAGAAACCCTGTCTCAAAAAACAACAACAACAACAAAAAATTAAAATAGATTGTATGCATAGTTAAAATGGCCTAGTTATTGAAAATTATATGTGAGGGGCTGTACAGATGACTCAGCAGTTAGGAGCAATGGCTCCTGTTTCCAGAGGTACTGAGCTCAGTTCCCAACAACCACATGGTAACTCAGAACTATCTGTAATGCTATCTGATACCTCTTCTGACATACAGGCATACATGCAGATAGAGCACACATAGACATAAAATAATTAAATCTTTTTTAAAAAATATTTGTGAAATGTTTAAAAGCCAAATTAATCAATTTGACTACATTCCACATGCAAGCATTGCAAGCCTCTGTCTGCTGTTGCTAATCAGGTCTTCCTTCTCCTGTCAGGTAGTAACTCCTGGAAGACATTGAAGACTTGCTTGCTAGTGCTATATTATTTAAAATAATCCAGTGTTTAGTTTTTAAATAGCTATTCTTAAGAGTATTTCACCAGGCAGTGGTGGCGCACGCCTTTAATCTCAGCACTTGGGAGGCAGAGGCAGGCAGATCTCTATGAGTTTGAGGCCAGCCTGGTCTACAGAGCCATTCTAGGACAGCCAAGGGTACACAGAGAAACCCTGACTTAAAGAACCCAAAAAAAACAAAAAACAAAAAAAGTACTTAATTTACATTGTCTCAAATGCACCTACCTGAAAATAAGTTACTTAGAGAGTGTAAATATTTCAGGATACTGTTTTTATACAACATAGAGTACAACTATAAGGGGCCAGAGTGTGGTATTTTAGACTTGCAGGCTGAATTCTAGAATAGCTAGTTAAGTCTTCCATTGTGCCAAGAAGATAACCTCACATAATACATATATTAACCAACCTTGTATTTTCCAATGCAACTTTTTAAAAATAATGTTTTTATTTCTTAAGAATTTCATACATGCATACAGTGGTTATGCCCACTCCTCATATCTCTCTCTCCAATACAGCTTTTATGTGTGACCATTAAAATTTGAAATTTATGTGCTAACACTGAATATTGCCTATCGTTTGTTTTTCCTTCTTCTGTGATCCAGAATCTAGAAAGAGTATATATGCTTAACTCGTATGCCATGCAAAAATAGGTGGTGGGCAGTACTTGGCTCAGGAGCCATAGTTTGCCAATATGTGGAATAGATCTGTCTTCTTCTTTTTTTTTTAAATCAATGTGGTGTAGCTAATTATTTATTTTAGAGTTTGGCTAATCATTTTAGCAAGGTGCTTATTACTAGGTGACCAGTGACCATATGTTCTATTGGATGGGGGAGGGAATAGTGTGAGCCTGATGAGGATTAAAATTGCCATTCTAAGGCATGATTTTGTGAGAGGGGTTGACTAGCTGCTCATCGTGCCATATTGTTACAGCCCATACAGATTTCCATTCCTAACACTGATCACTCTATTTCTTAACAGGTACACAACAAAACATTTGAATGATGAGACTACCTCCAAGCAAATTAGGTCCATGCTGCAGTGAGAGCTGTGGAGCAAGCCCCAACTGCAGATGGAGCACACAGTGTTCTTCAGTGACTGAGAATGCACAGTCTTTAGTGATTGCCATTAAATCTCCCTATTCTTGCTTTGGTTTCTTTCCTCTGGTTCCTCTTCCCACTTTTTTAATCATGTTCTTGTTCTTAAGACTTCTTTTCTGTGCCAAAATCAGTAAAGTTATACTTTGAAAGGGATTTTGTCCTTTCAAAACAGGCCATCTAAGGCAGCTAATTATGCATTGCATTGAGGTCTCTACTGAGAAAAGTTCTGTGACTTGAACTAAATATTTTTAAATGTGGATTTTTTTTGAAAACTAATATTTAATATTGCTTCTCCTGCATGGCAAAACTGCCTACTCTGCTATTTAAAACCCTCACGAATTTATTTTCTACTGCCGCTTTTTCATGTGCAGCCAAAATGAAAATGTTTAAATTAACTGTGTTGTACAATGGTACCCAACACAAACTTTTTTTAAATTAGTAAGACTTTGTTTAAAGTTTTAAGTTTGCATTTTGACTTTTTTTTTAAAATAAGGTTGTATGTTGTGTGTTTAACCTTTATTAACTAACGTTAAAAACTGTGATGTGTGCGTAGAATATTACGTATGCATGTTCATGTTTAAGAATGGCTGTTGATAAAATAAAAATCAGCTTTCCTTTTTCTAAGCGTGGCTTGGTTTACTGAGGTTTCTGGAAGGTTTCCCTGTATATATTTTTGTGGAATGCATATACACATTACATAATTTTTTCTGTTTTTTAGGCAATAGCTGTGTCTTTTTCAGTTGTATTTTTCTTAATCTTTGTTTATGTACATAAGTTTAACTGCTTTTAAAACTGTTGTGTATAAGATGACCAGTGATTGTGTCATTAACTTGACTTCTGTTCTGATTTCATCTTTGTGAGCGTAGTCGTAGAAGGAAAACCACACTTTCCCAGTTCTCAGTTTCAGGAGTGAAAGGGCGGCAACAGGAAGCACGGGGTGTTTCCGAAGCAAGAGGAGCCCATGGCACTGGAGGACAGTGAGCAATAAGAATACTTCCCAGAGGAAATAACTGGAAGACTGTCATCTCAGTAGCAGTAGGAAGTGAACATGTGTTTCAGTTTAAAATTGTAAAACCTGAGACATGCTATCTGTCTTGGTTGAGAGAAGCTGAGGGAAGGTTGTCTAATTCAGCCTTGTCAGTGCTCTAATGACAGAGTGATCTGAGGTATGGTACAGTGGTTAACCATGGAAGATGATGACAGGCTGCCCTCTGGACCTTCTCCATCATTGTGGCACACACAGCACTTGATGATAAAGTACCTATTGACTTCTCTGGCCTCCTGCTCACTACTGTCCCACTTCATACCCTGTTCTCCAGCCAAACTTAACTACTTGCTGTTTACAGATTGTTCCATGTGGTGTTGCTTCGCACCTGATCTGGCTACAACCTGAACCTGCTTTTCCTTTTCTCCCTCGTGTCTGTCAGACCAACACCAGCTTTCATCTTTGAAAAATCAGCTTCTTTTACTTCCTGCATTTGGATGACATTGACTGTGTCTTCTAGGAGTCTTCTAACAGTATTATAATGGGTTTAATAGTGCACTTCACACAAGGTAATGTCTGTCTGGAACCTGTATATATGGCCTCATTTGGAAGAAGGGCATTTTCAGGTGAATATAAGGACCTGTGGATGGCATCGTCCTGGATGAGGGTGAGCCCCAACCCCACTGACAAGTCCTCCTAAGAGAAAAGAAGGAGAAACAGACACAGTGGAGGTTCTGGGATGATAGAGGCAAAGGTTAACATCATGTCTTGAAATTTCCTGGACCACAGAATCTAGAAGAGGGTCATGAAACACTTTTCCATCACAGCCTCCAGAAGGAACCGACCCTATTGCTGTTTTTATTTCAGACTTCTATCTTCTATTATGATGAAAAATAAATTTCTATTCTAAGCCACCTAGTTTGTGGTAATTTCTTACAGTCAACCTAAACACTAAATACAACTGTCTCATAAAACATCCTGGTACATCACCACACTTTGGCATCTTCTCTGATACTCATGGGAAGTTACAGTGTCTAGATGCTGCAGAGATTGAGAACTTGAGAGAAGAGCTGTGTCATACTCCTTCAGTGTCCCAAGCAAGGATCTTGCACAGTACCTAAATACAGAGAGCTGCCAAGTGAGTGCTTGAATGGAGTGAATGAATACAAATAAATGAAATAGATGTAGTTATCCTGCTGTGGCCTTTTCAGGTAACATGGTTCATGGTCTGCATGTTCAAGATGAAGTGGGCAAAAGAATCTTTAACTCTAGCCTAGGGGTCAGTTGGTGGGTCAATCCACCTCCCTCTGTACTTACACAGCCTGTGAATTAAGAATGATTTTTAAAAGGTTGGGGTAATAAATGATAACAAATGTTTTTTTAAAAGTTGAAAAATATTTTGTAGCATGAGAAAAGTATATGAAATTCAAATTCCAGTGTTCATAAATAAAATTTTATTGAACATAGCCTCCTCATTTGTATATATATTATTTATGGCTATTCGCTCATGGTAGCAGCAGAATTGTACCAAGGATCATAGGGTCATCAGAGGCTGAAGTATGTACTGGCCTTGTACAGAATTTGCCAGTCCCTGTCCTGATTAGAAGAGGAGGTTTAATTGACAGCCTGGGATAATAGGGACACACTGCTGCAGTGATAGAGGAGCTGCTGTTGTCAGCCACTGGGCTCAACCTCAGGTCTGCTGCGTGCTGTCCACACAGTCCAAGGGACATGACACATAAAAACTGCCTTCAGAGTGAACAATTCTGTGGCTGGGCACAACTTCAGAAAGGCCTTCAGCAAAGTCCAGGCGAAGAGTCTGCTTGTCCACTGGACAGAGGTTGACTGTGCTCTGCTAGTGGCAAGTGTTACTCTGAAGTTTGCCTCCTTTTGTCCCTTGTGGTTTTCTTAAAGTATGTCTCTACCAATGTGTGTCTCAGCCTATATTTGGCCCATGTGTCGTGTCCCTGGTTCAAAACAGTAGGGTAAACTATCATCTACCAAAGCACACCCACGATTATCTTTCTCCATTACCCTTTTCTTCAGTCTTTGTCATCGATGCATGGTGGTTTCAACTGCCATTTCCTCACTTTACAAAGGTTTAGTGTTCTGAACCTCTAGGATTACTGCAAGTATTTTAGGCTTATGAAGAAAACTGGCTGTGTGCTCAAGTCTTAAGTTTTTGAGTTGAAGTACTTAAGTTTGAAATGCCATTCTTGTTCCATTTCAGGTTGCAGTAACTGCCATGCCTTATCTGAGTGTGTAAGCACAGAGGACAGTGGAAATAAGTGAATTCAGAGCCCAGACACCCAAGATTGCACTGCACAGGAGCACTCATCCTCATCAATAGAAATGAGTAATTGACTGACCCCAGGCCATCAGGATAAGTCCTGTCAGCAAGGCAATAATAATGTGGTCAGGTTACAAGATTTTTTCAGTAAGCTTCAGTGTGTTCAGCTTCCCCCTTTAACTTGGTGTAGCATCAGTTAAATACCCTGTCCCCAAGCAGAAAACACAGGATATCTTTAGAGTGGCCACAAGAAGTCAGCTAGGCAATAATACCTGGAATGTTGACGCAGGCATGGGGTACTCAGTATTTTGACCATCATAGCTTTACAGTCACCTCCTGGTATCCTGTCTGGTAATGTAGGGTTTTCATTTCTAGGGTACACTGGTTTTCACTGCTTAGTGATGGCGTTACACCTGTACAGTCTGAAAGAACCCATACTAGATCCTTAATTGATGAATAAAAATCTGCATGATAGTTTTCTGAATCGCAGGCAGCCTGAACATTTGAGACTAAAACAGGTTTTTATAAAGATTATATGTATTAATTATTTATATATGTATGTATCTGTGTGCATATATGCACATGATGGGTACCCCAGAAAGCCAAAAGACTGCCTTGAGTCCCCTAGAACTGGACCTGTGTAGTTATGAGCTGTCCAGCGTAGGTCCTCTGCAAGAGCAGACTGTGTTCTTAACTACTAAGCTATCTCACCAGATCTCTAAAACACAATTTTAAAAAGTTAAACATTTTGCAGTGCTTGTAGGGTGGAACCCAGGATCTTGTGCATGCTAAGAAAGTACTCCACCACTGTGCGACTTTCTCAGTCCCTGCATGTGTTTAAATGGCAAGCTCTAGTGTGAGATGCTGCTTCAGGGAGCATGTTGGCAAAGCATCTTTAGGTGAGTGAGTAGCCTGTGTCCTAGGATGACAAAGATGATGAGTTTCCTGGGTGTGTTTGGAGTGCATTCTGGGCTGAGGAAGTCCCATGGCATATATTGTCCAGTGTCTGTTCTGAATTGTATAGACACGAAATACCAGAATCTTTGAAATACTGTTTTCTGAGAAGTCTTAAAGGCTTACCCATAGTGTAGGAAAAATAGTATAGCTTTTTTAATTCACGAGGTCCCAAGACACCCAGTAGCTGCCTGTGTCCTGAGAGCCGCTTTAATACCTTTGGAGCTGTCACCTCCTTTACTGTTAGGTAATGTGGTGTTCATGAGCATCTCATGAGTGGTATTGCTGTAGAGTTAGTAGAGGCTTCCAGAGCCTCATGAACACTCCATACCAAGGTGCAGTTGGTCACACCTCAAAATCAGAAGAAAATCACTGTGTCTATAAAGAAATGGACAGTCCTTTCCTGTCTGAGGTGCAACTCAGTTTTTTTTTTTCTTTTAAGATTTTATGTATATGTTTTGCTTGTGTGTAAGTAAGTGTGCATGTAATACTAAGTCAAATGAGGACATCAGATTCCCTGGAATTGAAGTTACAGATGGTTGTGAGCCACCATATAGGTGCTGAGAACTGAACCAAGGTCTCTGCTATTGAGGATAGTGAGGCCTTTAAACTGTTTCTAATCTGAGATAATCCCACCCTCCAGTCCATCCCTCCTAGGGAAGCAGGGTTGTTTGATAGGTTTGCTGTACAGGTGCAGTCCCAGGGGCTATTCATCACCTAGAATGTTGGTTCTTTCTGTTACCAGCCTCTGGCATCAATGCAGTTAAGGAACTGATTGTATGAGTCTTGTTCAATCCTTGCTTCCCAGGGTGGCCAGGCCCTCCATTCCCTACGAACTGGCCTGGTACTATATCTCCCCAGTGCTTTGACATCAGTACATTAAGGTATATGGTACCTTGAAAAATGCCAAGGGCTGTGGGAAAGCTCAAGACACTTGAGAAGGCAGTTTGCAACTCAGAGTGAACAAGGATAGGGCTCATTAAAGAAGGTATTTTGAAAGCCAAGACAGGAAGAAGAGAAGGCAGCCCTCTGTGGTGAAGGAACCTGGGGAAGGCAGGCCAGTGGGGCTGAAGCTGTGGGGAAGAAGGGTGCAGCCAAGAGGAGTGGAACAGAACAGAGAGCCTTTGAGGCCATTTGAGACTGGCTGTGCCTCTAAGGCATCAGAGGAAAGAGGTGATCTATTTGAAAGGCTTTGTTTTAGCTGTCTCAAGAGACTGAGGAAATGGAAGCAGGAGCCAGATAAGTAGTTGGTATGTTATCAAGGCAAAAACTGATGGCGAATTGATTGGCCGTTAGTGTGTGAGGAACAACCTAGATTAGGATGTGATTTGAAGTTAGGAGAAATAGGCTTCCCTAGTAAACTGACAACGAGGAACAAAGTGGAGAATAAAGTTGGCCTTTGGCTGAGTGCCTGAAAGGATGGGTAGAGATGGAAAATAGGTTGGGGAAGTTATTAGATTCAGCAGGGACAACCCACAGGGATGTGAGAGGGCCCAGGAAAAGCAAGAGGTATGCAGAAAGGACTGCTGGATAGGCAGGTAGAGGAGGAACCACAGTATAGATTCTAGATCTATCTAAGGGATCTATAGAAAAGATCCCTTTTCTACTCTTTGCAGAAACAATCTGTCACGGAAGAAACTCACTTCTAGGGAGATGCTGAGAGAGACTCTGACAATTAAGAAAGAATGGGAAGAACCTGGTCTATCTTGTTGAAGACCAACCATCCCAGGCTCAGACATTGTATAGTTGTTGGTGCAGTTGCCTGGACCTTGAGCAGTTTGACCTGTTTGTCATGTTACAGGCGGGACAGAGAAGACTGCAGGAAATGGAAGGCAGGACAGCTTGTCCAAGTCCTGTGTTACCCTGGAGAGCTGCTGCTCCGTGTGTCCTCATTCACCTTGCACCGAACAATAACAGCATTCTTGTAAGCATGTCATATAAAAATTTAAAATTCTTATTGTCATTTTCTGCCCTGGGAATTACCACAGATCTTCTTTTACAATGGGCAATTTTACCTGAGCACAGAGGGGACTATGCTGCCTAAGCCACACAGCTGGGAGTGGTGGCTGAGCAGGGCACAGAGCCAAACAGTTCTGCAGCCAGCCTGCACTACTCTCAGAGAGAACCCTGACTAAGGGTCTGGCCCTGGGCCTGTTTTGAAAAGTGTTTCTGATGTCTGGAACCAATCCCAAGTGTAGTGTGGGGTCTGTCCTGGTAGAAGTCTGTCATCAGCTGTGGCTACCACAGAGTCAGTGACATCCTAGGCTGCCAGGAGTCAGGTTGGATGTGACCCTAGGGACAGATCAGTGTTCCTCCTCTTGGAGCACTGTCCTGGAAGGCCCAGGGCTTGGATCAACCAGTAGCTGCAGCCCTGTGAGGCACCCATAGAGTGCAGAGAGCTGAGGCACCAATGTGGGGTCCCAGGTGAACTGACAGCTGGATTTATCCAGTTCCAGCCCACAGCTCTGAACCAAGCCTAGGATGAGGGCCACATCCTCACTCTTGAGAGCACAGAGGACTCCTGTTGGGAGAGAATAGGTTGTTTCCTCCATCTGATTGTAGTTGTGCTCCAAGATGCTCGCCACCTGCAAGAAACCACACAGAAAGACAACAGGGACCACCCAGGCCTTGAGTGCTGGCATCCACTCTTGAGCATCAGCGAGGGCCCTCTGTTTCCTGTCCACAGCCAAGCTGTGGCCTTGGGGTTTATGCAGCATTGCATTTGGTTGGAGGGACTGCATTTCTACTGTGCACACTGCCCTTGGCTGCTGCTGGCTGCAATGAAACATCCCTAGCACTCCCCAGGGCCTTCCAGGCTGCCTGCCACTCGAGCTATGGACTTCAAGAGTTGGCTCCACCAGAAACACGTGAGTTCATTCCAGGGAGATGGGTGGGACATCCTCTTTCCCTTCACATTCTCAGGCTTGGCAAAGAACACTGAATGAAATGGATCGAGGAGCACTTCGGGATACAGGACAAAGTGGGATGCCCAGTAAGAGGCTGCAAGGCCAGACCCAGAGCCTACTCCCTCTGTGAGCAGGGACTGCACAAATGAGCTGCTGACAGGCTCTCAGGGAATGGACATCACATTTTCCTACAAAGCAAAGCATCTCCACCTGTGCTCCACATCCTTCCCTGTACCCCAGTACTCCCTCCTCTGAGGCTCTCACCAGTTCCAGTTCCTCAGATAGGATTTGTCTCTTTATGGACTGGGCCAACAGGCAATGCTGGGGTTCACTTAGAGCTGTGAGAAATAAGAGGCAGGTGGTTACCAAGTAGAGGAGGTCCCCAGGTATTCTGTATTGTGTCCTTCTTCATGGACTCTGATGGAGGAAGGCCTGCATCTCAGGAGTCCTTAAGTGAGGAGAAACTCTGCTAGTTCTAGCACCTCTGGAGCCATCTTTGCCAAAAGATTCAAAAAGGTAAAAAACTACACATCCTGGAACAGTCTACCTGGGGCTGGCAATGAACTTCAGACACAAAGGGTTTTCACAATCCCAAGCTGTTCACCTGATAGTGGCCTTGAGCTGTAGTGATTAACCAGGGTCTGTCTGGCAGAACTTGGCCAAGGCTGCTTCTACTGTTAGGGCAGACCTAGGGCACCACACTTGAGCAGCACAACCTTCAGCATGGCCCTCCCTCTCGTTCACAGGTCAGGATCTGCTTTCAGTCCCTGACCCTCTCTCTTACCTGCTAGGGCTCCGAGAATGTAGATGAGAGCCCGGCCCCTGGAGCATGACAAATTGCCTGTGGAGTCTTGAAGGGTGTTTAAGACAAAGCCTCCTGGCCCCTCCAGCTGTGCCAGCAACCCAGTGTCCAGAGCCTGTTCCAGCTGCAGGAAAAGGGTGTGAGGGAGAGGCCCTTGTTCATGCAGTCAATTTCTCTGTCCATTTAAGGAGCCATTCCTGTCTCTGGGTCCCCCTTGAGGAGCAAAGAGACTGGGTTTGGCCTTGAGTTTGGCTGAAGCAGCTTCCTCTAATTGGATGGTCTGATGGGGTCTGAGCTTCAAGGTCTGGTTCAGTAGCAGCCACCAAGGCATGCCAGTCCATCTACAGCCTGCCTTGCATTCCTAGCAATGTGTGTGAGAGCCCCAGTGAAGCCCTGTCAGCTGTGGATACCATGCTCCATTCCTGCCCACTTTGCCCTTTCCCTATGTGTCTGCCTGGATCTGGGGTCTTTGCCAAGCCTGGCAAGTGGGTCCATCACCGTGTCCTCCAGCTCCTGGAGTGCCTGGCGGTCTTGCAGTAGCTCCTGGAGGGCACCTAGCAATGTGCCCCGTAGCTCTGAGGACAGTGTGACCAGGTCCTGCAACTGGCTATCTGCTTGGTCCTGCAAGCCATGGAAGTCAGACTCTTCTCCTAATTCCTGGATGAAGGCTATACCTGGAGAGAGCAGGTGGGCAGTCAGTTTTGTACCAGTCACCTGCTCAGGGGTCCTTTGTGTTCCCGGCCTCCCCAGGAAATCCAGTGACACAGGAGTGGCCCTGTGCAGCTCCCTCATACAGAATGCCATATGTACTCACCCCATTCCCTCCTCTGCACCTTCACCAGACATTGGCAGGGAGGGCATCCTGCTGACACCAGGCCGTCACAGGTCTTAACCAGCTTTCCTGCCAGTCAGCTCACTGTGACCTTCCTATTTCCTCTTCCCTCTTCACAGTGCTCCCACAGAAAGTACAAAGCCTACCCTAGCTTTCTCTTCCAGGGCTGCTAGACCTCTCTGATTCTGGGACCCCAGCCTCTGAGGTTCCGGCTCTTATCCTCTAGGCTGGAGAGACAAGCATCAACCCCCTATGTACAGGAAAGGGAACCAGGCTTGGGATAGAGTGTCCCAAGGGGGCGATTCTACCTCTGGGCATTCCTCTGGGCAGTTCTGGCTTACTTTACTTTTATTGGGTGGAGTCACCCATTTTGACCTAGGGTCTCTATATAGCATTGAGGACCACAGCACCATGTCAGGACAGTCACCTACCTTGGGTAGTCACCTCTTGGGTAGGACACCTCTTCTGGTGTCCCTGCAGAGCTTTCTTTCAGGGAAGTAAAGGACAGCTGCATGTGGCAGAGCAGGGACAGTACCAACAAACCCAGAGAAGAAGCAGGACATCTGGTCAGGGAGGCTGCATCTTCCAGGCTGGCCAGCAGAGGTGGGACTCTGCAGGGTTACCCTACAGGGCATCCTAAAGCTCTGCCACAGAGAGTGCTACCAGGGCATGCCCTGGCCACAGGTGACAATCGCTGGCTCCTGAACTAATGCTTTTCCCTTCTTTGGGGACAAAGGAGCTGTTTCCATTTGCCTTCCTCCACCTTAAGGCCAAGCCTAGAGACCCAGTGGCCAGAGTGAGTGCCCAGAGCTGGTGCCAACCAGACAATTTTCAGATATGTCTCTGGTTTGGGACATGGGTGGGGCCAGCAAGGTCCATTGTGTGTCTCTGCTCACTTTTTTACTTCAGCTATGCAGAGAGACTTTGTTCCAGTTAGGTAACTAGGAATTCAGCCCCACCCCAGGGCAGGCAGGGACAGGCAAGATTTAGGATCTGACCCCAGCAGCCTTCTACAGAAGTCAAGTCTTTTTAGGCGGCTTGACCAGCTTACTGCTGAGCCAATGGGGAGGGGAGGTTGGACCTTCCTTCCCTCTTCTGCTGCTCTCTGCTTGCTGGTATCTGACTGCTGGCAGTGGGTGGAAGGGGCAGGGAGCAAGGATGAATAGGCTTACCCCAGCCATCTTCCTCCACCACCAGCTGTAGAACCCTGTAGGCCAGTACACTGCCCTGTGGGATGCTCACCATCTTCTCTATGTCCACATGGCCCTGTCCCTGGACCTGTAAGAGAAGCAGGGAGAAATGGATTCCATCCCTCCAGCCTCCAGAAACCTCAGGAATGGGTTTGGGAGGCAGATAGGAAAACTACTAAGGTCTTGATGTCAAGATTTCTGGAGGGCTGGCTATAGAGGCAGATGAAGGTGGAACCAGGCAGACTCCCATGTGCAGCATGAACACGAACTATGCGTGTGTAAGAGGTGTTTCCAGAAAATAACCTAGGGCATTCTGGACTCAAACAACATACCTGGCTTGGTAAAGTTCGAAGAAATCCCACAATGAAGACACTAGAATGCTTTGTTCCCTTAAACATGTTACACGCACTTTAGGACACTCACTTGGGAGATGCTCAGGGGCAGGCACTGGGGCATGGCTGGTCTATCTGTACTCTACATGGCCACCAAGTCCCTTTCTCCCGTTTTCCACATGGAAAGCAAGGCTTAGAGAGGTGAAGGCGTGAGAGGAAGTTGGCCCTGGAAACTAGGCTTCCACGTTGTTTGTCCATTTTCTGTCTATTTCCTCAAGAAAGAGCTACTTGTAAGCAACAGTAATGAAGCTCTTATAGTTTTGCCTGTTTGTTTGTTTGTTTGATCAGGAAACATGGCTGTCCTGGATATAAGCCATCACTTGTAGCAAGATATGGCCACATAGCCAAGTTTTGGCTGACAGGACACACACAGTGGTGTGTATAAGTTTGGGGGGGCATTGCTCTCTCTTTCCCATTCTTTTGTCTGGGATGCATATGATAATTGTAGATACTGTCGCCATGTTGGCACATGAGGTGAAAGCCATGCACTGGGGCAACAGAATGAAAAAAATAGAAAGACCAGATCCCTGAAAAGCTGTGGCCTACTACTGGGGCTCTTTGGCTCCTGCCTGGACTTCTGTGTAAGGGGAAAATGCTTTTCTTCTTTTGAGTCAATATTATTTTTTAAATTTCCCTTCACTGGCCAGTAGAGAATTGGAGGTCTTGGTGTTCCTGGGACTCTAGGTGGTACCAGGAAGTGCTGTGTCCTGGGCAGACTATACTTGTGGCAGTCTGGGAAGGCTGGTTACTTTATTCTAGAACCCAATCTCATGGCACACTCAGTATCTCCGTGTAGTAAGATATTGTAAGAAGGAACCAAACTGAAGCCATTTTGAGTGAAACTCCCATTTTGAATAGCGATTAAATAGTTTTTTTAAAGCTGGGCGTGGTGGCTCACACCTTTAATCCCAGCACTCGAGAGGCAGAGGCAGGCAGATCGCTGTGAGTTTGAGGCCAGGCTGGTCTACAAAGTGAGTCCAGGATGGCCAAGGCTACACAGAGAAACCCTGTCTCAAAAAACCAAAATAAAATAAAATAAAATAAAGTTTTTAAAAATAGTTTTTAAAAAGATTTATTTATTTATTATTATGTATACAGTGTTCTGTCTGCACATACACCTGCAGGCAAGAAGAGGGCACCAGGTCACATTTTAGATGCCTGTGGGCCATCATGTGGTTGCTGGGAATTGAACTCATGACCTCTGGAAGAGCAGTCAGTGCCCTTAACCTCTGAGCCATCTTTCCAGCCCATTAAATAAAGTTTAAGTTCCCAAGACCTTCATGGGTGACTGACATCCTGCTTGACACAGAGAGACATGTACCTGAGCAACTGACATCCTGGCTGGCGAGTCGAGACATAAATGCTAGGCAAGCCACCCTGCCACCAACCAATTGAACTGAATAAACCAACCAATGAGAACAGAATAAATGCACCACAAAGAAATGTTCTGAGGAAAAGTCTTCTATCCCCGAATCCTGACGGGTGGAAAAACTCTAACTTGACACTGATGTTCTTGATTTTCAAGCTCTGTAACATTATGGCTCCAGGTCACAGTTCAGCTCCCGAGTCTATTCTGTGTCCCTGATCCATCACCAGTGGCTTGATGACAAAAACTTTGTTCTGTGTTGATCTGGTGGTTGGCTGAGTTGTGTCAGAGCTTAGGAGACTCCATAACAACATGAGCAATAAATGTCTAAGAGCAAGATCGTGTCCTTGTCCCTGCTGCCTGCACCGTTGCATGAGGTGGGTCAGAAGAATGTCCCTTTACTGCGGGGACATGTGGTTAGAATTAGCATTTGCTGGCTGTGCTGCTGCTCAACTGACCTGACCAAGTATGTATTGAAAACACGCATCAGGCTTGAACTTGGACCCGCCTCTTACTGGCAGTGTGGTCCTCAGCAAGGAACTTCCTTGTGCTCTGGTTTCCTCAGATAAAGAAACAGACATAACAGACACACCTGGGATTATCAAGATGAAGGGATGAGGTCTGCTGAGTGCTTACAGGCAGTACTCTATCATGGAAGGGAGGCCCGCCCTGAAGGTGGTCCCTACCTATAGGCACCCGCATCTGTGGGCGTGCTGAAGGGATCAGCCACCTGAGCCTGCAACTAATACAGGGGAGGCAGTGAGCCTCAGGGTCCCGGAATGCTCATGTGAAGACAGCCTTCTTGCGAAAGAGGCTGAAGAAAATGACCTAGGAATAGGAGTTTATAACCAGGTGTGCAAATCCTCCTACCGTAATGGACACATGCAAGAACTATCTGGAAAAACTCAGACAAAAACCAGTGGTTGGGTGCTATTTCAGACTCGTGATAACCCAGGAGTGGCCCACACTGGGCCACATCTGTACCACCTGTACCTAGGAGGTAGAGATAGGAGGTCGTTTGAGCCCAGACTGGGCAATATATTAAGACCCTGGTTCAAACCAGAGGGAAAACAGGGGACAATGGGGCATGGGCATGAGAGACCTCATTAAAGCATGTGCAGGCAGAGCCGAGACCACGTCATCTTCCAAGGACTGCGTTTCCCCTTCAGGGTGGCAAGACTTCCGGGTAGAGCCTCTTCTTGAGGCTGATACCACTTATTCCTCCAGCCTCACTACCCACGGTGTACCCACTCCAGGACACTGCACACCTGAATGTGGCCCAGCTGTAGGAGGGCCAGCTGTCCGGCTCCTAGCATTTGGCCGCGGCTCTGAAGTAGAGTATCTTGCAGGGTCTCCACAGCCTCAGTCACCACATATAGGCTCTCCCTCTCCTTCCGGCTCTGCAGTTCCTGGAGGAAGGAGGGCCTAGGTGACCTCAGTTTCCTGGGGGGGGGGGTGAAGAAAGCAGAGAAGATCAGACCTGGGAAGGGTGTCTGTTCATCTGGGGGAAAAGGGGATCCCGTCTTGGCTTGGTGCTCTTTGCACCGATCTCAGCAGCTAGGGGAACAATGCGTGGGCCTGCGATAGAGGTGTAAAGTGAGTGGGAGTCACCTGAAAAGGGGGAAACTGAGGAAAGCCAGGAACAGTCCTCTTCAAGGTTTCATATATCTAAGCATAGGCTCAAATGAGGTTTAAAATTTATTAAATATTAAATATTTAATAAATATTAAAATCGATTTTTTAAAAAAAAGGTCCAGAAACCTGGAAGCAATTGAGTATCCACCAGCTTCAGGCAAGCGTCTCTAGTTTACTGTAGTTCCCACCTCTCCCTGTTGCCTCACTCACCTATAATTCTGTTTCTTCTCATGGCCCTGGGTGCATCTGTCCTGAAGCCTCTGAGCCTCCACGTGGGCTCGAGGCTCACTCCCACGGGTCTACTGTCTCATGTGGCTTGCCAGGTGGTAGGCTGGCTCTACCCTTGGCTTTTCCCTCACACCTGGAGGACCTGCACCCGTTGGCCCCAGCCGGGAGTCCAGCTACCCACAAACCTTCCCTGGCTCTCACCCTTTCTCAAGCAGCATCTCCCAGGTGCAAGGGGCGACCCAGAGTGTCCGCACAGCCAAGGCAGAGAGGCAGGTGGTTTCGCTGTTTCCAGTCACCTGGCCCTGCAGCCCAGTGCTCAGGCTCACAGCCCCTGTCAGACCTCCTGCCACCTTCTCCCAGGTGTAGATGGGCTCACTGTGGTTCACCTCTGCAGAGAGAGAAGCCCAAGCTACAGGTGCCCAGCAAGGGAAGGAGACGGGTTGAAGGGTGACCCATGGTGCAGCTTTGGCCTCATTCAGGTCTCAAAATGGCCGCCACCACTTTCTACATTGTGTGCACTATGAGGAAGCCACTGAGCTCTCAAAACCTCAATTTCCTCATCTGTATTTGGGGAAGAAAGAGCATCAGGGCTTCCTCTGACAGGGATCCAAGGATGGAAGGTGGGTTTGGTGAGGTTATCTCTGGCACAGGAAGCCTGGAATCCACAGTAGCCTTTATAGTAGATTAAATTTACTGTAGAGACTGGAGAGATGGTCCAGCAGTGACAGCACTTGCCTCCAGAAAAATCTTACTCAGCTCCCAGCACCCATGTTGGCCTGCTAACAACCACTTGCTGCTCCAGAGGGATTTATACCTTCTTCTGGCCTCTGAGGGCACAGGCGCTCACGTGGCAAGTGCACATGCACACAAGTGAACACACACACACACACACACACACACACACACACACACACAGAGAGAAAATAAATCTCAAATAATTGTTTAATTATATGTGTGTATTGAGTATGTTCGTATGTAAGCATGCATGTATGTATGTATGTATGTACGTATGTCATGAAAGTAGAAAGAAAGGAAGAAATCTAAAGGGGGGAGGGGGATAAGGCTGTCCTTGTGACATGAAAGTGGAAGGGGCACTGTTTTGGAGAAAGGGAAGGGCTGGAGGAAGGTACAGAAATATGAACAAATTAATATATGTGTGTGAAATGGCAGGAAGGGCACTTGCCGCACAAGCCTGCTAACCAGAGTTTGATCCTTGGGAACTATACCGTGGAAGGAGAGAGAACTGACTCCTGCAAGTGCTGTGGCACACGTGTTACCACACAAAGTAAATAAATGTAAAAAACAAAACAAAATCCGCAAAAAAGAAAATGGCATAATGAAACCCACTGTGTTGAAAGCAAACTTAAAAAATTAGTTTAAAAAAAATCAAATAATGATTGTTTGCTTATTTCACAGGGAGGAGGAACACATGGGTGGGGGGAAAGAGCCTTTCTTTCATATATAGGGCCATGACATGGCTATGGGGGGTGGGAGCATGCTCCTGCTGGCCTCGCCAGGGGTCTCTGGGCACCATGGCACATTCATCTGCCTCCCTTGGGAGTCCCGCTTCACTCCACAGCAGCACCCCAGAAGATACCTGGGTCAGGGCAGCCAGGCTCCAGGATGTCTAGGAGGGAGAAGTCTGTGGGGATGAGTGGAGTGTCCCAAGGCCAGAGAGAACGCTTGTGTTTCTTCCTCACCAGGCAGAAGGGACGAAGGCGCGGTGAGCTGTTCAGGCTGTCCACGGGCACCAGCTCACCCTTCCTGCCCAGCTCTCTCACCAGGCTCTTGGTGCTCCTCAAGAACAAGGAGGACATGTTCCTTGACGGGGAAGGGACCGTGTCATCCAGGCCTGGATACGGGAGTGCTCAGTGATAGCTGCGAGCTGGGCGGAGCTGGAAACAGAGAAGCGGAGGTGGGAGTCTAGACTGGCGCCTGAACCGGGTTCCAAACTCTGGTCCTAGAGCGGAAGCTGCAGCTGGCTAAAAATGCCCTGCACGTTATCCCCGTGGACAACACTGGGCTCTGAGAAGTTCCGGACCACAGTCATGCTTCTCTGGATTACAGGGCTGGTTTGTTTTGTTTTGTTTTGAAACACTGCTGCATCCCTCTGTGCCTTGCAATGTGGTGGTTCAGTCACGTTTAGAAAATGCTTCCTCCATGCATGCATCTCTGTGAGGACTCAGTAACCAGCTGTAAAGACCTTTAGCAACTGACCCAGGTCCCTAGGCTGTAGCTCTGCAATTCTGGTCCCTTTTTCTTTCCCAGAGGCAGTGAGGACCCAGGTGTGGGCTACAGAGGGAGGCGTGGGCTTGGGAAGGGAGCAGGAATCCTACTTGCCTTCCCCGTGACTGTACAAATTCCTGTGCAGAAGGATCTAGGATGAGACGTCAGTTTCCTCTCTGGTCTCCGGCAGCGCTCGCACTTGACACTGAAGCCGGGACTTGCCTGCGGTGGGCTCCAGGACCCACCTGTCCGCTGCACTTGCGCTGGGCAATGATTTTAGGATGAGCCTTGGGGTGCAACTGGGAAAAGAAAACCAACTAGAGCTGGTCTAGGGGTGAATGGGAGACTGCAGCAGAGAGCCTGGTGCAGGCTGGAGCTTTGTGGGTAGTGCCGAGACCCCCCAGTTTTGTTTTTAAATAGAAAGAAGGGGAGGGAACCTTTTAAGTTCAAGTTTGTCTCAATACAAAAACAAGTATTAGTATATTCTTTATCCCAACGATATTAAATGATAATTTTTAATATTTCCGTGACAGCAGGGTTTCAGTAAAGAGAAAGTGCCTGGGTCCTCCAGTGTCACCCTCCTGGGACCCAGATGAAAGAGGAGGAGGAGGGGAATCTGGGCCCCAGGAGTAGGGCAATGGCGGTAACGCACCGCAGGGCAGAATACCGATCGGATCGGAGGTCAGCCCAAAGCAGGGAGGTCTAAGAGGGAGGAGGGAGGCTGAACAGGTGTTCAAGGCCGGAGCACCCAGGACAGCAGGGCAGGGAGGGACCTGAGGCCCTGGGACTCAGCTTGCCCACCTCTGGCCATCCTCTGGTGGGTGTTACCCGGCTGACCTACCGGATGCCTAGGGCACTGCGCCTGCGCAACAGGGCTCTGGCATCCTGCGACTCCTTAGGACTCATTCTAGGCCGCCGGATTCCAGCTTGACCCTTGCTGGATCCATAAAGCTCTTCTCTGGAAAACTGTAGACTTCAGCTCCTCCTGAGTGACGTAATGGTGCTTGAGCTTTTCTTCTTAGTTACACCTCCCTCTCCCCGGTTCTCTCCTCTCCAGAATGGTAACACCCAGCTTCTCAATCTTTGGCTTTTCCTCCATTTTGATAAACTTGGTCGCTCATGGGTACTGCAGAACTCCGGACTTCTCCCTGCTTCTCCCATCCAAAGAGGGTGGGGGCATTAACAATGCCATCCTCAGCCGTTGCTCCTAGGCCATTCCTGACCCTAGGCCTGAAAGCTACAGGAACCAGCTACTGCTTCTTCTGTCCTGAAGCTCGCCCTTCTACCCTGCCACCCTCTACACCCCTACTCCCCACCCCCACCCACGTGCTTCCACCTACAGCCCCTTCTCAACACACTAGATCAAAGCAAGTCGCAGCGCCCTCTAACATGTCGTCCGTCTCCACCCAATTCCGACTGCTGAGATGTAATCATTCCTTATGGCATGTGCATTCCTGTCTCATTCCTGGGTTCCGTTTTTAAAAAGTTAATCTATAGCTGGCCTTTAATTCCAGCACTTGGGAGGCAGAGGCAGGTGGATCTCTGTGAGTTCAAGACCTGACTGGGCTACAAATCGAGTTCCAGGACAGCCAAGGCTATTACACAAAGAAACCCTGTTTCCAAAACAAAACAAACAATCAAAGCTAATCTATGTTCACAGAGTTACAAACTGCTTCTTTAGTCTGCCAAAGAGCCTTTGGACACACCTTTTTCATGATTTTTTTAAGGCTCGAACCTAGCAGGGCTAAACCTAGTTTTATGATTAATATAAAGAGATTTAAGGCAATAAAAAAATTAGGTACCAGATGCCAAGTATTATGTTGTAGAGGAGTTTATTAAATGAGCATGAAGGGAGAAGGAAAAGGGGAGAGGTGAGAGAGAGAGAGAGAGAGAGAGAGAGAGAGAGAGAGAGAGAGAGAGAGAGAGAGAAGAAAAGTCAGAAGGAGTAAGGGGGTAGAAAGAAGAGGGTTTGTCCTTTTATATAGCCCTGGGCAGGTGAGCAATGACATCACAGGTAGGCAGATGAGCAGAATCCTAACATTCCTACCTTTTCCTATAATAAAAAATGAGGAACATTGGATTGTTTTTTTATAAGGTAAGTTAAAGTATATAAATGTAGGTAAGAGAGAAAAAAAAGCAATAGCAACAAAATGTCCAAATTATATAGTGAAAGGGAAGGAAAAGTTCTGCCCTGAAAGTTCAAGGTAGAGGACAGGCTATGTCAGGCATGTCCTGCAGCAGATAGGGACTGAGGAGTGCTGGGGGAGCCTGGAGCTGTTTGTCCTGGGTCTGCAGCCCACCATTTCAGCCTTTTGCAAATGGATAAGGGGCGAAGTAATCATCTCAACTACTTCCTGCTGACAGTAGGGTGGTGATAGGGGTTTAAAAGGCTGAAATGTTGGCCAGGTTCTGGAAGAGGAGGCTGTTGCATTTGCTGTCCAGGGTCTGAGAATATCTGCAGCTAGGAGGAGCAATGCAGGTCCAGCTGGCACCATCTGTGAGGTTGGACTGGAGCACTTGTGGGTAGCTGCTTTGATGATGTCCCAGATGTAGGAAGTCTGGCAGGATACTGGAATAGATATGTGGGCAAAAGACGAAGTTAGTAGGTTAGGGAGAACATTCTCTTTAGGTATACACTTGAAGCTCTTGGGAGAGCAAAGAGAAAAGGTTTGAAAATCAGGAAAGAGACAATGTTGACAATGTCTGAAAAAATTGCGAGAGCAAAGAAAAGGTTTGAACATGGGGAACTTCCTTCCATTTTACCCAATTGTTGGCAATAATTAAAATGTCCAAGTTTGGTTGCAGAGGCGTGTAAGCTTAGAAGCCCTTAATGTGGACGTAGGGATTGGAGATTCTCTAAAAGACATCCCAAAGGCATGCTAGGAGGAAGAAGTGTCTGGACGTTTTTCCATGGGGAGGTGGAGTCAGTAACTCATTAGGGCATCCCCCAAAATGGATAGTGACTCAAAAGACAGGTACAGAGTGTTCATTAATCTGTCAGCACTGACCAGCGACCAAGAGCACAGCTCTATGGCAGATGAGCTGGCCCCAGGGACACAGTCGCCTACTTAGTGCACTAGGAATTTTCTGGAGACCAAGCAGTGGAGGGACAACTGTGTCGGTTCTCACACAGTGGGAACTGCCCTAGTTGTAGGTCAGTGAGAAGGACCAGACACAGTTGTGGAGACTGGGGTTGGGTACCTCCGCTCCCAGTCAACCAGATAGGTGTCAACAGTCTCTTGGACAAAGGGAAGCATTTATGCCAGCAAGGAAGGGGGAATTTAGCTGGTGTTGGGTGCCAAAAGGTGGTAATCAGGTAGTTAGGGAAGCCCCAAAATCAGAGATAGGCGATAGGTGAGAAACTTCGGCTTTGGATTGACAATGCTTATCTGGATTCTATTTGACCTGTGAGATGGATTTCCTATAGCTTACAAGAATCCTTTCAAGTACACAAAGGGGGATAAATTTAGCATTATCAGGTTTAAAATCTGCAGTGAAATACACATTATTAGACCTGGACAGTAAGAAAAGGCTGTAGACATACAGCATGTTAGAGGATTTGGAAAAGAACTTTGTGTTAAGAGCACACATGCTCTGAGGTGAGCTTAGGGAAGGCAGAAGCCTTTCTGGCCTCTGTGGAACAGTAACATGGGGAAGACAAAAATCTCCTGCCAAGCAGAAGGCAAAGTTCACTTTGGAATCACTACACATCATGAAAGAGGGGCTTCTTCCTTGTTTAGAAGGCTGAAACTATATAATTTTAGTACAATGAGAGACATTATAAGAAAAAACAAACAAAAGGAAATTTAAAATCTTGGAACTATGGTAGGATTGTATAGTGGAATGTTTTCTATAGTTAGATTAATAAACTAGCGCTCCATTGATCACTGTCAACACTCTGAACAGTGAATACAGCAATAGCACAGCAACAGGATGAATAAAACACCCTTTTAGGCATTTTAACCTTTATAACTTGCATTTACCAACTTAAAACATGTTCTTAGACCTTCTGACCTTTATAACTTGCATTTACCAATTTGAAACACTTTCCTAGACATTCTAGTATTCATAAAACACCTTAGGCCTTCTAACATTTATAACTTGCCTGTATCAACCTTAAAACGCCTTCTTGGACCCCCCAACATTTGTAAAATACCTTATTAGACCTTTCTTTTATTTTTATTTTTAGACCTTTTAACATTTATAAAATGTCTTTTTGGAAGCTCTCTTTTTTTAACTTAAACTTTTGATAGGTAAAATTGCTGTAAGCAGTCACTGTCCTTTACCTAAAAGAATGGTCACAAGATAGACTGTATTTAGACGTGACAGTTAAAGTTTGGTCTCCTGCAGATGAAGAGGGCTGGGAAGGTATCTGAAGCCTCCCATGACAGAAGTTAGCCATGTGACTATGTAAGCCAAGTATGATCTATAGCGATACCCTGGGTTTGGCAAGGCTGCTGTGTCCGGAACGCCGGACAATCAACTGGGACCCTCGGACCCCTAGGGAGAGAATGGGGGACAAGAGACGCGAAGAACGGACAGCAAGTCAAGGAGTCTGATCAAGCTGACCAAATTTTATTTTCTCACAGGCAATTATATACCATTGAAGCAGGAGGCTGAGTGGGGTGATCCGGGTGGGTGGTTTTCACAAGATATCAGGAAGTCAGGAAGTTTGGCAGGGCGAGGGCTCCTGTGGTTCTGGGGCTGAGTGGAATTGTTAGGCATCTGGAACCACAAGGCGTTATCTATAGACTTTGTTCCACTTGTCCTCTGAAGGCCTCTGTAATTCCGGGAATACTGAGAACAGCTGGAGAATACCTTGAGGGAGGGGAAGAGGTTACAAGGCAGCCTTCTGGAATGTACCCTGAGGCAAGGAGGGAAAGAGGTCACAAGGCAGCCTGCCTCAGGTCCACTCAATGTATTATGCCAAGGTCCGAGATGCTTGCCGGCTATGGTCTTGGCTCCCCACACTGCTGAGCCATTTGTATTCCACCAGGTCAAGGAACTTGAAGGCTGGAAGTGTCTAATGCTCTTGTACTGGCTGGCCCTCCAGTGGCTGGGCACTGAGGACAAGCCTGCATGTGAGCATTTTGACATCCACAGGCCAATTTGTCAACAGGATAGGCTGTGGAATCAGTGTCCCATTCTGGCTACAGGAGCTGTGAGACCAGTGTCTCCTTTTTGGCTGCATCTAAAACAGGTCCCTGGCAGAGCTGGATCAGTCTGGATGCCGGGGGGTGGGGGGTGGGGGGGCTGAGGGGGTGGGGGGTGGGCATTGCAAACCTCTATTTTCTTCAGGGGCAATGGCTAAGTTCTGGAGAAGAGTTTGCTGTAATGGAGCCTGTTGGGAAAGCTCTTCTCGGGTTTCAAAGATTTTAAAATTATTTTTACCACTTCCTATATGGGAATCCAGGAAACATCCTCAGCCTTTTAGTAAAGATGGCAGCAAGACCGAAGGTTTAGTCTATCTTAACAATATTTAAATAGACAACTTCGTTTATAGTTTATCTTAATACTTAAAGATTAAGACTTTAGGTTTTATTCCTGGTAAGTTGGAGTGTTAAAACCATAAGCACAGGCCAAAAGAGATAGCAGAACAGGGTTTTGTATGATCAATAACATCACATTTAGAATTTTAGGTTAAACATGTCTTAAGGCAGTGATTTTAGACTTTGAGAATGAAGATAGAGCATAACAATCAAGTTTTAGCATTGTAAACAAACAAATGTCAATACAGCAGAACATTATACAAGATCAGTTGACCAGGAAGCTTGCAGGAGTCCCTGTGGCAGAAACAGCATTTATCTTGTTAAATTGAATAGACTTTTATAACTTTGAAATGAGAAACAGTTAGAACTAGGGTACAAGAAAAAAAAATTTTTTTTATCTAAAAGGAAATAAACAGAGGTTAAGTTTTATATATGAGCCCACAATTTACTGAGTTAGCACAGCTGTCAGTAGCTGGTCACCTTGTGGAGAGGTTTTAACTCCACCCCTGGCCTTCCTTGGCCCACCTTTGAGCAGGCAGGGCTCAGAGAGTAGGGGCCCTGCATGCGCATATCCACTGAATCTCCAGCATACCTGCGGTGGGAAGGGGGAGGGGCCAGGGCAGTGACTGGAAGCCGGTGGTGGTCATGTGGTTGCCCTTAAAGATGGCAGCTAGCCACGCGATTGCCCCTATCAAAGATGGCGACTAGTTACCCGGTTGTCCTTAAAGACAGAGGCTAACCATGTGGTTGTCCCTAACAAAGATGGTGGCCAGTTACATGGATGGCACCGAGGGCAAATGCTCCACCTCTTCCACCCCAACAACACAGCGACTCTAACAGTGGGCAGACTTGAAATGCCACCAGGGAAGAGTGGTGGCGGTAGTGGCAGCTGTGGGGCTAGTCCACACCAGGGTTCCCCGTGAACAGAGCCGTTGGGGGAGGTTCAGCCATGCAGCAGAGTGAATTACCTGCATTCTGTGCTGGGCCAGGGAGAGATTTGAACAGCAGAAATTTACCTCAGCTTGGAATCTAGATCTGATGGGAGGGCAGCGACAGGTTCAGATGGGCACGAATGAAGAATTACAATGAATTTTGGAAGAAAGGATCCCAGACTTAATCTTAATTTAGTCATGGAAAAGTCTTTTTTTGTACAGGGCCACCAATTTTATGATAACATAAAGAGATTTAAGGCAATAAGATAATAAGGTAATAAGGTACCAGTTGCCAGATATTATGTTGTAGAGTTTATTAAATGTGTGTGGAGGGAGAAGGAAGGGGGGGGAGAGAGAGAGAGAGAGAGAGAGAGAGAGAGAGAGAGAGAGAGAGAGAGAGAGAGAGAGAAAGAGAGAGAGAGAGAGAGAGAGAGAGACTCTTGGCCTGATGTAACATTCAAAGTCCACTGCCAATGACACAGCTGTTCCAGAAGGACATAACTGCTCAACATGGCCACACTCCTAGTCTTTCCCAAACACTTCATCAACTGGGGACAAAACATGCAAATCTATGAGCCCATGGGCGCCATGTTCATTCAAACCACCACAGTCTCTGCTGAAGAAAGTTTCTTTGGTGATGGCCAAGAGCTATACTTATGTGTGAGTAAAAAGCTAAGTGTTTAGAATACAGTTAGAAATAATACTGGTTTAGGAAAGTGGCAGCTATAGGTTTTTCTTTAGGGGGTCTATGAACTCATCAGCTACAGGTAGTGCCAGGCATGGTAGTCTCTCCCATTGAGCAGGCCTTAAATCCAATTAGAAAGTTGTTGGCTGCCCCAATGCTATACATGCCAGTAATGCACCTTTGGGCATATCTTGCCATGATGGACATTGGTGTAGTTTGTAGGCTGTACAGCTGGGTAGGACTACGGATTGCTTTTCTCCCTGGGTGGCTTGCAAACCCCTTCAGTTACTGTGAGAGACAGTATAGCACAGTATAGACAGAGAACAGATAGGTTCCAGCTCAGTTCCTCCAATTCTTGTGTCTGAAGTGTGTGGTCTCTTCAACAATAGAGTCAGTCTTTAAGTTCTGAGAGTCTGTAAGTCCCAGTTACAGTTGGAAACAGCCGGATTGACTCAATATCCATCCCCTAGGTAATCTTAGGGTCTCATTTCTTTTTTCTTTCTGAGACAGGGTTTCTCTGTGTAGTTTTGGCAGTCCAGGACTTGCTTTGTAGATCAGGCTGGCCTCGAACTCACAGAGATCCTCCTGCCTCTGCCTTCTGAGTGCTGGGGTTACAGGTGTGTGCCATCATGCCTGGCCAGATCTCATTTCTTGAGAGGATGATCTTAGGTAGTTAGATCTAAGCAGGCTTGGAAGCCATTGAGGATGGACCCCTTCCTCATGGATTTTGCCTACTTTTCTCTGACACCGTGGGGTTTCTTATTCACTGTCCTTCTGCCATGTGACATTTACTGACTTCTATTAATGCACATGCCTGCTTTCTTAGACCCTAACTTAAAAAGTATGGCTTTCCACCCTTTCTTTAAAACTGTCTGACCTGTTTTGTGTCCCAGAGACTAAACTCTTTTACTGAGGGTGTCACCATAAGACATGTTGATAGTATCCTTCTCCAAAATTTCGGGTACTAGAAACTGCCCCACCATTCCCCAATGAGGATGCTTACCTCACCTAGAAAGATAGAGCTGCTATGAAATAACCATCTGAGCCCCCCTTCTCCACCTCTCTGGATTGTAACAATTCTAACCAAATTCACAGGGAAGCCTTTTCCCAGGTGGGCAAGGAGAGCTGCTTGGCTTTAGAATTGGAGAGGGGGCGGGGTCTAAGAACTGAAGGATCTATGCAAACATTTCCAGCCACCATTGTTACTTCTGGCCTCACTACTCCATGGTGAGGAAGCAGCTCCCCGCACCCCAGTCCCTGACCCTCCCAAGGGTTCTTCATCTATACCATTTATGTACCTCCATCTTTGGAATGTTGATGCCTTTGTCTTTTGTTCTATTTCTTTTTCTTTCCATATTTACCTGTTTGTACTGGGTTCAACAACAAGATAGTGAGGTTTTTGTTTTTGTTTTGGGGGGTTTTGTTGTTTTTGTTTTTTGTTTTGTTTTTTGTTTTTTTAAGTATGAAATAAAGCTCTCTGCTTTCTTATGAGAGCGAGGTAGATTTCCTATAGTTAAACAGAAGCAAGTCTGAACTTCACTGAGTCCTAGTTAAGCACACAGTACTGGATCTGTTATTGGATGTCTGTTTTCTTTTTTAGGTTTAACTTATTTTGGAAAGTGGACTATAAAAGCATAGTATGTATGCCAACTTAAACTTCATAGTGTTCACCATGTAGGTTCCCCCCCCCCTCTTCTTTAGTGTGTGGGTATGTGTGAAGAGGTGAGTGTTTTTGAGACTGGGGTTCACTGTGTAACGCTGGCTGGTCTGGAACTCACTATGGAGACCACATTGGCTTTACACTTAAAGAGTTCTTCCTGCTTCTACCAATGTTTCCAAGTGCTGGGATTAAAGGTGTGCACCACTACAGCTAGGAAGTTCTTTAGTATTTTGAATTATGCCCTAATGATTATTTATACCTAAATATTTGTTAGTGTTTTTTTTTTGTTTTTTTGTTTTTTTTTTTAGGACATGTTTGTAAATGAGGAATTAAGAGCTCAATATATTAACTTTTTAGGTGATTTTGGTACACACTACTACCAACTCAGAAATAGTGCAGTGATTTGTTTCTGTCCATATTTGTTGTCATTGTGTCATTGGTGGTACTAAAAAGTATTTATCTTAAAAAAACAAAACAAAAACAAAAGACTTTCCTTAATCAACATGTAACTAACTGGATTCTCAAAATTATTTCGTGTGATTTCTAGTGAGCTTCAAATTTTTAAAATGTAAACTTGCTTTCGTTTTTCTCTAGTGGGTTACTTACTATTTTGGCCCTTAACTCATTTGTGAAGTTAAATTCTGTACTTGATTTAGCCAAAATAAACCTTCCCTCCCTGGAGCTGGTTTCTGTGAGGTCATAGCACTGAGTGCGGTAAACTAACACAGTGGCAGGGAATCTTCCTATTGCAGACCTTACAGCCCCATGGTTACACCCGGGCGAGTCCATGAGGAGGTGGGTAACACCCAGCACGTCTGTCAGGAGGTGGGTGAACAGAACCAACCTCATTTCCGGCCAATCATGGATCAGACTTGCTCAGCCGGTTTTCTTTGGGAAGAGCCAGGTGCCCTGTTTCCTAAGAACTCTCACTTCTCTGAGCCAGGACAGCCTCCTAGGCACACCTGCAAGTGCTTACTGCTGGCCCCTAGTCTTTTGGACGGTGGCTTTGAACACTAGTTCTGTGCTCAGAGCTTAGTGACTGGAGAGAAGAGGTCACACGTGCCCACAGTACTGCACTGAAAACTGACTCAGACCTGCTATAAGGACGGAAACAGCTTTCTAAGAATCACGTTGATTTGGTCCAGGAGTTTATATAAATTGTATTTGAATTAGAAGGTCCAAGGACTTAGAGGAGCCACATTCAGTTGCACTTCCTCTAGAGGAGAAAAGCCAGCTTCAGCCGGGTAAGTGCTGATGGGGATGAGTGAGGGTTTCTGAGGCTGGTTTGTGGGCCGAGTTGATGGGGTTTTCCTTAGTGATGTAACCTGCAGGGAAGGAAGCATTACTTCGCTAAGTTCTCCATGAGAAAATTACTGGAAAGCCCAATGACAGCGTGGAAGGGCAAAGGCTGGGTCTCTGATGCAGCCCCCCACGCCCCCGTTCTGGTTTGGTGTTGGAGACATAATGGAAAGTTGGAAAGTCATCCCATAAGGACTTTTCCACCATTGTTGGCAATTCTGTCTGTCTGTCTTTCTTTCTTTCTTTTTTTTTTTTTTTTTTTTGGTTTTTTGAGACAGGGTTTCTCTGTGTTAGCAGCCTTGGCTGTCCTGGACTCTCTGTGTAGACCAGGCTGGCCTCGAACTCACAGCAATCCGCCTCCCTCTGCCTCCCGAGTGCTGCGATTAAAGGTATGTGCCACCACGCCTGGCCAATTCTGTCTTATACTCAAATCTTTCCAAACTCAGTTCCTTGTCATTGGAATCTTGTACTTTGCTGTAAGGAGAATGATTTAAGCAGATTAGTCTTATTTAGTCTTTTTTGTAAAGTGTTTTTTTTTTTAAAGTGTTGTGCTAACATATTCAAGTTCACAAGTATCTGCAATCAAGGTTTTGATTCTTCTATACACACCTTTGTCTCAAACATTTTATCTCCATGGCAGTTTCTTCTGCCCTGCGCTGGCTTGAATGACTGGTTTAATCTTCCCCCGGCTCTCATAATCAATGTGCCCTGATATGAATTCATTTTCTTTCTCTACTTGGGAACTCTTTCTCTACTCAGGGAAGAGGTGCCACCTACGTTCTGTTGCCCAATCTAGCCTCTGCACTTCATCTTCTTTATCATGCTGCACGCAAAACCCATCATTAATTTTTTTTTCTTTTTGGTTCTGTACCACTCTTTGCCTTAATTATCTTCTCTATTACTCAGTGGTCATTCAGTTGGTCTTGCGGATTCATGAATCCTGACACTTTGGGATCAACTGACCACTGACTGAATATACTCAGAAAAGGGCTTGGGGAGATGGTTCAGCAGGTATAATATTTGCTGAGCATGCATCAGGATCAGACTTTATTCCCCCTCCGCCAGGATTTCTCTGTGTAGCCCTGGTTATCTTAGAACTCACTCTGTAGAGCAGGCAGGCCTCGAATGCAGAGATCCTCCTGCCTCTGCCTCCTAAACACTGCATTAAAGGCATGCAACTCTACTGTCCAGCTGAGGATCAGATTTTGAATTTCAGGAACCCATGTAAAACCCAGTGGGCTTGGTGCCGGCCTGTAGTCTCAGCATGCAGGAGGTATACATGCATGCAGCTGTAGGGCAAGCTGACTAGCCAGACTAGTTGTCATTGGGCGGTGGGTGGGTGGGTGGGGGGTGGGCGGGTCTCTGAGGTCAGCAAGAGACTGTCTCAATATAGAAGGTGGAGAGTAGTGATTGACCAAGTCACTTGATGCCAACCACAGGCCTTCACATACATACATGTGCATCTATGCAAATGTATGCCCTTGCAATCCAAGCTCACATACATACACACATACATACCACACAGACATGTGTATGTATATATATAAAGATATTTGGGGGCTGGAGAAATGGCTTAGCAGCTAAGAGCACTCGATGCTCTTCCATAGGACCACAGTTCAGTTCCCAGAACCCACATGGGTGGCTCACAACCACCTGAACTCAAGTTCTAGAGGATCCATAGGCCTGAACTTGGGACTAAGCGTCTCCTCCTTGTGTGGCTTTTCTGCCATTTACATGACAAAAGTAAAACAAATCTCCGCCATGTTCTCCTGTCAAGATGATGTTCTGTCAAAAACGCACGGAGCTCAAGCAACTGAGCCTTCTGAAACCCTGTGTCAAATTAGTCTCTCCTTCATAAGCTGTTTTTGTCAAGTATTTTTTCCCACGGCAACTTAAAAGAGTTACTAATGCAATAGCATATTAAGTGTTCTAGAGACAATTCAAATGCTATGGGAGGAGTATATGGTCATAGGCAAAGACACTCAAATATCTGCAGATTTTAATACTCATTCAGAGCCTAGGAACACCATGCTGTATAGAATTTATGACTGTATGCATGGGAAATATTTTCTATGATATTTAATATGCTGTGTTAAAATATATAACATTAGCTCCGCCTTCAGCAGATTTAAAAATATACAAGAATGTACAGGCCCAAACCTTGCTAGATGATCTGCGGAGTTTCCTCACTTGCAAATGGAACACGAAGCTGAGTAGTGGTACTCATTAGTGATGAACAACTTTTCCTTGCTCTCTCCCTCTCTGGTGGAGAGCACTGTAGCCCTTCCTGGGTCTTGGAGAGGTTGAGATAATTCATATAAGGAGAATCATGTGTGTTTGCCTGTGACTGACATATACTTCAACATCCTCGAGATGTATCAAATTATTGCGTTTTGGAGAATTTCTTTTCCTTTAAGGCTGATAATAGTCCACGGTAAGATGCAACATTTTCCTTATTCTGTTGACAGGTATTTAGGTTGTTTCTACATTGTGGCCTCTGTGAATGCTCTACAATGAACATGAATGTGTTACTGCATTGTTGAGATATTGTTTTCAGTTTTATTCTTTTGTTTTGAGAAATTTTGTTGATTTATGTAGAGGAGATAATATTTTACATTCTAACAGTATACAATGTATACAATGTATAATGTAAATGACATTAACACTGACGGTTATTACCTTTATATTTTTTTGGTGACAGCATCTTGAGAAATATAATATTGTAATTTTGGTTAAGATTTTTTTTATGATGAGTGCTGACATTGTCTTTTCATATACTCATTTGTTATTTGTATTTCTTTTCGGTAGTGCTAGGTCTTGAACCCAGGTCCTTATGTATGCTACGTAAAGACTAATTCACTGGGCAAGAGACTGATTATCGAAATGCCTATCTAAGTAATTAGTACCTTTATTTCTTCTTTTGCATTTATTATCTTAAATTAGCACAAACTAATGGGTTTATTATTGCATCCTCACATAGTGTATTATATACTTTGTCATATTCATCCCATTGCCATTTCTTCTTCTCTGACCCACCCCACAGCCCTTATCTCCCTGAAAATAGTCCATTTCATAATTTATACACACATATATATACACACACATACCTCCCTTCTCCATCCCTTATCCCTTCCAACACCCCAACACCAGGTAGGAGAGAAAGGTTAGTCGGGAGAGGGGGCATGCTTTAGCTACTTCCTGATGGGCAAGTCCAATTTTCTTTCTTTCTTTCTTTCTCTCTCTTTTTTTTTTTTTTTTTTTTTTGGTTTTTTGGAGACAAGGTTTCTCTGTGTAGCCTTGGCTGTCCTGGACTGCTTTGTAGACCAGGCTGGCCTCGAACTCACAGCGATCCGCCTGCCTCTGCCTCCCGAGTGCTGGGATTAAAGGCGTGCGCCACCACGCCCGGCTAAATCCAATTTTCATAATCAGAATATCTCCAACTTCTCATGAAACTTCATCAACAGCAACCAGGAGCAGCAACGGGGAGCATCAGCCTTCTTCTTCCTCAGACACTTTTCCTCCCAGTGCTCTGGCATTTATATTATCTCAGATTCTACAGAATTAAACTATCTGCAGCTGGCAAAGATCATGCCCCTCTCAGAGCCCATACAAGGCAATCATAGTTAATAGCTGTGGACAAACTAAGGCAGCCTCATACCCCACACTTGAGATTAAAGCAAAAAAAATATTTATACAACATAATTGAGTTTTTAAAGAAACCCAAACTTCCACTACACACATAAGATACAGTATACGTGTATGAGAGCGGCATGGCACATCTGCTTCTCTGAGTTCAGTTTATTTCCTTTGGCATGATGATCCGGAGTTCCATCCACTTTCCTGTACATGATGCAATTTCACAGTTTAAGGATGAATAAAATGTTACCATGCATGTATATCACATTTTCTTTCTTCATTAAAACATTTATTTTTTTATGTATATGGGTGTTCTGCCTGTATGTATGTTTTTCTACCACATATGTGTTTGGTGACTCTTTTGGTCAGAAAAGGGTATAGGATCCCCTGGAAGTAAAGTTACAGATGGCTGTGAGCTGCTATGTAAGTGCTGGGAATTGAACCTGGGTCCTTTGGAAGAGCGTTCAGTGCTGTTAACCTATGAGTCATATCTCCAGCCCCCGTCTCCACTCATCTTTCGGTGGGCATCTAGGTTGAGTCTGTGTTTTGGCTAATTGGAACGGTTCCAGGATAACCTGGAGGTGTCTATCTCTTCTGTGTGCCAACCTGAGGCTTCCCGCACACTTGCTGGCTTAGGAACAATACCACGAGTCCCTGAGCGTCAGATACACTCTTTCCTTTCTCAATTAAACTTCCGTACTTCTTTCCATGTGATCCTAGCAACATGCCCTACACATTTGACTTGCTTAGCAAAGATGTGGTCAAGAAACTTCAAGGAAAAGATCTGAGGCCTGTCAAATACCTGTCAGACGCAGCCAAATTCCGCCAGTTTGATATACTGCAGAAGACTGCTCAATCGTTGTTTTGGAAATCGGAAGATACTCCAGTTGGATACTCCCTCCTGCAGATCTTGGAGCCAAATTTTCCCGTCCCAGGTACTGTCGGTCAGGGGGCAGAGAAGTGTGAAAATCAATGTTTCCAATGGTGTAGCTTTCCACAATCCAGGAGGGACTCGCACAGGTAGCTCATGAGTCATCTGCTTGAAGGCAAAGGACAAGGAAGATACTTTAGGAATCTACTCGATTTCTGGACCTATTTCCATGCATTTGGTCTTATAATACTGCCCAGAGCCTCTTTAGAGGGAGATATGATACTATCTTACAAAAAAGCAGTTGAGGTTCGTAAAAATAGTTCGAACTGGAAGAATCAGGAGCCACAGTGAGGTCCCTCTGCCCTCAAGACCCCAGGCACGTCTCTATTTCAGTGAGCTGCCTTAGGGTTGGATTCTGCACTCGGAGAGACAATCCCAGGGGACTGCAAAAATGATGCTTTTCTTTCTTAGGATGAAGATTCTGCTTGCATGGGTTCCAGAATTTGCCCTCTGTAGTAATTTACGTTTTGGATATTAACTGATTATTAGCTAGCTTCTTGACTAAGGTTTAAATGAGGAGAGGCACTGGCCTTATTCATTCCACTCTCCAGAGCATCCGTTCCACAGTGATTCTTGGCTAAACTTGTGTTCTCTTTCCTCCTCAGAGCCTGAAGTGTCAGCTCCCTTGTCCCTCAAACACATGTTATCCCAGAAACTGAAGGCTAACGCGGATGTCAAAGCCATTGCAGAAGGAAGTGCATCAACAGAATTTGCTCAGTCCTGTGGATATGACATTGAGGTTCAGAAAACCAGCCTCCCGTACTCAAAACTGGAAAGTCTTCAAAACAGGTGAGGCCACCAGGGGATGGAAGGATGGGTCAGCCGAGGAGCAGGATGTCTTCCTGTAGGCGCAGAGGTACCAAGCAGGTTCCGGTGCAGGGGCTGATGATAGCGACTCAGATTATTCTACTTAAAAACTAACCATTGAAATAATGGCTTGTAGTCTAATAATACTCATTAGTGATGAATTACCCATTACTGTTCTATTAATATGATAAGGACAGAAAAATAAGACAGACAAAGGTTCTGACACGATGGAAGTCTCTGTTCGTTGTACAGAGGATGGGCATGTAACAAGGAATGAATGGGTAGAAGTAAATGGTTGGGATATTGATTAAAATGTACTGAAGACTGTAACAATCACTTTACGTCATCAACATCCCAGTGCTTTGGGATTTAGATGTTTTTTCTTTTTTCTTTTTCTTTCTTTCTTTTTTTTTTTTTTTTTTTTTTTTTTACCACATCTCTCTTGATACATAATTTAGAACTGGAAATGCATGCTTCGTGTGTAGCATTTTGGTGTGACATATGCATATAAATCGATAACATATCATCACTCCATGTGGTAGCCATTAGTTTAAATTTTTTATTTTACTTATTTATTATTTTCTCTGTCTCTGTCTGTCTGACTGTCTGTCTGTCTGTCTGTCTCTCTCTGTGTGTACACATGTGCCATGGCTCACATGTGGCAGTCAGAGGACAAGTCGCAGGAATTAGATCTCTCCTTTAGATGTGTGTGTCTGAGAATCAAACTCAGGTCCTCACCTCTATCGGTAATGCCATCTTGCCGGCTCAGTAACCGCTATTTTTATGGCAAGAACACTTACTACCTAATGTGTTAGCAAATTTCAAAGGCATGTAGCATACTGTTAACTATAACCACACCAGGCTTCAATGTGTCTTCCGGGCATCTGAATTCATGTCCTCCTGTGACCAGCGCTTTAATGACAGCCACACCTTTAGCCTGAAGCTGCCTGGATCTCTTTGGTCCTTAAAGGCCTTAAAGGCGGCGGCCTCACATTTTCTGCTTGTTTATCTGTTCGCGATTTAGTCTCTGCTTCTATGACATTGGCCGTTTGAATCTTTTTATTCCCATTTGCACCTTCAGGAAACTTTTGGCTCAGGAGCCGTATTTTGTGAAGGATTACCGGATGGGGAGGACCAACCTGTATGTGGTGACAGAGGCCTACGAAGTGACCAAGGACACTGTGCTGGAAGACAGCAGCAGCGTTGACCTTTCAGGAAAAGCACTCATCCCCCAGTATGTCAAGGTATGGGGGACAGGGACAAGAAAACTAGTCCAGCCAGTGTACTCTTGCTCCTCAGGAGATTCTGGAGACTGTTTTCTAAGGGTCAGAGGGTGGGGTCGTTATCCTCCACTGCTCATGTGTAGTCTGGGCTACCTCCTGATCTTACATTGTATTCCAGTGCCCTCACTTACAATGCTTAATGCATAGGATTAGAAAATAGTGATATATTCCGAAACAGATGTAAGTATTCGGTACCATGTTTTGTTTTGAGTTAACAATAGATGCTGCAGAAATAGAAACATGAGGATTTTGTATTTTTTGCAGACCCAGTTTCATGGTGGCTGGAAAAACATGGGAACACCTTTACTAAACTGTACCTGTTAATCTATGTTCTATGATCATGTGGTAACATATATTTTGAGATATGGTCTTGTAAAGCCTAAACTGTCTTCCAGTGGCTATGGAGCTGAGGCTGGCCTTGAACACCAGCTAGGAGGAACCAGAAAAGAAACTCCCCAATCACGTAAAAGTCAAAACACTTCTGGGCATGGTGGTAGTGCTTGCCTTTAATCCCAGCACTCAGGAGGCAGAGGCAAGTAGATTGCTGTGAGTTTCTAGGCAGGGTGCCAGGAAGCTGGAACTTCGTTATCTGGGTAATTAGCTTCAGACCCTGGACTGAGGCCAGCCAGGGCTTAGGGCTGTGCAACCTGTCCTCAAGAGGGAGCTGAGGCGCTGTGTACAGAGGCCCTGGCAGCTGAGCAGTTGAGATGTCAGTCCTGCCTGCTAGCGACTGCAGGCAGTGCCTCACCGTCCCACGCCTGTCCCCATACACTCCTTCCACCTCACCCTATGCCACACTGCCCTCCTTGCCCAGGCTCTGTCTCTTAGGGCAGCTGGGCCTGATGACAGTGTGGGACCTCCCATCTCAGCCTTGCCAGGGACAGAAGGCACCAAGTCTTAGGAAGGGGATGCCCCCAAGGGTGCCAGTTCATCCAGCTGCCCCACCCTTCATTCTTGGCCTGCCCCCTCTAACCCCCAAACCTGAATCGTGGTGCCCCAAACAGCCCTGTGGGCAGACATCCACCACCATGGGCAAGCACCTGGAGCTGCTGACAGAGATGCCCAGCACCAGAGGCAGGATGAGCTCCCAGGAACGGCTGAAGTGTGCCCAGAAGCGACATGCCCAGCAGGTAAAGATGTGAGCCCAGGCCGAGAAGGAGGTCCATAGCAAAAAGGGCCACAGGGAACAGCCATGGAAGGAGGTGGCTGGCCTCAGGCCTCGGAAGCATGTTCTCTTCCCTCCCAGGATTGCCCATTTGGAGGCTGCTGCCCGAAACGACTTGGGGGAAGGCTGCCAGTTCCTTAGTAGTGGGGTTAGCCCCAACCTGGCCAGTGAGGATGGCTTGACTGCACTAGTGCTGCATTGATGACTTCTGAGAGGTGGCGCAGCAGCTCCTGGATCCTGGGGCTGATGTCAGTGCTCAAGACAGTAAGTGCTGGACACCTCTGCATGCTGCGGCTACCTGTGGTCATATGCATCGGGCGGAACTCCTCATTCTACGGGACGCAGATCTCCTGGCAGTCAATACCGATGGGAACGGCCTCTGTGAGGATGAAGAGACGCTGGTTTGCCTTGAGACTGCCGTGGCCAATCATGGTAGCCCCCAGGACAGCACTGACCTCCAGAACCTGCTGTCTCCAAGGGACATACCTCAATCACTGAAGATAGAAACTATTGGGGCAAAATATCAGGCAAAGATATTCAAAGCAAAGGGAAGTAGAATCACAGGAATTGCTATAGGAAAGTCCAATAAAATAGTAATCAGAAGAAAAAAATCCGCATTGGTCAAGAGAACAATCCATCAAGAAGACATTATAATCCCAATCCTATTTGCACCAAACATGGGTGCACGTAGCTTCATAAGGCAAATACTTGCATACATGAAGCAACAGATTAACCCCAAATGTAAGTGACTTCACTTTAGTATCTCAGGTTTGCCAATGGGCAGATTCT
This sequence comes from Acomys minous, assembly GCF_964271855.1. Classification (NCBI taxonomy): domain Eukaryota; kingdom Metazoa; phylum Chordata; class Mammalia; order Rodentia; family Muridae; genus Acomys; species Acomys minous. The sequence continues at coordinate 44,634,108 of NC_140493.1, read as the reverse complement.
CCAGATGAAAAAATAAGCATAGAAATAATAGAGTAAATTATAAACACACGAGAGAGAGAGAGAGAGAGAGAGAGAGAGAGAGAGAGAGAGAAAAGAAGAAGAAGAAGAAGAAGAAGAAGAAGAAAAGAAGAAGAAGAGGAAGAAGAAGAAAAAATAGATTTACCATATGATTCAACTATACCTCTGCTGGACATATCTACCCCAAGGACTCTATAATGGATTACAGATACTTGTTCACTCATGCCCATTGCCTTTCTATTCATAATCGCTAGGAAATGGTAACAGCTTAGATATCTATCAACTGATGAATGGATAATGGAAATGTGGCAACACACAACAGAATTTTATTCAGCTGCACAGATATTTGAATTATAAACCTTTCAGGAAAATGGACATAGCTGAAAATGATCATCCTGAATGAGGTAACCCAGACCCTGAAAGACAAATGCTCTGTGTTCTCTCTCAGGCCCTGTGAGGCTGCTGTGCTTCAGTACCTGGTCTTACACTCAGGCATGTACTGGCAGCAGTAAGAGGACTGACTCAGTGAATTTAGTAAAAATTAAAAGACAAAAGGAACGCATGAAGTTTGGAGGGTAAAGTGATGGAGATGGGGAAGTGAGGAGTTGGAAGTGAGCTAATGAAGTGTGTGATCAAAATACATTATATGTAGAGATAAAAGTCTCAAACATTGAGCAATATTTAAGAAAAAGAATTGTACTACTTTTTTTTTTTTTAAAGAAAAGGAAAACAACTTAGACTGCAAGGAATTCAGCTAAGAATTCTATCTCCATCAAACTGTGAACCAAATGCAAGTTAAAGTTGTCTTTAGGTATAAAGGTTTTCGGACATGTAGCTCTCAGCTAGCTCCCCAGGAGACAATGAGTGACAGGCAGAAGATAGAAAAGACATCACAGGGACTGATAAGAGACAAGGTCTGGGACAAGGACAAGCAGTCTCCCCCAACATTCAGCAGAGAATACGTCCCTACGCAGGAACCCAGGTGTGAATACGGGCGAATCAGTAACGCCGAGCAGGAGAACAAAACTTCAAGGCTAGAAGGAGACAGCAAATCATATACTTAGTTTGGAAAAACCAAGACATTGCAATAGGGCTGGTGGTGCGGCTCAGTGGTAAACACTAGCCTGGCATCCATGGTTCAATCTCCAGGCATACCTCCCGAATTTCAGTGTAGGTAAATATTGTCATACAAGAGGGAGAAGCAGTAACGGGCATGGGGACCAGGAGGAAAGTGCAGTGAAGGACTGCTAGTGTTTTCTAATGAGCTTTCAAAATTTATTTGACTTTTAAATTGCAGGCATATATTGCTTTGATTAAAAGTAAACAATTTTTTAATGGTGTTATGAGACAAAGAACTATAAATCCCTAGGGATGCTTTATCTTTCCAGGGTCAAGCCCAGGGACAGTGGCAAAGGAAGAGGACAGATTCAGTGACTATCCACAAGGGGTCGGTGGTGGCCTACAAGAAGAAGCAACTGGTCATTGAGAATAACACTTGTGGTGAGCAGAACTGGGGTTCAAGTGGGGATGGGGTGTGTGAAGACCTGACCTCCCCTTCTGTCCTGACTATAGACCAGCAGCGCTCATTACTGTCCCCCACACATGTCCCACCATCCTCAGTCACCTCTAAGCCTGGACAAGCTCAAATATTGTTAGCTGTAGATGCAGAGATGGCCTCCTTCCTGGGAAGGGACCCGACCTAGAGTGTTCAAGTGGGGCCATGTGTAGTCATTAGTCTCTAGCCTTTCAAGGTTCTGCCACTCTCAGAAGCTCAGCAGGAAGCCACCAAATTTATCAGGTGACTATTAAACTCACATTAAAGCTCCATAAAATAACAGAAGTACAACACAACTGAAACTGTAGACAGAATGCCTGAACAATATAGCGTGGAATTTTTCCAAGACTCGAACCTTGAAATCTACCATCGCCCAATACACACACCACACATCATGAACACACACACACACACACCAACATGGGTGGACACACATGTACACACATGTACACTGCATATACATGTGCATGCATGTACACTGCATACGCATGTACACACACCAACATGCATGCACACGCACGAACACATGTACACTGCATATACATGTGCACACACATGTACACTGCAAACACATGTACACACACACACACACACACACACACACACACACACTTTTTTCAGTGTCTACCTTGTTCTGGTCAAGGCAAAGCCCTGGAGTCAATCCTCTAGTTAGTGGCAACAGACAAGGAAGTTAGCGTCTCCAATATAATACAGTTAGTGGACAATGACTTCTAGAGAAATCGTCCATACTCATGCGGCACCCTTGACTGAGTCACAGGATGGGGAACGGGAACAAGGTTGGAGATGCTTTTGAACTGCCTGAGGAGACGGCTGTACATTTTACTTGTAAATCAAGTGCTTTATCTCATTTATAGACGGGAAGGAAAAGGAATCCTTCATTAAAAGTATTAACAGCGAAACAAACAAAAGAAATAATCTGATCAGATCAGATGTTGCATCCGGGGAACCAAGGCCTTGTTTGTGGAGGCTGAATCCAGGGGAGCTCCCTGGAGGATGAGCAGCAAAGGTTGAGGGGTGCATAGAAGGAGAGCAAGAGAGGTCCCCTGTGGAGGACAATTAGGGGAGCTGACTAAAGGGGCAATGTAGGTGAGAGGAGGTGATAAAGGTAGGAGACTCTGGCATACGGGGGTTCTGAAGGCTTAGAGGCGAGTTGTTGTCGTCAGGTCAGGCACAGTGCTTGCTGGACCGGAGCAGTGAAGACGGGTAGGGCTGGATGCGTTGTGGGCCACTTACCTCCTTTTTTCATGAGAGAGAGAGAGAGAGAGAGAGAGAGAGAGAGAGAGAGAGAGAGAGAGAGAGAGAGAGAGAGAGAGAGAGAGAGAGTCATTTCCCCTGTACACATGAGAAGGCCAGTTTTCTCTGAAACTTCTGGCCGGCGATATGGCAATTATTAATTGCTTCTTGGTCAGTTATGAGGACTAACTGTGTACTTGCTAATGAGCCCATCCGTTGTCCGAGTCGGTTCCCTTCTGTGCCATGCTTGATTGTATAAACGAGATGCCCCGCTCGCCCCCTAGTGCTCAGAATGTGACTTGCAGACACTCTTGGAAGTTTGCCTTCTGTCTAAACTTCATTTAGTTCACGCGTTAAACGTTGTCATTCTTTTTCTCCACAGGTTCATTTCTTGTGTCAAGTGCTTGAGTTTTGTTGTTAGGCAAGTTTCAGACCTCAGCATGACTCTATGAACGTAACAATCCAAAACAATGCAAGATCGCCAAATTGAGAGTGGATAAGGAAGGGCAAGCTAGTAACGGAAGGCTAGCAAGAAACCTATATGGCAGGGCAGGAGGAAACCAGGCTGCCTTACCTCATGGAGTATTTATTTGTTTGATTTTATTTTATGTGTATTTGTGTTTTGCCTGCATGTCAGCATACCACGTGCATGCAGTGCCTGAGGAGGCCAGAAGAGGGCGCTGCCATATGGGTGCTAGAACTGACTTTTGGTCCTTTGCAAGAGCAGAACCGGCTCTTAACTATTGCTCTCCAGCCCTCGTGAGATAATTCTTGAACGTCAGGGGATGTAATGGTCCCCTAAAGTGCTTATTTAAAATGCAAGTTTCAGGCTGGTGAGATGGATTAGCAGATAAAAGTGCTTGCTGCCAGGCCTGAGGCTGTGAGTTCCACCTCCAGGTCCCACATATTGGCAGGAGATAACTGATTCCCAAAGTTGTCCCCTGGCATACTTATATGCTCCTTGGCATGAACACATACACACACACACACACACACACACACACACACACACACACACACACACGCATGCACACATGCACACACACAAAGTAAGAAAACATAATAAAATAAAATGCAAATTTCAGGGTCTGATTCACAGGTCACACAGACCAGTGCTCAGGTTGACTGCCATTCCTGGGGTTTAGCCTGAGAGTCCCTAAATGGGATGTAGGAAGACCTCCATCAGGTGTAAATGACCCTTCTCCTAACTGAGTTTCTTTTCTATTCAGCCATTCTCCTTTCAACTCATCCTAAGAAGAAAACCTTCCTAGGAATGCTTAATATGCATCCTAGGTGTGGCTTCCTTGCCAGATCCGAAGAGTTCCGAAGTGGCATCGAGACAGGTATGACTTTGTTGAACAGGGATCTACCTGGGATGGATTTATCATAGGAAGTTTCTCATAAGAGGAGAATTTTCAAGGTGAAAAGCAGGGGTGGATGGAGGATATTAGAAAGGTCAGAGGTCAGGGGAGGGATGGAGAGAGCAGGTCTTGGTCAGTGAACCTTTCACTTTCTCTTTCCAGAGCCATCTCCAATAATGAGACAGCTTGGTGAGTGGATGGTTCTGGGGCTATGAAAGTCCACCCTGCTTTCTCATGCAGACAACGGAATACCAAAACCTACCTGACTGTCTTTGCCCAGGGTCTTGAGATCTGGTCTTCAGCACAAGGGGTGGGAAGGGGGAGGGGACAGGAAAATGGAGGAGGATATAGGGACGGAAGGACAAACACTCATTCTTGGGTGGGGCAATATGTTATCTCGTTCTAGACTTGTGCATAGATTACATCTCTCCAATTGGTGAGTGCTCCTGGCGGGGTTGGATGTGGAGATCTGGGTGATGCTCTGGTACTCGGCCCTAGCCCTGATGCTGGTTCCCGTGGGTGGGAAAGGTCATGGAAGGCTGGCGGGGTGAAAGCATAGACTGGGAGTCGGGCAGGAGTGTGGAGGTGGTACAGGAGACCCTCCAATGTGCCAATGTGTCTCAAGAACAAACTGAGGATGATGAAAGGTGACAGCTTGTGCCTCTCTTTCTAGGAAGGATAGAGGAACCCTACCATCAAGGTGAGCATTTTTTTTTTTTTGTTTGTTTTGTTTTGTTTTGTTTTTAGGGGAAACCATAAGCTTGGAAATCAGATGAGAACTTTCTTTGGAACTCAGAAAACTGAGGTCTCCTTCCGCGTTTTCTTTTCAGTTAGTTCAACTCATGCACGCATAACTGTGTGCCCTAGTGCTCACAGAGGAGAGACTGGGAGGCAGGAATTACTCCAGCACAGGCAATGTGAACGAATCAGACAGAAGTGCCTTGGAACTACCACTATGGTCTATTCTCACTGTCACAGATCACCAAAGGACACTGGGCAAAGCCGGAACATCCTCAAATGCAGTGCTTGCCTAATTCTTCATAGACCTCAAAGATACTTTTCTTTCTTTTTCCAATTAATTAATTAATTAATTAATTAATTAACTTTACATCCCTATATTAGCCCCTCCGCCTTTCTTCCAGGTCCCACCCTCCCACCCTCTCTCTCCTTTCCCCTCCCCTTCTCTTCAGAAAAGAGGAGCCCTCCTGTTGTTCTAGTTGAAAATCCCAGATCATTGATTTTACCAATAAAGACTCAGAAGTCAGATGCTGCGGTGAAAACCCTGCTAGCTCAGAGAGGCAGAGGAAGCACCCAGCTGACCTTCCTACTCAGCTCACTAGCTGATGGAGAAGGCCCAAAAAGGCTCACTAGCTCAGCTGGCAGCCCAGGAGGAAAAGCCAAAAAACCAAAACCAACCAAACAAACAAACAGCCAAGGCCAAAGGCTTGCTAGCTCAAATAGCTCCAAATAGCCAAAGGCCAAGGAGCTAAGGGCCTCCAGGAGCCAAGCTAAAATCCCAAGCCCAAAGAAGCGCCAAAGACGCCTTCCACTTCTATAGGCTGTTTTACATACCCTTCAACTCAACATCCCTCCTATTCTTTAACCCCTGTCAGCTGGTTTCTTGCTCTGCCTCTTGACCTTAGGTTAGCTTTATTAAATCCTGTGTACAGATAGCTCTTGGATTAAAGGTGTGTGCAAGGCTGGCTAAACCACACCTTAATCACCTATTTACAATAAACAGAAAGTTCTTGGATTAAAGGTGTGCTAGGGCTCAACCACAAGAAACAAGGATTTACAGTTCAGTCTCAGGGATCACAATGGGATAAAAAAATCATGTAACACTTACCCCCCACCCCCACCCCCACCCCACCCCCACCCCACCCCACCCCACCCCACCCCACCCCACCCCACCCCACCCTGGTACATCAAGTCGCATCAGGACTAAACGCATCTCACTGAGGCCAGACCCGGCAGCCCAGCCAAGGGAAAGGGATCCAAAGGCAGGCAACAGAGTCCATGTCAGAGACACCCCCATTCCAATTGCTAGGGGACCCTCATGAGGCCAAGCTACCCATCAGCTACATAGGTGTAAGGGGCCTGGGTCTGGTCCATGAGTCCCCCATGAGCCTAAGCTAATTGATTCTGTTGGCCGCTTTCTGGAGTTCTTGTCTCCTTTAAGTAAGTACAGCTCTTATGTGCCAGGTGCCGGAGATACACAAGCTCATTGGCACCTCGACATGTCCCCATTCTTCACACATGGAAACTGACCCTGGAACACCGAGAATCATCGTCTCCAGAGCCTAACAGCACATTTCATTCCAGACACTTCTCAGAAAGGACCACTTGGTCATTTTTCTCCTGCTTGTGATAACCAGTTTTCAGATGTCCACCTCCACTGCCAGTGCTGTGTCCCCTCCTTCCAGAGTGCTGGAGCTGCCTGGTTTCCAGCTTCATGATAGTTGCCTCACTGGGGCTTGAGCAGGTGGTCCACAGAGACATTTTTAGTGCTGGAAACACTTCTGAAGGCCTTAGCACCCCAGGGATATTTAATTTAAAAGTTGCCCTCACTTTCTGATTGGTGTTCTATCTGGGAGCAGATTTCAAGCGCCTGCAAGATGAAGTTTCCCTGAGAGCAGAGCAACTGTCCTTGCTCTCAAAGGATGCTCGAGATGTGGTGTTCTCCAGTCTCCTGCCCTTGCTCAGCGACAGGGAGGTTCTGCATGACCTGATAAACAAGGTGAGTGTACCATAGCTGCCCAGAAATGACCAACGCTGTAAGCATCAGTTTGGGAGATGGGGATGCCAAGGTATATGAGGGACAGGGAATGTACATGGTACCCCAGGAGACTGAGAAAGACTGTCAAAAGATTGGGGACTCTGGCTGCATGCACAATGTTGAGTGTGTGGCCCCCTAATTCTGCTCAGAATCCCCCTGGGGGAGGTAGAACCTATTATCTGCACCTTGCTTAATTAATTCTCCGCACATAGGCACATTGTACATCAATGGTTTTGAGCCAGGCATGGGAAGCTGAAGCTGCGTGCAGGAGGGTTGCAAGTTCAAGGCCTTCCTGGGTCACATAGCAAGTTCAAAGCTGGCTTGGCCTAAAGCAGAGACCCTGTCACACTAATGAGAAAAATGAAGAGAAAAAGGAGCCAGGCTGAGGCTCTGTGGGAGAGTACTTGTTCGGCGTATCTAAAGCTGCCCAGCGCGCCCCCGTCCCCCCCCCCCCCCCCCCCGCCCCCAGCACTGGCAATGATGTTATTAACAGAACATCTGTCTTCCGCAGCTGGAACTGAATCAGATGGGGCACATGGATGGCCCAGGTGGCATAATCCTAGCTGAGCTGCGAAAGGACTCAATCCCCCCATGGATTGACCTAAAGAACCTCATTCTTTATCTCCTTCAAGCCCTAATGGGTAAGAGCAATTTGAGGGGAGCACGGGGGAGTCGTCATGTTGGTTCTCAGAGGGCTGTTTCAGATGCCACCCCCAAATAGCCCCTGAATTATGGGGCTCATTTACACATCCCCCTCCTCTCTAATTTTAGCAAGGTTCAGAGCGATAGCAGTCCATGTACCTACCACAGATGGAGTCTGAGGTCTAGAAAGGAGCAGCCACCAACCACCTAACACATGCTTGGGGAAGGCGATCCCTGCCTCAGCCCTTAGACTTTCAGACTCTGGGTCACGTCACTTGTGACCCTGGAGCCCATCTCAAGGGCAGGAGACATTTCTAGAGCAGTGAGCTTGACTTTCAAGTCTAATAGGGGCATATTCCTCTGTCTCAGAGTTTTCTTCTCATTGGGTTTCCTAGTTCATGGTGAGAAGAAAATACTGAGCCTAACATTCGTTTTCCTCATGTGTCCCTCCCATGCCCCGCCCTCCCGTGCCCCGCCCCTCCCATACCCCGCCCCCTCCCCCAGTGCTGAGTGATAGCCAACTCAATCTGCTTGCTCAGTCTATGGAGAAGAGGCTCCTCCTGCAGCAACAAGAGCTGGTAAGAAACCCCCAGGGCCTAGCAGTCCAGGGAAGGGGAGGAGGAAAGCAGGAACAGGAAGAACATTCTAGAAGAAAGCAATTGCGTTCCACAAGGAGAGGAGTAGGGAGCCGTCTGGGGAGCAGGTAGGTTGGATTTAACCCTGTCAGGAGCATCTCTGCATTTATGACAGCTTGGAAGCAAGGCTCCCTAGGAAGGCATCTTTGTCGGGACTAAGGGGATAAAAGTCAGTCACACCCTTCTGTGTTTACAGTTACCTTTTGCAAATTGCCTTTTCTCTCCCTATATATTTATCTTTAGAAACAAAAGTTTGTACAGCCATATGTATGTGTGTGTGTGTGTGCACGCGTGTACACACACACATACACACACACATACACACACACACACACACACACACACACACACACACGCAGTTGACATTTTTTGTTGTAGGTGAGAAATCAATGCACAGTGGCTTCAGGTCTTGTTTAGTTCTTTGTCCTGTGTGGCTCCTGGCTGTTGGGACAGAAGGTTTCTCACCCCAGTGTCAGAGCCTGGACTGCCCAATCTGGTACTTTTTCTTCTAGGTAAAGAGCATCCTCCAGCCACACTTCAAGTATCCCTGGTGCATCCCCTTCACTCTCCAGCCGCAGCTTCTTGCCCCACTCCAGGGTGAAGGCTTGGCCATTACTTACGAACTGCTAAAGGAGTGTGGTTTGCAGATGGAGCCGGACAATCCCAGATCAACTTGGGATTTGGAAGCCAAGATGCCCCTGTCTGCCCTTTACGGGAGCCTGTCACTGTTGCAGGAACTTGTGGAAGCCTAAATCTTCCCCTAAGCCTGGTCCCAGCTCAGTCTATTGCTGAGTCCTGGATACATTTGAGATATCGCATCGTGGTGTACATCCGTGTGGTGATTTGAGTGTATGTTCTAAGCTGATGGGAGTAAGGATGCTACGGGTTCATTTATTAAAAGTTACTATTCATTAACAATTACATAAGTAATATACTTTGATCATATTCCACGTCCCCCCACTGTCCTTTTCTACCCAGCCCCTCCAAATCCCTCCTTCCCAACAGTTTCTCATTCACTTTTTTTTGGGGGGGGGTCTGATGCTCCGCTGTATTTAATTATGGTAGTTTGCATGAGTGCGGGATTGTTAACTGGAGCAAGGGTAACCCTTCCAGCGACTACCTCCTCCCCAGCAGCATTGGCCGCCTACAGTGTTTTAGGGAGGCTGGGGCCTCACAGGCCACCCCTCTAGCCACAGTGGCATGTTAGTGGGCCCCTGTTTTGTACAGGCAGCCATTGCTACTGTGAGTTTACGGGTTTATTAGCCATGCCATATCCTTGCCATGCCCACAAATAGGGATGATGCTATCTTTCAAAACTCCTTAAATAGTCTGCTAAGGATTTCAACATTTCCCCCTATATAAAAGAATATAAATGTTACTTTTATTTAATTGTGCGCATTTTGAATTGTTTTGGGTGAAAGGTACTGGTGCTCATAACTTTGGAAATGCACCAGAAATAAGTTGGGGGGTGTTTTTAGGTAGATAATTAGTAGGAGGATTTCTTGTCACTTCTTATTTCATCCTCCACCCTCCGTCAGTGTTCATCTCCCTTCTCCTTTCTGATGAGAGCCCCACCCATTTTCTCCATCTCCCCTATTGGATCACTTGTACCCTGCTGGTCCCCCCTCTGTATCGCTCTTACTGCTCTACCCCTGTAGTGGCCCTTTTCACTTTCCTGGTTTCTATAGTTGCTCCAGGATATGTCCTCACATCTGAAGATTTGGAGCTGGGAGGCTCAAATGAGAGGGAACATTCAGGGTTTGTCTTTCTGGGTCTTGGTTATCTCACTCAATATGATTTTTTTTTCTAGTTCCATCCATTTACCTTCGGATTTCATGAGTTCATTTTTTTTCTTTACAGATGCATATACCAGATTTTCATTATCCATCCATCAGTTGAAGGACATTTAGGTTGCTCATACTTCTTTTTTTTAAATATATATTTTTAAATTGACTATTTGAAAATCACATCGTGTACCCCAATTGTGCTCACTCCCAGCCTTTCCATATTCACCCCCTCCCCTCTGTCTCCACAAGAGAAAAACAAGTCAATTTTGTGTTCTCTATATATTCACTGGGGCATGGATAAATTCTTACCGGCCTGCTCACCCTCCCCCACCCCCTCAGCATGAGTTTTTCTCCACTGGCATCTATGCCAAAAGCCTTCAACTGAGGAGAGCCTTGTGGCTGCAGTGAGGGGCAGGGCTAGCTATCTCATGCCCATGGTCACACCTGTCTCAATGTGCTGTGAGCCAGTAAGAGGTGGGACCAGCTCTTCTGTGCCACTACCACTGCCACTGCCTGCCTGCCTGCCTGCCTATATCACCATGTCGTGAGCCAAAAAGTTGTGGGGCCAACTCTCCAGTGTCCAGGACTCCACCAATATTGCCCTCACAGTACATTGGTCAGTGAGGTGCAGGGACAGCTCTCCAGCAAGGGGCGCATCTCTCCTATGAGGGGCAGGGCTGGCTCACCGGTGTACATGGGTATCAACAGGTAGCAGAACATCTGCATTGGTTTCCGTGGTAACAAGGGCCACAGATATTAATACAGTGCTTGGCCTTATCAGGATCAGCAACTCACTCATGCCCTCAGCAGCTTCATGCGCCATTGGCTTCAACATGGCCTCAAATGGCTACACATGCCACTCACATCAGGATGGCCCCTGAGTCAGGAAAGCCTGAGGAAGGACCTCACTAAGGCATCAGGCAGCAGCACAGACTGAATATTTTCACATGGATCTCAGCCTTCATTGGGTCTTGGGACAGCAGCATGGAGCACAGTCACTAACATAGTCATCGGTGGCTTCAAGGAACATGGTGGTCATTTGAGCAAGTCCAATTCAGCAAGTAAACCTTTCTTCATCTTGGACTTCCATCCTCGTCTGGAGCCAGGAGAATCCCACAGCTGGACAGCAGACGCAGGGGCCGAGGCTGCATCTGCATAACCTCCAGGCTGCTGCGTCCCACCCTGTTGACTCTGCTGGGCAATGCCAGCATGTCAACCTCAGCCCTTACCTGTCACCATCACACCTCAGGTTCCACCTCTCTCCATAGCGCATGCTCCACTCTGTTTTTCTATCTTTCCTACCTCTGCGTCACATATTTGTTTGTTGTAGTGGCACCTGCCTGTCCCAGGGCTGTGGGGCCATGGGCAGTGCTTGCCTGGGTCCATTTCTAGTTCTTATTGTCAATAGAACGGCAATGAACATGGCTGAGCAGGTGTCCATGGAATAGGGTGTAGAGTCCTTTGTGCATATGCCAAGGAGTGGAATTTCTGGACCTTATGGTGGGTTTACTTTTAGCTTTTTGAGGAGTCTCAACACTGATTTCCAGACTTGCTACACCACTTGCAGTCCCACAAAAATTACTGCAAACCAAATGGCTTAATAGAAAGATCTATTCCTTTGTGCTTCTGGTCACCAGAAGTCAAAGTGTCACCTTGAACCTTTTGGGGCTCCTTTGAAAAATAGCCATGGCCTCTTCCTAACTTCTGGTGACTCCTGGCCATCCTGGCATTCCTTCACTTGTGGCTACATCATTCTAATTTCTGCCTCTATCTCTACACGTCCTTCTGCTAGGGTCTTGACTTCCGTCTGTCCTCCCTCCCTGAGAGACACTGGTCTTTGGGATTCAGGTCTCTTCTCTAATTCAGGATAACTATATAATGAACTATGTCTATAGAAATTTCATTTCCAAACGTCAAGTTCTGAGGCTCAAGTTGATGTGGCTTTTCAAATGAGCTTCCCTGATTTCAGGGGCTATGTGAGAAAACCAGCATGTGAAGGGGCTGATCGTGTGAATTTGGTATGGGTCGGGGCCCTGCCTTAGTAAGTCTTATATTGCTGTGAAGACACACCATGACCACAGCAACCCTTACAAATAGGAGTATTTAGTTGGGGCTTGCTTACAGTCTCAGAGAGTTAGTCCATTATGTCTATGGCAGAGCACACAGGCACACATGGTAGCAGAAGAAAGAGAGAGAGAGAGAGAGAGAGAGAGAGAGAGAGAGAGAGAGAGAGAGAGAGACTGGGCCTGGCTTGAGCTTTTGAAACCTTAAAGCCTCCCCTCAGCGACACACTTCCTCCAACAAGGCCATGCCTACTTCAAGGTCACACCTCCTAATCCCTCTCAAGCAGTGTCACTCCCTAACGAACAAGCATTCAAACATATGAACCAGTGTGTTTGTGTGTGTGTGTGTGTGTGTGTGTGTGTGTGTGTGTGTGTGTGGTCATTCCTATTCCAACCACCACAGGCTTCCAGCAGACAGGACCTGGAGAGTGTTCTACCTATAGCCATTGAGAAAGCAGCCCTGGAAGCACACAGGTTAAGTGAGAGCTGCTGCAAACCAGGCTTGTTGGTGGCCAGTTTTGGATCCCTCACGGCCCAGAGAAACCTGTTCACATTTCACCCAGGAACATCAGGAATCACTGGGGATGGCTGCTGGATGCAAATGGACTGGAAGGGAGCAGATGCTAAGTAGGGTATTGGAGCTTCTCTCACTGCCCAGGCTCTGCATAGTGTATTTTTTAAAAGGTAAGCGCTTGGAAAGCAATGTGCTGGTTGCTCTTGCTTGCCTACTTAACATACCTGGGAAGAGGCAACGTCAATTGACAACCTGCCTCTATCAGAGTGGTGTGTAGGGGAACAGATTCTTGATTGCCAGCTGAGGTAGCATGGCCACCGTGGGCAGGGGCCACTTCTGAGCCAGTGGTCCTTGGTTGTATATGAAAGCTAGGTGAGCAAGCCAGGGGATGGTTTCAGTTTTTGCCTTCAGGCTCTTGTCTTGAGTTCTGTCCTTGGCTTTCCCAGTGATGGACCATAACAAGTGAGCCAAATAAACCCTCACTTCAGGACCCCAAAGACAGATTTGGGGTCTCTGTTGGGAGTAGCTACATTGAGTGAATGGCCTCTTTCTGACTTCTACTGTTAATTTGTTTCTTTTAATTGGCTTATTGAATACAGTTCCCAGACATTATGTTGGGCACAGGTTGTGGCCCTCAGGTCTGATAGCACTAGAGTGTCTTGGAGGCAAATTAAAGAAAATTTATGAGTATTTAAGATTACATCACTATGGTTGAAAACCAGGCATGATTGTGTGGTGAAGTTCCAATTTTCGCCAGCAGATGGCAGCATTGTCCAGCAACAAGCTGCCTGTTGGCTCTCTCTCTCTCTCTCCTCCCCCCAATCTCCCTTCACATGCCTTTCATTTGCCTTCCTGTTGGGTTAAGGTGGAATGGGATGGGAGAAACTGGGCAAGAGAGAGGAGTTGTTAACACTGGTCTCTTTTTCCATCTTCACATAGCCTCTCCCTCTTAAACACTGCTTTACTTGTGTTAGATCTCTCCTTCAAACATTTCTGAAGGGAAAACCTGACTTATGGGGAACCTGGAGCTATTTTCAATATTTTAGAAAATATGACTTGGTGAGATGTCAGCTGCTTATGCTGGAACTATTCTGGGCTACGTGATAAATCAGATTGTCTCGCGCTGAGCGAAGACGATGGGCAGAAGTCTTAGCTGCCTTGCAGCAAGTAGGGAAATATTTCTCAGTGGGCTCGGCAGCCATTAAAACTCTTCTGAAAAAAAAAAAAAAAAAACCTTAGAGCCTGGGTTGATACCTAAGAAAGCATGAATGGTAAAAATGCCAAGATTCAGTATGTTGGTGAGAACACTGTTCAAATATTGAAAAGCTGCCTCTCAGGAGGAGGCTGGAAGGACCTGGCTCTGGGGATGGGTTTGAGACAGATTTTTTATTTTATTTCATTTTTATCTTCTTTTACGTATGTTTCCCCCTTAATTTATTTATTTGCCCATTTATATCCCCAACGCAACACTCTTTTCTCTCCTCCTAGTCTCATCCTCACACCCACTTCCCCCATATCTCCCTCCCACCAATGCCAACCCCCCCCCCCCCAGCTTTAAGTAAATCAATTCCTCTGTGTTTTTCTGAGTTTTGTATTCCCTCAACTCCCTGCCCCTGTCTGTACATTCTGGTCCAATGCTCTCCTCCTAGCCTCCGTCCTAGCCCATCTTTCTGCAGGGTTAAATTACATAACGTAAGGGAAAGTATGGTGAAGTCAGCACAGCGCCACGGTTGCTGAGGCTCACTAAGCACGCATGAACTTGAGGCTTGTTCTGAACTTGTTATTGAGGCCAATGGGGAGACACAGAAGCAATGGTTAGAAGATGGAATTGCTTAACTTCTGGGACAGTGAACTTTTTTAAAGTTAATTTTTAGGTATCCTTGGGCCATTGAACACACTTTAAAGACATGTTCTTCCCTTAGGAGGGAGAATAAGTGATTGATATTTCAAGCTAGACCCCACCCACCCAGCATGCCTCACACATACAGCAGACACATACTATCTGCTGGAAAGTGTGTGGGCCTTGCAGTGGCTGGCTACTCAGTTCACTGTCTCGTACATGAGGATGCACATGCAGCCTGCCTGAAGCAGATAACCTTGTCGGACAAGTGGTGGAGAGAGTGTGTGGATGTGAGTCAGGAAAATGCTGACCACAGAGCTCCTCTCTCCGATGCGAAGGCGTAAGGCGGGATGGAAGTCTTTCTGTTCAAGTAGTGCAGGTCAGAAAGGTACAAAGGACGTTCAGTCAGCCTTTGCGAAATCGAGCTGGGCTGATGACATTGCCACAGTGACAACTTCCAAGTGGTCCCAAGGAGGATTTCCTTTCCACATCATTTTGTGATTCCTAGTCCTCTGAGATACAGGGCCTTTGCCAGCTGTGCTGACCTTGCATACATAAGTCGAGGGCTTTTAATTGCTTTTGCTGTAGCTCCGAGAGACCAGGAGATACACAGATTTCATGATAGACAGACAGACAGGGAGAAAGGCCATGGCTAGGTAATAAAGGTGGCAAACTTCCAAGGTGGTTGGCTTCTTCCTTGCCCTCTCCCTATCTGTCTGCCTACCGGGGAACCCGTGTAACTCCGGGGTGCGTGGGAATTCTAATAGGAATTTTCCCTCAGGTCTAATAGACCTGTTTATGATGGCTCTGCTGTCGAATGAGTTGTACTTTCTTTGTGTGAGAAATAAGTATGTACAGTCACCCATAAAGATTGAAGCTGGTTGTTCCCGGTTCCCAGGATTCCGGGCGATGGAGACGAACACACGAGTGCTGGTGAACAGGACAGAGGCCATGTTGTCAAGAGGTTTTCATGTGAGTTAACTTGTCTCCAAAAGGAAGAAGACCATCCTTACCATCTTGATTGCTGTGTGATGAGGCACCGGGAACACAGTGGCTCAGGATCACAAGCATTTGATTTGTCTTATATTTCCTTTTTTTTTCCCCCCTGTGGGTCAGGAGTTTAGGGGGTGGCTCTGCTGGATGGTTCTGACTGGGGACTTACCATCTAAGTGCACACTGGGAAGAACTAACTTAAAACTTCATGGATGTGTGTACATACTTATTTCTCACACAAGGAAAGTACAGCCCATTAGACAGCAGAGCCGTCACGAATAAGAATATTAGGCGTGACCTGAGGAAGAGTTCCTATGAGAATTCCCACAGCCCTTCCCTTTACGGAAGCAGCCGGGAGTTAGACAGGTTCCCTGATAGGCAGGCACATAGGGAGAGGGTAGAAAGCTAACAAAGCCTAAAGTCAACTGAAGGCTTCATTGAGGCAGAAATCGTGTTCTGGAGATGATTCTCCCGGGCAGGGATATTGATCTTTTATGATTAAGCCACACTGTTGATGGCTTATCCACAAGTCACTGATGGACAGCTCTTATGAACTCTTCTAAACATCTTCTAAAAGGATGAAGGTAACAAGGAATCTGTGAATGTACCTTAAAATCACCATCTAGGTCTGCGCCCATGTTTTCATACATCCCTAGAAGCTGTGTCCCCACATATTAATTCATTCAATCAATATTTATTGAGCACTTAATATTTGCTAAGAGGCCCAACATTGGAAAAATGTGCTCCCCCCTTTTTTCTTTACCGGGGTGGATAATAAGGATCAAAGAGACTTGAAATTGATGTAGAAATTGGCAGACCTGGGTAGTGATGTTTTCTCAAGTAAGAAACAGACCATGTAGCCAAGTAAGGCTGCAATTCAACCAGTTGCAAATTAACAGTGCAATTGTACTTGATTCAAGTGTGTTCTCAGTCTCTCTTTATTTTGGAGATCCTTCTGTGGTGGTAGTAGTTGCCTAGCTACCAGAGCTGTGCTCCCTTCACACTGGGAGTGTTTGAGCAGAGTGGCTCAATAGCATTAACATTCCTGGGGTTTCCCAAGCAGCAGGCAAACTGCTGGGCGCTGAGCTCTGATGCCCACCTAGTGGTGCCGAGGAGGAGGGATATCAAGGTGGGAAGGCTCTAGGAGCAACAGAATCCGCTTAGACTGTAGGAACAGACGTGCACAGAAGCAAGTATTTCTCCCCACAAGAGCAAAGACTGACACACTCCATAGCTGAGAAAGGATAGCAGCTCTTTAAAATGTCATTGGTGCTTGCTTGCTTCAGCAAGCCTTGTGCCAGAGTGAGAGGAGCACAGACAGATAATGTATGAGAACACTCCACAGCTTGTGATTAGAAGCTATAACATTTTAGGACGCGAACACAGGCAGTACTCAGTTCACAGCAATCACTAAAACATCCATGGGCTCAGAAAAACAAAACTTGATCAAGATTTTATTTTTTTTGAATAAATTAAATCTGATAAAAGTCTCTTAAGCAGGTGTAGTCTGCAACACTCCAGACTAAGCCTGATTGAAATGAAATGAAAAAAAAAAAGTTAATGTTTGACTCCTGCCACTTGCCCAGTCACTAATACAGTCAATAAATACTAAAGGGAAAATTTGTCAGGCTAGGCACTGGGAACACACACAGAATTAGGGGACAGACCCCC
The DNA here is from genome assembly GCF_964271855.1 of Acomys minous. Lineage (NCBI taxonomy): Eukaryota > Metazoa > Chordata > Mammalia > Rodentia > Muridae > Acomys > Acomys minous. Next base: position 44,616,999 of record NC_140493.1, on the reverse strand, counting down.
AGTAGGTGAGATGAGTATCTTGACAGCTACTGGGGAACCTCAAACTTCCTCAAGCCATCTTTCTGGAAACTTAGTTGGACATCTTCACACTGGGCGGTTCCTATATAGCAGACTTGCTATGAGGTGTCCAACTGACCGCTGGAGAGAAACAAAGCTATGAACTCCTTCCTTCCCCACGCTGATCATTTCATGAGAACCCAGCCTCTTCCTGCTTCCTTCTCCCTCTTGTAGCAGGAACACCGTGCTTACCTGAGCAGGAAATTCAGAAGAAAGGAAAATGACCACAGGTGCAGACAGGACAGACAGAGGAGTGACCTTGGAGCCAGTTAACTACAGCGGAAGTATGCGGGAGACATACACCGTTTTATTTTGTTCCCTCTTTGCCCATCAGATGCCCTTCTCTGTTTGCAATGGCAGCACTTAGGTTTTAGCCATTGTGACTTGGACTGGGGAGGGGCCCTCATCTAAACCCCTCCCCAACAAGCATAAAAATCAATGGGCTAGATATGATCAATATGAGAAGCCATGGTTGTCATTCATGGAATGTTTGCTGAAATCCTGGAACTGCGGGCAAGGCACCTTCTTCACAGCAAGATGGCCAATTGCGAAAATATAGCCCCTGAAACTGTGTTGACCGTTGTATAAGGAAGTCAAGAGAGAAGAAGGTCAACTCAGGGGGGTGTTTGGTAATGATGAAGCCAGTCTTACCCGAAGCCTATTTCAGTTACATTAGTCAACAAGCCATCTTCTTAATTAGAGATAATTTAAGTCAGAAGTGTTCTTTTGCCCGCAAGAAGGGCCCTGTTTAGTACGGTAGGATATTTAGTACAGGTGAGCGTCACAAAGGCTTTTAAACACAGAATGGTGAAGTAATTTAACTAGTGTGGTTTTGATAAGAACTCCAGGAGAACATGGCGGGTGAAGGCATCAGGGATGTAGTAGGGGTATGAACCATCACGGTCTAAATGAATGTGAGGATGAGAAGCAAGGAAGTCAAGGAAAAGCTGTGGGCATCAGGATGCAGGGAGAAAACGCACATGGTTGTAGAGATGTTGATTGCCAGCGTTGGCATCCAACCTGTGCATGAAGATTTGGGCTTGAAACACAGGAAAACTGCCATTCTAAAAGTAGTAACTAAAACACAGTGGAGTGAGTGACACCGAGGGATCACACAAGGAAGGTAAGAAAAATGGGTCATGGGCTGACTGAAAAGGACCTTAGAGGAAGCAATGACATTAATAGAAGAGGTTTTCCATAATACTATTTTTTTTTTTTTGTATGTGTGTATGGACATGTGTGGTCCTGTGCCCTGGGCTCTGTGGCTCTGTGTCCGTTCCCACTAGGCTTCCCTGACTTTGTTTTCTTTATGTCTATGACTCAGCTTTTACAATGGGGCAGGCGAGGATTTGAAGTCAAATCTTCCTGACTGTAGAAGACACATGCTTCCTGTATACATTCATCAGATGGCCTAAAGGTGGGGAAACGGAGCAGATGTATATGAAATTGCCTTCAAAGATATAAATTCGTGTGAACTGACATTACTATCCTAAGTCTATTACTGACCACGTGTGCCTATGGTGGCATTTTCATGTATGTACAGTATTTGTGAATATGTGCATCATAGATAATATAGCATATATGTGTGTATAAAACAACATTCACATTGTGTACCTCATTATTCTTGTTTATTAATCAATTAGTTTATTTACTTTACATCCTGGTCAGGATTTCCCCTCTCTCCTCCTAGTCCCTCTTTCTCCCCGCTTCTCCCCTCCTTCTGTGCCCTTTCTCCCTTTCTTCTCGGAGAAGGGGAGCCCTCCTGTGGATATCCACCCACCTTGGCACATGAAGTAGGACTCGGCATATCCTGCTCACCTGTATTAAATATCCTACTGTACTAAGCAGGCTAGACCAGGCTGGCCAGTTAGGGGAAAGGTATCCAAAGGCAGGCAACAGCCCCTGCTCCTGGCCATCAGAAGTCTCACAGGGAGACCAAGCTGTGCATCTGTGACATGTACATAGTTATTCTTATAAATGTATTTATACATGATACATGATACATTTATAGGGGTGATGAGTATATTTAGGAAACAAGTTACCATTTAAGATATAGCCTAAACAAGAATTTATTCTAATAAAAGAAACTTAAGTGATATGTACTACTATCAGAACACGGCACATACTTCTTATGGTCTTGGGTGTTGGTAATCATGGTTATTGCTAGCATATGACTTTGTTCTCACCACAGGATCTGATTTGAGTATTGCAAGAAGCCAGAACTTCAGTATTGGGTACACCTGAGTTCGGACTCTTGTCTACTTACTATCATCTTCAATAATTTGACTTGAATCCTCTAAAGTGTATCTCATTATATTGCTGCTATGGCTTCTTGCAAAGTGTGGGCGCGCTATGTCGATGCCTGAGTGGTACGTTCTGCAAATGTCAACAGGTCAAGTTGGTTGATAGTGTTCTTCAAGTCTTTTGCTTCCATCCTGACTTTTCTGTTAAATTATCCTATTATTTAGTCATAGTCACTAAATTTGCAAGCTATAATTGCTGAATTTAAATTTTTCTTCCACTTTAAATGAGATTTTGCTTTACACACTTTAAAATTCTATACATTATAAGGTATGTGAACATTTGGGATTGTTCCATTTTGAAATATTTATTTTTCTTTTTTAAAAGTTATTTATGTATTCACTTTACTGTGGCGCCCGTGCCACTGAGGTACCGAGTCAAGGGCGAAGGACTGCGGATTTAACACACACACACACACACACCATGCACACACACACAGACAGACAGACACACACACACACTAACACAGCGGGTCCTTCATGATAAGAGAGCAGCAGCAGCAGCCGCCGCCGCCTTTATTCAGTGTTCAAAGAGCTTTCTTATACGCAGCAAAACAGGAATGCCACTCGCAGGTGAAATCCCTCAAGAGGTGATTGCAATACAGGAGGAAAAGTCCCGAGGAGGGGAGGGGCGCATTCTCAGAGCAGTAAACATGACTAGCTAACTAACATAAACACAGACAAGGAAGCTGCTAGAAACAGGACATGAACCAGCAAGACAGGCAGGCAGCCCAGTCAGGCCTGGATCCTACACTTTATATCCTGGTCATAACCCCATCCCTCCTCACATCCCAGTCCCACCCTCCCTCCCTCTCCCCTGTCCTCCCTACCCTGTTCCTCAGAAAAGAGGAACTTGTTTTCCCATCTACCCCAGTTCATCAAGTCCCATCAGGACTGAACATGCTCTTTTCCCTTGTGACCTGGCAAGGCAGTCCTACCAGGGGGAAGTAACAACAAAAAATCAGCAAGATAGTCCATGTCAGAGACAGCTTCTGTTACCCTTACTAGAGGACCCACCTGAAGCCTGAGCTGTCTGTTGGCCACACCTTTGTAGGGGGCCTAGGTCCAGTGTATGCAAGGTCCTTGGTTGGTGCTTCAGTCTCAGCAGGCACCTCTGGGCCCTGTTAGTTGGCTCTGTTGGTCTTCTTGTGACGTTCCTGTCACCTAAAAGTCCTTTTCTCCTTCCCCTACTTTCCCCACAAGTATTCCACAAGGATTCTAATGTGTCTAATAAACTACTTTTCAGGCCGGGGAGTCCTGGGCGAAGTTAGCTAATTAAAGGTCAGCGTGTCCTGATCACATGCTTGTCACATGTCCCCAGTTGCATGTACCAGCCAGTCCTCAGCTGAAGCCTGTTTACGGGGCACATCCTCCATGACTATGCCCGTGTGTCAGGGCTGCCAGAGCTAGAGCCCAATGGCTAAGATCAAGCCGTTGACAGATGCCACCTTCCCTCTGAGTCCTCTCTGTCTTCATGAGTCTCTTCTCTGGTGTCTCTGTGTGTCCAAATGTCATTCTTTCTTTCCTCACCTATTTCATGTATAATGTACTTGGTTGGGGTCGGGTGCACATGTCACATGCTCATTTGGGGGTGTCAGGGAATTCATAGTAACTCATCCTTGCCTTCTCAGATGAATTCCAAGGACTGAACTTGGAGGGAGGCACTTTTACTCACTGAGCCATCTTGCTAGCTCCTCCTTTTTGAGATAGTCTCTTTCTATGTAGTCCATCTTGGCTATGAACTCTTGATTCTATACCTTTGAATGCTGGACCATGCCCAGTAGACATCCTCTTAGGAAGGCACCAACAGTATGGGATTAGGGACTACCTTCTGGCTTCATTTTTGTTCACCTGCCCATTTAAAGGGTTTACTCATCTTTTACTATTACTTTTTAAAAAAGATTTATTTATTTTATTTATTGCATATGAGTGCTTTATCTGCAGAAGAGAGTATCAGATTACATTATAGATGGTTGTGAGCCACCATGTGGTTGCTGGGAATTGAACTCAGGACCTCTGGAAGAGCAGGCAGCGCTCTCAACCACTGAGCCATCTCTCCAGCCCCTACCTTTTACTATTATTATGCTCTTAAGCAGTGGTTCTCAAACTTGTTATGTTGTAATCCTTTAATATAGTTTCTCCTGTTGTGGTGACCTCTAACCATAAAATTATTTTCACTGCTATTTCATAACTGTAACTTTGCTACTGTTATGGATCATAATGTAAATATATGATATGCAGGAGATATGTTATGCTACACCCAAAGTGGGTCACAACCCACAAGTTGAGAACCACTGCTCTAAAATAACAAGGAATTAGGGTTTCAGTTATGAATTATTAAGGCAGGGCCTGGCAGAGCAGGAGAGACACACTTAATCATAATAACGTCTAATTAAAAAAAAACATTGGATTGTAGCTGTGACCAATAAAAATGAAGAGAAGAACAGAAATAATTCTTTTGGATTTTTGGAGAAATATAATTTAAGTTATGGAAGCCTTTGCCATGAAGCTTATGCTAAAGAATTCTTGCCAACCAGTAAGTCTTTGCTTAAAGCAATGGTTTTCAGAGCATCATTATTTCCAAGCTGGCTTAAATATTAAGTGATTAAAAATTTAAAATTTTTATGTATGGTTGTTTTGCCTACACAGACATCTGTGGACTATATGCATGCTATGCATGCCTGGGACTACGGAGACCAGAAGAGGGCATCAGAAGCTCTGGAGTTGCAGAGCCTTTTGAGTTGCTTGCTGTGAGGATGCCAGGAAGAGAGCCTGGTTGTATGGGCCCAAGTGCTCTTAACTGCTAAGCTGCCTCTTCAGCCCCAAACATAAATATTTTTTTTACCACATTCTTCTAAGACCTATGGTCTATATGGAAAGGGCTCAGTTAGCCCACTAATTTGTATAATTAAATGCATCCATAATTATCATAACAGTATCTGTGCTCTATTTACTATTATTTTATTTAATCTGACTTCTTAGTTTAGTTTAGTTTTGTTGTTTTTGTAGGGACTTAAACAAAAATAAAAATGTCTATGACCACAATGGAAAAATCGGTATTATTTATCACATACAGGCGACAACAAAATTCATACATAATGAAAATAAAGTACCATTAAGTTCTCTCCTTGCCAGCCACTGATCGTTAAGACACTTTCTGTGACAAGTTCCCTTCAAGGAGCATGGTTAGGATGGGTAGATGAGTGAATGAATGAGCAAAGACTGTTCCTTTCCTTTCACTGAACATAGGCCCTGGTGCCACTGCCATCCACCAGCATCCTTGGCAGGAGTGGATGTGCCATCCATGTGAAAGCAGGATGGATGAGGCAAAAACAGAGGGAGAAGCCAATGCAGAGCTATGGGGTTGGGGAGGTGGAGGTTGTCTCTCTTGGTTCCAGCATCCCAGACGTTCCTCCCCGTCAGCGTGTCCCTGGTGGTGCTGTGGAGCTCGCGCTGGTTTCTGTGATGTTTGGAAACCCCTCTTGGTACAACCGCCTGTTGCAAACATCTTTACTTAGTGTACCGTGTAAGTGCGACTTTCCCCCACCCAGAGCCATTTGTTATATCAGTGGGCCCTGTGTGTGCTCTTGATTTGAATAAACCTTCGACTCAGGGGCAATAGATCACAGGCCCCATCATTTATGGCCTATAAATTAGAGGGTGTCTGGGAAACCTGGCTTTGGTGCCTGGCTGCTCCCTCCTTAGATACAGTGTCACTCTTTTCTCGGGGGGGATAGTTGGGGCAGGCTGTATGGTCTCCTTCCGAACCCCCTGAAAGACGGTATTTACAGGTTATGGAAATACCTTAGCCACATGTTTATTTCTTTGAGACAGTCTGCCCCGAGCTCATTGGCTCCTTGTTCATGTGTCTGTCCGAACTGTCTGGCCCTTCACTAGCCTTGGGTGGTATGCGCTCCACATTTCCAAGGCTCCTCAGTGGGAGCAGAGCACGCTTTTAAAAGCCCACCACGCCCTGAGTGTTTGGGGTTTCATAATGGCAGAGTGGCTCTCTTCAGCACTCTGGAGGGTACATTCCTGAGGCAGGGTGTTCCCCTCTTTCCACCGAGGCTACAAGGCTCCATTGATGGCTGGGATTGTCCCATCCCTGCTCCCCGAGAGACTTGGCAATGCTCTTGGGGTTCCCGCCTCCTGTAGCCTGTCACATCACCTTCAGAAAACAGACTTACAACTGTGGAATGCTGGAGTTCAGGTTAGACTTTGCTGCTTCAAGGAAGCTATGGCCAGGGAAGTCTCTGGCATGTTCAGCTATCAGAGGACCATGCCGTCTCCTTATTTGGAAGTTATCACGTAAGCCTCCCACAGATACCTCATGATGATCCCGGAGGGGGACAGGGGAGCGTGAGAGCCTGACGCAACGGGATTGCAGAGGGAGAGGTTCATTGGAGGTCATCTGGCCGGGTTCTCCACCAGTAGTGGGAATCTTCACCCTGAGGTCCCTGACAGGAGCTCATCAGCCTCAGACTGCAGAGGTCAGGGCCCTGCCCAGCCCCCAGCCTTGATTAGCTCTTCACTACCAGGTGGATGTTCTCAGTCTCATCCACGTTATCCCACTCTCCCCATGCCAGGCCCCTAGGTCCCAGGCCTGTCCTCAGCAGGAGTTTAAAAGAACTCTAGAAGGATCTGGAGGAACTCAGTTTCAGGTCTCACTTGGGCTGTCTTTCTTCCAGTTACCTGGTAACTAGGATGGAACTAAATTGTCTGCTTCTCAACTGTCTTTGTCCTCAATGGTCTTCTTCTTCTTCTTCTTCTTCTTCTTCTTCTTCTTCTTCTTCTTCTTCTTCTTCTTCTTCTTCTTCTTCTTCAGGACAGAGAATCTTGTGCTGGAGCCACAGCCCAGTGTTTCAAGCTATGTTACCTAGCCGTTGCCTTTCAAGTTTTGTGTTCATAAAACAGGGCTCAGTGTTGTCCATGTCACATGGTTGCTATGGTGACTAAGTTGGGTGATGCATTTAAAGCATTGAGAACGCTGATTCACTAAGCCCAGGGCTCTGTAGTAACCCATGCAGAAGCACTTGGTCAATGATGAAGCTGGGACCTGTAGCAGGACCTCTCTGGGCCTAAGTTCTGTTCTTTCTTCCACATCTCGTTGCCTCCCCTGGAAGCCTTCAAACCTGTGGCTTTGTCTGAGGTCAGCTCTTAGGAGCTGAGGTTTTGCTATCTCAGATGCCGTGCTTCCCCCGGTTTTGAACACTCTATCCTTTGCCCATAAAATTAATATGGCAGTCAAGAGCAAATGGTAGAGAATGAAACCGTTTTTTTTTTAGAAAGGCTGGACCTGGGATCAGGATGTGTCATTGGCTAGCTGGGTGATCTTAGAGTGGACAGTAAGTCTCCACACTCAGGTTTTTCATCATAGAGTGACAGGGGATCCATGGCTCAGCTGGGAGAGAGGGTGTGGCAGCATCCTGGTAACCAGAAACTCCGGTGTTCTCGTTTGTGAAGTAGACAGTCACACTTGCATGTGGAGATTATGTGAAGAAAACCCTTGCAAGATTTCAGCACAGAGGAAATGCACAGTGAACAGTGGCTGCTGTCAACCCATCTCCTCACAGCAATTACGGCATCCGGTGAAGGGAGACTGAACTGTTCATACATGGATGAGGCATCTGAGCTAAGGCATCCACACTGGAGTTGCCTATTCTGAACAAACATGCATTTGCAAGATGGTTGCCTAGCGTTAGGGCGGGCAATATGGCCGTGAAGCAGATTTTTTTTTTCCCTTCTGTCCAGAGATAACTAGTCTCCAGGGAGGCCTCAATCCTGTGACCCTGTCTTCATTAGCCATGTGAACCTTCTGGCCTGGTTTGCCCTTGGTAATAATTCCTGCCAGGTCACAAAGAATATCTTACCCCATGAGCCTTGGGTTAATGCCAACCTTTGACCCTATTCACTTAAAAGGTAATCAGCAGCAGAGGCTTTCATTCATTTGCCCAGTGCACATTTATCAATTGACATTCCTGCGTTTCTTAGTTCATCGTGACTCAGTGTGCCTGGCTGCTGCCTTCTTCCCGAGATAAGAACAAAGGCAGGTATCTGGGTTTCCTAGTGTCTGGGCCATTCATCACCTCTTCTTTTCTCTCCACACCCAATTGAGTCAGGAACTCCCATTAGAGGGGCTTTGAGCTGATGACTCCGACAAAGCCCAGGACCCTGACTCCCCTTCCTTTATGATCCCATTAGCAGGCTGATGGGTGACAACCATGCGGGGGAACTGAGCAAGCGAACATCACTGACAAACGCAGAACACATGTTTGCTGTCGTGAGGATGTGGCACTTCCTTTACGCTCACAGGGCTAGTTAATTCAGTCCAGCAAGTTTTGGATACGTGCCCAATTGCTCATTCATTCGATTATTTACTATTCATCAAACATTTTTTGAGTGTTGTATACAAGCACTGTACTATACCGCACATGGCCTGGGGACAAAAGAAATGTCTAACTCTTACCCTGCCTGTGTCCTAATAGGAGATGCTGTTTGCATTGGCAAGACACTCACAAAACAACGATATGTGTAAGGGAGGAAAGTTATATTTTTCATGTACGTTCCATGTCTTTCTTCATTGATCAATTACTGGCTGGACAAAGTGCATGATGCTAGATGCTGGTGTCTGGCAATGAAGATATAGTTTCCGCTATAATGGAGCTAGGGAAACCACTGTAGTCTAGGTGACAAGAACCAGCACAATTATACTGAGATCTCCTTAAGAAATCGAGCCTTGGCCAGGGTTTAGGAATTCCAGAGAGAGAGAGAGAGAGAGAGAGAGAGAGAGAGAGAGAGAGAAAGAGAGAAAACACACACAGAGCCCTACCTTAGGAAAGAGATCAACATTTCACAAATTCTTTCTATATTTATTTATTTCATGGTGGCTATACGTGTGTGTGTGTGTGTGTGTGTGTGTGTGTGTGTGTGTGCGCGTGTGCGTGTGCGTGTGCGTGTGTGTGTGTGTGTGTGTGTGTGTGTGTGTGTGTGTGTGTGTGTAGGAAAATTGCAGGAATTGGCTTTGCTTTCCCACCACATGGGTCCTGGGGATTGAACTGAGGCCATCAGACTTGGTAACAAACCCATCTACCCACTTACCTATATTGCTAGCCTGGGATCCATATATATATTTTTTTGAAGGGAAAATTTGAAAACAGGTGTGTGGAGTTGGGAGTTAATGATGGGCAGGATAAGAGATGAGGTTGTAGATTTAGGAAAGGGCTGTAGAGCAAGGCCTTAGCAGGCTGTGACGAGAGCTTGTGGACTCTCCTAATAAGACAAGCAGTACGGGTTTAGAAACTTGTCCCGAGTTATTTACTGCTGTTTTCTGTAGCATTCAGAAGGCCAAATGGGACCAATTGCTTTAATGTGTGGGACAGAAACAAACCGCACATTATTGTTGACCATTAGGAGACATTACCAAGAATGGGAGCTGGAAGCCGTATAAATGCGTAAGCGTTGTAATGACCTTATTGGATTCAGAGCGCAGGGCATTCAGTCTGGATAGGACGTACAGAAGAAGCCGAGTGAGGGGGAAGTGCAAGGAGGTGCCGCTTCCTCCCGCTGTGCGTACCTCTTTCCCTATGAAAATCATCTCTGTCAAGCGGGCATGAAATCATTGTCACTCCTACCTTTGGGTGCTGAGAGTGAGGCCCATGAGGGTAACTAGGGACACTTGGCCGATAGGTCTGGAGTGGGGCTAGCTTCCACATCCAGTGGCGGTTCACCACAGAAGACTCTGCTCTAGAAGGCATTTCTGCTTTCTAGGCTGCTGTTTGAGGACTTTCCATCTCTGTGACAAGGGCCACAAGAAACACAGCTTAAAGGAGGGGTTCTCTTGGCTCACAGTGATAGAAGCCCCAGTTCATGGTCATTCCACTGGGAGGAAGGCAGCTGTCCTGGCGGGGAGGTACAGTAGTACAGGGCTGCTCACATTCTGATGTCCAAGAAAAGAGAGAGAGTAAGAGCAAAGGAGAGGGAGAATGAGACAGTGAGGATGAGAGCAAGTACATATGCTGGAGACAAAATATGGCCCTCTTAGGCATACTTTCAATGACCTTGTTCCTGCAATGAAGTCCCACTTCCTAAAGTTTCCATCACTTTCCCATAGTCCATTCAGCTGTGGCTCTGGAAATAGATAAGCCATGGGTGAGTTCTGAGCCCTCAAGATCCAAGAACATCTCTGTACTGGGTCTAAGCCTTCAACACATGAGACTTTGGTGGGTGGGTGGGTGGGTGGGAACTTTACAGAGCCAAACCACAATATATGGCATTCCAAATTGTCATCTCCCGCTGACTAAGGCCAGGAATAGGTCACATCACCTGGCTGTGTTGCTAGTGTTGACTGACTGACTTTCATCAAGCTCCAGTGGCCTCCTATTTATGTTTCTATGGCAACCTTCGTCAGTGACAAGAGGTTTTTCTGTAATTATGACTGGAATGTCTTGGACCTCTGAGCCCTGGTGGTTGTGAGAACGCAGCCTTGGCTATTTCCCCTCTCTTGGTTCTGCATTCTAAGAAACTTGAACTACCAGGTATTCCTTCCCGTTACAGCATCTTATTTGTGGTGCTTCCTATATTAGTCAAACACTTATGCCAAAAATGATGGTTGGTAAGGGACAAAGATATATGTTGAGCATATACTGAAGGCTTAGCTCCATTTTTGGAGTGATATATCTATATATCTTTATATACATATCTCTATATCTCTCTATTTATCTATTATCTATCTATCTATCTATCTATCTATCTATCTATCTATCTATCTATCTTTCTATCCCAGACACATTCAACCTGTAACCCTTGGATCATATATACCCCAGCACCACATTGCTTTGGATATGGCCCAATATAAAACCATAAATTTACTTAAAACACTGGGACTTTTGTTTTTTGTTTTTGTTTTTTTTGTTCCTCCTCTCTCTTCTCCACTCTTCTCCCAGTCCTTCTTTTTCTTCCTCTTTCTCCTCTTCCTTCAACTCCTTCTCTTTCTCTCCCCTCTGTGCCTGGCTCTTGAGTGTGAGCACTTTTGATGATGATGTCCTGTTGCAATATCAAAAGATTAGACAGACCTGTAGGCCAAGAAGAAGGGCCATGAAGGAACATCACAGAAGAAGGGGCAGAAAGAGTGTAGAACCTGATGATCAGGAAGCTTGCAGTGAGACTGAGTCTTCTAGAAATGTTTGAGGAGCTGCAGCCATGGAACCTCATCAACATGGCTACCAAACATGATCTGAGAAAGAATGGCACCAGTATGCTATCTCAGAAAACTGGGAATAGGGCTTCCTCAAGACCCAGCTATTCCACTCCTTGGAATATACCTGGAAGATGCTCCAGCACACAACAAGAACATTTGTTCAACCATGTTCATAGCAGCCTTATTCATAATAGCCAGAACATGGAAACAGCCTAAGTGTCCCTCAATAGAAGAATGGATAAAGAAACTGTGGTACATTTACACTATGGAATACTACTCAGCTATTAAAAACAAGGAATTCCTGAAATTTGTGCACAAATGGATTGAACTAGAAATGATCATAATGAGTGAGTTAACTCAGAAGCAGAAAGAGTCAAATGGTATATACTCACTTATATCTGCGTACTAGCCCAAGGGGCATGTCCCATGAAAATCTTCACTTACCAGGAAACTGGGACAGAGGGGAGGATGTCCTATTGGGACTATAGATGAGAGAAGCATGGGAGAATAGCAAAGTAGAAGGATCCAGAGGGTCCTAGAAACCTACAAGAAGAACATTATGATGGGCAGATTTGGGCCCAGGGGTCCTGCTCAAACTATGGCTCCGGCCAAGGACAATACAAGCAGTGAACTTCAAACCCCTACCCAGATCTAGCCAACAGACAGGACACTCTCCACAGTTGAGTGGAGAGTGGGGTCTGACTTTCACACATACTCTGGTGCCTCATATTTGACCATGTCCCCTGGATTGGGAGACCTGGTGGCACTCAGAGGAAGGACAGCAGGTTACCAAGAAGAGACTTGATACCCTATGAGCATATAAAGAGGGAGGAAGTCCCCCTCAGTCACAGTCATGGGGGAGGGGAGTAAGGGGAAAATGGGAGGGAGGGAAGAATGGGAGGATACAAGGGATGGGATAACCATTGAGATGTAATAAGAATAAATTGAAAAAAAAAAAAAAGAATGGCACCAGTAGACATGCTGATGTGGAAGAGGAAACATCATGGGCCACAGTTCTAGACAAGGAATTACAGGTAACTAAGGAATGCCGAGAGTAGGAGAAATCGTCCTCACCAGGGAAGAGCCCCATTGGCTGTCTGATATTAAGAAGTCATGCCTGTAATCATATACGTGCAACTAACATTATACAGATTTTGCAGGTTGTATTTTATAGTTATGAATAAATAAATGACAGTGAACCAAAAATTAAAGAATAAGCAGCTGCCAGGAGTGATGGCGCACACCTTTAATCCCAGGACTCAGGAGTCAGAGGCAGGTAGATCTCTGTGAGTTTGAGGCTAGTCTGGTCTATAAAGAGTTCCAGGACAGCCAAGGCTATGCAGAGAAACTCTGTCTTGAAACAGACCACCCGCCCCCCAAAAAGCCATTAATTTGACAGAGAGCAAGGTGGATACAAGGAATGATTTGGAAGTTAGAAAGGGAAGAGGGAACTGACATAATTATATTTTAATTTCAAATAAATGAAATTACAACAAAAAAGACTCTGTAGACAGTGAGTTCGAATGTTTCCAGACATGGACTTCAAAGTGGGCTGTTCATTGATAATTTCACTGACTTACAGAAAGTTAGTAAATGGACTGAGGTTTAGGAAGCTCAGCACCCTAACCTAAAGACTGTTTTTTAAAAATTCTGAGATCATCTCGTTTCCACTCTTCTGATTTGTTGCCATGTGATACAGATTTTTATTTTTAGCAAGTGACTATGACAATAATGACAATTAGATTGGCGTTAAGACCCATTGTTGGTAAAAGATGGTGATTATCTGTTTTCTGATTTTCTTTTTGTTTGCTGGTGGAAAAATTTATTGGTCACATAAATAATCCCTAATCTTGTAAAGGCAAGGAAATTCTATCTCTTTATAAAATTTATTTTAAAATTTCTTTATGGTAATTATTGTTCTCTGTCACTGTGATTTCTACCATGAGATGTCTGTCTGTCCATATGAATGTATGTACTGATTGGTTACCATTCTATGTCTCTGTGATTTCTACCATCAGATGCTTTTCTGTCTAAATGAATGCATGTATTGGTTGCTTCCGTTCTATGTCACTATGATTTCTATCATTAGATATCTGTCTGTCCATATGAAAGTATGTACTAGTTGGTTCTGTTCTATGTCATGGTGATGAATACCATCAGATGTTTGTCTGTCCATATAAAGAAATGTATATACTGGCTGGTTACCATTGTATGTCATGGTGATTTCTACCCACAATGTCTGTCTGTCCACATGTGGTTGTTGCTCTGTTTTATGTCACTGTGATCTCTACCATCAGATGTCTGTCCACATGAATGTATGTAATGGCTAGCAGACTTTGGTTACTTGCTGGGCATTAGCTGCACGACCCAGTGCCAAACCTCCAACCAGGACCTGGAACACATACACACACACACACACACACACACACACACACACACACAAACAAAACAAAACAAAAAACACCACCTCTCATATATTTGAGGGCAATTCAGGTGTTTTGCATCTTCCACCCCTCCAGGCTTCAGGATTGCTGTCTCGTCAGCTGAGAGGGCATCAGTCATTAGCGCTGACTCTGCTGAACAACCTTCAGTTTACAAAAGGCTTTCTTAGGTCTGAAATCACATTGTAGGTGGAGCAGTCGTCCACATAAGGACTCTTCTAGCCACTATCATTCTTATTAATGCGGCCCAAAGAGCCCATTCTTTGGGCAGCTGTAAAGTTCCGTCAATACTGTTAGTTGCTTACACTGTGTCTTTGGAATGACATTCAGTGTATGTGCTGATTTATTTGATCTTTTTGATAATCTTGTAGATAAGCTCTATCATTTTACAGAAGAAAAGAATCAAGACAGAGGGAGGCAAATAGTGTGTATCTGACTGTTAGCCGAAGAATCTTAAAAGTATGCCCAGTTTTATTGTAGCCTGTTATGCCATGCTTGGTTGATGTCTTTGGAGGCCTTTTCTGAGGGGGTAGGCAGAGGTGGGGCAGATATAAGGGAGAGGGGAGGTGGTGGGGGAGAAACTAAAGGAGGGGAGGGAGGGGAAAAGAAAAACAAAACAAAAAGAATGGGAAAGAATTTACTCAGCATAGACCCCCACGACAGGGATGGGGTCCTCCACGAATGAGGAGAGGAGCATCTGTAGACTCCAGAGCAGAGAAGACACAGGCAGCAGAGTGTGTAGGGAGAAGACCAGGACCAAGGCAGATGGGACCTGCGGCTGCCAAAAGACTCCCATGGTTGAAGCTTGGTCCAGAAGCAGCTGAAAGCTGCCCAACTATAGAACCAGTAATGGGGGAAACAGGCAGCTTGCACTCTGCTAAAGGGACAGAAGACAATGACCAAAGATGCCATCCAAACACTCTCACATTGTATTAGAGCCCTGTACTTCGAAGGGGAGCTGTCAGGGTCCCATTGAAGATGACTGTAGTGGTGACACTGAGTTTAATAGGGCTTATTTTTAGTGCCACAGCATATGATGTAGGAAGGGATAAGGGAAGGAAAGAAAAGCAGAGGAAAAGAAGAAAGTCAAGAGGGAGTGTGGGAGCATCAGCAGTAGAAGTCCAGCCTACCCCTTTGCAGCTTGTTTTCTTTCTTGTTGGTTTCCACCCCTCCCTCAAGGAGGGCAGAAGCCTCAGCTGTTTTATTGCCCAAGTGAGTGAGCACAGGGCTCCCTGCAGATGGTCAGGAGGAGTTCGGAGATCATTAGACGGGTGATTTATTGCAGGTCGAAGCAGAGCAATTTCGTGCCTCTCACAGAAGCCCTTGAAGCCTTGTGATGAATGAGAAGCCAGGTACTGTAAAGGAAATGTCCTGTGCTGGGAGTGACATGGCCAGGAGACAGAGCCCCGGGTGGGCCACGGGATGGAGTTGTTTTCATCTTGGCTCTACATTGTCGGGCAGGCTGCTTCTGTTTGGGCCCCAGTTTTCCAGTATTTGACCAGAAGGAGCCTGAGCTAGAAGGTTTTCCTTGGAGGCGGGGGGTGTTTGCCACTAGTTTCCTATGATTATGCCATTCTGTCTTCTTGACTGTCAGCACCTAACAATGCCCTGATGCTGCACAGCATATGCATTGTCTCAGCAGGAATAGCTATGGCAGGGCTTGGGGATCACTTCCTCTGCTGAGTCTTGAATCCTTCATGGAGCTGCTGGACACCTGGTCCCATTCAAGATGAGCCCCTTATAGGTCTCCTCTCTGTAATCAGATTTCCCTGGCCTCCTTCCTCCTGGGTCTGATTGAGAAATGGTTCAGAGTCTTTAAAGCATCTTCAGTAGTAAAAACCTGCCTTCTACAGTGGAGGTGTACAAGGGACAAGGACCCAGCTTGGCTACGGGAGGAACGCTTTGGTTTGCCAGTCTTTATCACAGTGAATTTCAAACATTCATACATTTAAGCAAAGGTGGGAAGTTCTAAGATGCACACTTCACAAACTTAAAATATTGCTGTGCATTGCTACAGGATCTCTGTAGCCCAGGCTAACTTAGATCTTACTATGTAGCCTGTGATGGCCTCAAACTTAAGGCCATCTTCCTGAATACTGCAATTCAGATATAAGCTAACACATTTCACAACTTATGTAAAGCTTTAAGCTAACACTGGACATTTCAAAGACATGCCATCCTTCTAGCAGCCAAATTTGGCCTATTTATTTGGCCTTTTTCCTTTGTAGACCCTAAAAGCCCAGGCCCCATTTCTCCTTTTAGCCAGGCCATTCACATGGCTCCTGAGAACTTCCAAAGCTTCTCTGGCTGTGGAGCCTCAGCAGACAAGGGTCAAATGAAGTTATTTAGGTATTAAGATTGAAAAAGAGAGTTGATCTGTGAAAGGGATGAAAGAGATGCTGGGATCCAAGCATTCAAAATAATCCTTTGGCAAGACAGTTTTTATGCAGATGACATGCCATTGTGCACAGTTCTGCTTGGGTGACACAGGATAGTTCTCATTATTAGGTATTTTATGAGGTACCAAACCTGGATGGTTGCACTTGGTGATGGTACCAAATGGGAAGTTGAAATGAAGATGCTGGAAGCTGGTCTAGATGCTAAAAATCATGACAGCAGGACCACCAGGATGATGTACTATTGTTGATCTGACAAAAGAGGGCTGGGATGGCAGCTCAGTTGGTAAAGCCTTGCAAGCATGAAGACCTGAGTTCAATCTCCAGAACTCCTGCTGAAAAATCTGGGCATGGTGGCACACACTTGTAATCCCAGCATTAGGGACATGGAAACAGGTGGATTCCTGAAGCTTCTGGCCTCTTAGCCTAGTCTACTTGAAGAGCTCCAAGTCAGTGAGAGATCCTATCTTAAAAGACAAACAAACAAACAAACAAACAAACAACAAACAAAACCCCAACCCCCCAAAAATGCACCAACACCAACAACCAAAGTGCGAGACAGCTGAATAACAGTGTCTAAGGTTGTCCCCTGATCTTTTCATTAATATGCACAGGTGTACTTACACACACACACACACACACACACACACACACACACACACACACGATATTATTTAATGATTTTCAGGTGTACAGCCCAAGGAATACAGACTGAGGGAGCAGGGGTTATTATGTTCACTAAAGAATTACAGCTGAACCTGGAAAGTGCCGGACAAGCTAGGACTCTTTGGCAAGGGGTTGTGCCTCCTCATTCAAAGCGGGAGGCACAGCACAGAACTGGACTTTGACTTACACCCAGGCTATGCTGAGCAATGGTACAGGTGTCCTGCTGGCTACGAGTGAAGGAACCTTTGACCCTGAAGAACCTCAGGTACTCTCAGGTGCATTGTTGCAAGCTTACAACATGGTGCTTGCAGTTCATAGTAGGTGCTCTGGGAACATCTGTTTCTCTCCCCACCCTTACCATGCCCACCATGTGCAATGAGGATTTTACTTGCCTATATCTTAGCCTCCATTTCCAGTTCACAGCCCCAACAATATCCTATAGTTCCTCTGTTCTATGTGGCCTCCCCTAGCAGCTGTCCAGTATCCTTCAAGCATCCTTCCTCACACCCATGCCCACTTTCAGCTCACCCCTCAGGCATCATTCCAAAAATCTGTGATAGCGGGGCCTCCTGTCAAAGATAGTGCTTCCTCAAGCGGTGATTATTATTATTTTTTTCTGCTCCTCAGCTGAGACCAGCTGTTTCCAGCTTGCAAAGAGACCCTTCACTTCCAGTTCACCATTTGTTCCAGGATAAAACTAAGTATTTCTGGACCACCCAAAGCTCAAGCTGTGTTGGAAGAGGCCCTGGAAATATTCTTGGCTCTGGCTGCCAATTTATGGGGAAGGGAAGTCAGCAGCAGCCGCCACAGTGGGCAATGCCTGGGAAGAGCACAATCTTTGGGGCCAGGCCAACACTGTTGGGATTCAGAATCTGACTACTGGCCCATCCTTGGATGCATGGGATCCCTGGGGCATCTGTTCTCATCTACATTATGGGAATGATGTATCCATCTTAACAGGTTCTTGAATGAGCTGAAAGGAATGGTGTGTCTGCATACAGCATCTTAGCTGTTTCTAACCTTTGGGAAGATGCACAAGTGAAGTTCATTACTGGGACAAAAACCATGCAGTTTAGTGGCCGTGCATAGTGACAGAATCTATAAGAGGGATGCTTCCTTTTGGTTCTGATGTGGCTGTTTCCCAGCTGTCTCTCTTTGACTTTTCTCCTTCAGTTCCCCTTTTGCTTTGCTGTGCACCTTGAATGCTTATTTTCTGGCCCCACTAACTCTGTCTTGTCTCTTCCTGAAGCTTCATGTTTCAATAAGGCTCATGCTGGTGCCTTTTGTAGCTGGAGTAGAGGTGGAGACGGAATGGGGAGGAGGCTTGGCCCTTCTTGTTGATGGGTGGAACAGCTACAGAACCAACTTTTATTCTTTGACGGTTTCACACATTTCATACAATTTTATACCTGCACAGAATGCATTTTGGTCATTTTCCTATCTCCTTACTCTATCTTAGCCTCTTTCAATGTTCATTGAACGATTCTTCACAACAAATCTCTCCTACTTTCATGTCTATCTTGTGGTGTGTGTGTGTGTGTGTGTGTGTGTGTGTGTGTGAGAGAGAGAGAGAGAGAGAGAGAGAGAGAGAGAGAGAGAGAGAGAGAGAGAGAGAGAGAGGGAAGGAGGGAGAGAAAGAGAAAGAGAAAGAGGGAGAGAGAGAGTTAGTTTAATTAGGGTTGTCTACATTAGCATGCGTGGGAGGTTATTTACGGAAGCAAGTGGTTGCACCATTGAAGAAAAGTGACCATACCCAAAGAAACAATTAACTGTCATTTATGTCTCTTAAAATGTAGAGCCTCATGGACCCTTCTGCCTTCCATGATGGAATATTGATTGGCTGAAATGCTTATTGCTTAATTCCAGCATGTCAACTCAGGAAGCATCCTCCCAGAAAAAGAATGGGAAAGATAAAAAAAGATACCCTACTCCCCTTCTACAATCCCCAGCCGAGTCCTTAGTACCCAACACTCACCCACCATCATTGCTGTTGGTATTCCCAATGGGGAAGGGGAGGTTCTGGGCATCTCTAGCACCCCGAGTAGAGCGAGAGAGCGATGAACTATGTGCTGCTGACAAGGTGGCTTTAAGCCAATGACAGATTGTCAGGTGGGACCTCAGACTCATGAATGAGGATAGGGGGAGAATGATGAAGTGAGCTGTTCTCCACAAGACATGGCAATGGAAACCTAAGCATTATCTCTTGGGGTGTGTGTGTCATATGGTATCTATTCTTTCGGAGGGAACCTTGAAAAGCAGCTAGAAGTCAGATCTTAGAAATAGAGAGTGGTCTGTGGACATGTGAACAACACTAACCGAAGCCCAAGAGCTGGGTCTATAATTACCACCTCCATGGGGACACAATGCATCATCTTTCATGGGACGAATTCTACAGCTCTTGAGTATCTCTTGTGTACTTCTACAGTGGATACATCGAGTGATTATGTTCAGATTCATTTTAGAGGTGGAACACTTAAAGACAGTGAGAAGTTAGGTCACTTATGCAGAGAAAGGAGCACTAGAAACTGACATTTCCCACCACAGGCCCAGCGTTCTCTCTGTTCCATCAGTCTGCCTTTCAAAAAGGACATGTCCAAAGTAGACACATTTGTATTCCTTTAAAAAATTACTTTCTTTTTAAAATTAATTTATTTGTCCACTCCACCTTCGGCTATAGCCCCGCCCCTCTCCTCCCAGCCCTACACTCCCTCCCCGTCTCCATTTCCCTATTCCTCAGAAAAGAGGAGCCCCTCCTTCCCACCTATCCCAGCTCATCAAGTCACATCAGGACTGAGACCCTCCTCTTCTTCCCCTGTGGCCTGGCAAGGCAGTCCCACCATGAGGAAGTGATCAACAAGCAGGTAACAGAGTCCATGTCAGAGACAGTCCCCGATCCCCTTACTAGGGGACCCACATGAAGCCTGAGCTGTCCATTGGCTATATCTGTGTAGGGACCTAGGTCCAGTCTATGCATGGTCCTTGATTGGTGCTTCAGACTCCACAAGCCCCTCTGGGCCCTGGTTAGTTGGCTCTTTTGGACCTAGAGGTGACAAGAGCATTTCCATCCTTATTCATGTTTGGGATAGTTTCCTAATTGTAGCTTTGATAAACTGTCACTAACTCTGTGGATTACAACAACATAAACATTCTCTTATAGTTTCGGAGGTCACTAGTCTGAAATGAATTCTAAATGGCTGAGGTCAAGGTGTTTGTAGGGTCGCATCCATCTGAAGGCCCCACCCTCATGTCTTAGATGTGCACAGATTCCTTGCCTCTTAGCTGCACATTGCAGGGCCTTGCCTCACTCTGCCTCTATCATTACATTGCCTTCTTCTGTCTCTGACTGTGCTCTGATGTTTTCCCCTTCCAAGGACCCTTGTGATTATATTGCACTCACCCAAGTGACCCAGCATACCTCCCTATATCTTAATCACATGTGAAGTGCTCTCTCCTGGTATAAAACAACACCCACAGATTCTAAGGGGTCAGGACACAGTCATCTTTAAGAAGGAATTATTCAGTTTATCACCATAGCTAAGCAATTTTGCGAGTCAGTGTTTTCTCCTCTCTGTTAAATCTGTAGTCTGCGCTGCTCAGCATAGTTATTGCTTTAGAACAAAGAGGACTCGTTGTACTTGAAGTATGATGATTATTATGCACATTTATAAAGCGTCCCTGCACATCTGGCACAGCTGTAAGTTAGTTCCTGGGACCTCACATAGCATTCACTTCTCTCATGAGGTCAGTGTTATTGGAATCTGCATCTTTCGGGTGAGGAACCACAACACAGATGAAGTAACTTGTCCTTAACTAATAAGGTGGAAAAGGCAGGTGGGAATCTTTGTCTTGTCTCCAAGCTCGTAGCCTTCACTAAGAAGTCACTATTGTGGTTGTGAGCACGTGGAGGGCAGAACAGGAGTCTGTTGCACTGAATCAGCTGTCTGCTTTGGAATCTATTCAACCTGCCTTCACCGGTTCTAAATAAACCTACTGTGCTAATGAATGTATAAAACACCAGACACTGGCTTGACAGTCTTTTCTGATGAGGGGAAGGGACTTAGGACTGTGAGAGAAAATAAACGGTATTACCTAGTGGTATACTAGCTGGCATTTTTTGTGTGCCTCTTCAGTAGCAGTACATTCTTTTTTTTCTCTTTTACCAAAAATTCCTATTTTCTGAGCATTTTTGTTAGTGGAATGTCTAGAGAGAAAGGTGATGTCATGGCTGTGACTGCTTGTGGAAGCTGACTCCTGGGCTCTGGCCCAGTGATGCAGAGGGCAGCGAGGGCCCCTCTTCTTTTCTCCCTCACCCTTGATTCTGCCAACTGCTTGCTTGGTGGTATACCTCCTCCCCTGGCCTCCTCTTTAGCGAGAGGCAGCTGTTAGGCCAACATCTGTTTGCTTAGCTGCCATTTGTCCCCAATTATTAGCCTTGGTGCTTATATAAAACCAGCCCTGGGGGTTAGGGACTCTCACCTCCTTTTCTTCTTGGAAATCTTACAGTCTTATTTGTTTCTGGAGTACTCTGTGAATAAACAGGGAGAATAAAACATGTTTCACCTTAGGGCTACAGTTAAAGGTCCAACTGAGGAAATGCTACAATACTTTAGCAGTTAATGAGCACATTGGTGGTCTCATATGTGTGGCCATAGGATGGGGTAAAGAAAAGCCTCTCCCTTGAAATACTTTCTTAGAGATGTTCTGAAAAGCCCCTTAGCTTCCAATGGCAATGTTAACTGACCTTTGTTAGAGAGATACCCCTTTTCAGGGAATAAAGCTTGAAGATGCTAGCTAATTACTTTTTTCATTACTCAAAGTCCACAATTCATTAAGAAATTGGGAGAAGAGACAGGTAGTTAGAAAATCAACCCAATTACTGTTAAGACTGCACCCTGGGTTGATAAACACTTCTGGCAAAGTGGTAGGCTGCAAAATTAACACATCAAAATTAGCCGCCTTCTTATATGTCAAAGATTGAAAAACGAGCCAGGGAAACACTCCCGTATGAAGCAGCCTACATTTTTTTCTGGGGATAAACCTAAGCAAGCAAGTGAAAGACCTACGCAAAAAAAAACTTTAAGACGGCAATAAGAGGCACTAGAAAATGGGGAGGCCTACCATCTCATGGATTTGTAGAATTAATATTGTAAAGATGGCCACACTTCCAAAATCAAATCTACAGATTTAATGCAATACCTATAAAAATTCCAGCATACTTCTTTATAGAAATTGAAAAAAATATCTTCAAATTCATATGGGAGCACAAAAGACTCAGAAAAGACAAAAGAATCCTGAATGATAAAAACCCTGCAGGGCTATCACCATCCGTGGCGATACAAACAGACACACTGGCAAGTGAAGTAGAGCTGAGCACCTATGAAGGAGCTCACTCTCACGGAGCCCCTCGGTTTTGACAAAGAGGCCAAAAAATGCACATTGAGAAAAAAGACAGCATCTTCAACAAATGGTCATGGTCAGTTTGGAAAGTCACATGTAGAAGATTGGAACTGGGCCCATATATTTTTTTTAAATCTGCGCACAAATCAATTCCAAATATTAGAGTAGAAATTCTGAGACTTCTAGAACAAAGAGTAAGGAGCACACTTCAAGATGTAGGCTCAGGTAAGACTGTTCTGAACAGAACTATGATCACCCAGGAAACAGGACCAACAATCGACAAGGGAGACTCATGAAATTAAATTTTGTACTGCAAATTTTGGAAATTCCTTGTTTTTAATAGCTGAGTAGTATTCCATAGTGTAAATGTACCACAGTTTCTTTATCCATTCTTCTATTGAGGGACACGTAGGTTGTTTCCAAGTTCTGGCTATTATGAATAAGGCAGCTATGAACATGGTTGAGCATATGTCCCTGTTGTGTGGTAGTACATCCTCTGGGTATATTCCAAGGAGTGGAATAGCTGGGTCTTGAGGAAGCCCTATTCCCATTTTTCTGAGAAAGCACCAGATAGCTTTCCAAAGTGGTTGTACTAGTTTGCATTCCCACCAGCAATGCAGGAGTGTTCCTCTTTCTCCACACCCTCGCCAGCATGAGGCGTCAGTTGAGTTATTGATCTTAGCCATTCTGATGGGTGTAACAAATGGATTGAACTAGAAATTGTCATAATGAGTGAGTTCACACAGAAGCAAAAAGAGCTAAATGGTATATACTCACTTATATCGAGACACTAGTCCAAGGTGTACGTCCCCATGAAAAACTGTACCTACCAGAATAGTGGGTAAGAGGGGAGGACATCCTATTGAAACTTTAGGTGGGAGAAGCCTGGGAGAAAGAGGAAATGGAAGGATCCAGTGGGTCCTGGAAAACTATAGGCGAGTCTGGGCCCTGGGGTCCTCTGCAAACTGTGGCGACAGCCAAGGAAAAAATAGGCAGTAAAAACCTTGAACCCCTACCCGGACTAGCCGATGGACATTCTCCACTGTTGAGTGGAGAAGGAGATCTAACTTTCACACAAACTCTGGTGCCCCATATTTGAACATGTCCCTTGGACGGAGATGCCTGGTGGCACTCAGAGGAAAGATAATAGGTCACCAAGGAGAGACTTGATACCATATGAGCATATTCAGGGGGAGGAGGTCCCCCTCAGACACAGACTTAGGGGAGGGGAGGGGAGTAGTAGGGGGGAAGTGGGAGGAAGGGAGGAATGGGAGGATACATGGGATGGGCTAACAACTGAGATGTAATATGTATAAATTAATAAAAATGTATTAAAAAAAATTTTGTACTGCAGAGGAAAGTATTAATAGGCTAAAGAGAATTAATAAAAAAATTCTTGCCAGCTATACCTCTGACAGAGTATTAGTATCTAGACTATACAAAAATCGCAAGAGCTAAACACCAAGAAAGAAGGACCAAGCAATTAAGTGTGGCCTATGAAACTGAACAGATTTCTCAGAAGAAATACAATGGGCTAGGACGTATTTAAAAAGTATTTACCATCTTTAGCTATCGGGGAAGTGAACATTTAAAATACTTTGAGATTTCATGGTGTCCACAATCAGCATAAATGTGATTGAGAAAACAAAAGACAACACAAGCTGGCGATGAAGTAGAGAATGGGAAAGCCTCACGCACTGTTAGGGCAACTGTTATAAAAATCAGTGGGTGGTTGTTTATACAAACTAGGAATAGGTCTATCATATGACTTGTCCCAACCCTCCTGTGTATACACCCAAAGGACTCTTATTTCCTATGATAGAGACACATGCACATCCATGATGATAGCTGTGAGAACAGTTAAACATAAACTTATGGCTGGATAATGAAAACCTGGTATCTGCAGACAATGGGACTTTATTTAGCTGCAAAGAGAAATGAAATTTTGAGATCTGCAGGTAAATGGATTGAACTGGAAACCATTACATAGAGTGAGGTAACCCAGATCCAGAAAGACAAATGTTGCACGGTCTTAGTCATACGTGGAACTGGGTGAGTATCTAAAGCAGTAGCTGCAAAAGCCAGCAAATTAGAAAGGGACCATAGATGAGAAGAGAGATTTTTAGCAGGGGCATAGAGTGGACCACAGGTGATGTGAAGAGAGAAGGGGAAATTAAGGGGCTAAGTGGAGAGAGGGATGGGAGGCCAAGGCAGAGGAGGGAATGAGTGTCTAATTGGAGTTACTTTACATAGGGCCTAATGCTCCCCCCCAAAGTCATAGGTTATCAAATAAAAATCCTACTGCCAGGTATGAGATGCTTCTCTTGAGATGTTAGTCCGGTTGCCCTGGAGACCCTCCCTGAGAACAATACAGTCTATGGCTATTGTTCTTGATTGTCCACCAAAACTTGCTGATAAGACCTGATTTCTGAAGACACTTCACACTCTGGATACAGGATATGTAGGGGTCAAGTTGGTACTGACCAGGAAGCTTCTTCTCTGTTGGCTAGCTCTCATAGTACTGGAAGATGCAACTTGGGATACTGGGGCACAAAAGTCATTGACAGTTTTACACACATGTTAGATACACATGATTGGCACAGCAGAATTTGCCCATGGGTTCAATACTGATTGAGAATGTTACAGGAGTAACATACCACTTTCTCATTGGCCTTAAAGCCTCCTCCACAGGAAGAAACACATGTTTAATACTGTAAATCTGGTTGAGGAATCTCAAAGGTCCCAGGTCCCAGCAAAACCTACAAGTATTATTTTGCTAAATGGATATCAAACTGCCCTTTAAACTTGTATGTCTGTACCCACAGATTAGTGTGACCCTCAGACCTCATCCGGGAAGCTTATTTGTGCAGCGAGTGACAGTTAATATGAAACTCACCACTGGTTTAAGAGCCAAGAACGAGTGTTTGAGGAGTGCTCAGCCATGGACAGGGCATCTGTATCACTCCTTTCCCCCAGGACTCAGGGGAAAGGGACAGGATAGCTGCTCTCAGGGACCCACAGCCTGCAGAAGACCTGCACAGAATCAAGCCAGTCAACATTCGAGCACAGGGCAGGGAGGGGTACCCAAGATCCCTCTCATAACTGCGTAGCTATCATCAGGCGATGGCTTCTCAGAGAGAGTCAGTTTTCTTAACAAGTGTGGTCTCTCTTAGGTTGCCTGTGTTCCTGTGGATGGCCTCACACTCAGGAGCCTACAGATAGCACAAAGTGGACTCATGGGTTATAAGAAACAAACAGACAAACAACAAAAAGAGGACATGAAAATTGGGAGGAGGTAGGATCTAGGAGTTGGGGTGAACATGATCAAAATGCATCATAAATATCCATGAAATTCTTAAAAGGAAAAAAAAAAATCCCAACCCAAAACAGCCCTGCAGAATTGGATGTGTATGCTGGAGACAGTCACCTGTGAGCATGTTGCTTGCTGTCTGAACCTACCACATTGGTGCAGAAATGGATTTATGTCACACCAATTTGCTAAAAAAAAAAAAAAAAAAAAAATAGTTTGAGTCACATTTAGACTACCAGCATTTAGTGGGGGCCAAGGCCTCTCTATTTCTTGGGAATGTTCAATACCCAGTTCTTGGTGTACATATGGGTGGTAAAGTAGCCACTGAGGAAAAAGTAGGGGTGAAGGCGCATCTGGGCAAGGTCTTTATATGGGTCTGAGCTGAGTGGCCCCACAGGCTTACACACCCTGGCTTGTGGGTTGCCTTGTAGTCCGTGGTTGTACTATTCCTGTCCACCAGGTGGAGATGTTGCCACATGAAGGAGAATTTTGGACAGTGTCTTGAACTGGGGGGGGGGGGGGGAGGTTCTGTTTTGTTTTTTTTTTTTCTTTCTTCTCTTTAAAAAATGGCAAAAGGGCTTTGTGAAGGTCCAAGCTTTAGCTTTAGGTAATATTTACAACAATTTTGAAAGAAACCAGAGCCTTGCTAAGCTTGCACTATTTTCAGGTCTCTGTTAGGTTCATTGAGGTCTGTTGCTCACACTCTTTATCCTTTTCCTTCCTTCCTCCTTCCTTCCTTCCTTCCTTCCTTCCTTCCTTCCTTCCTTCCTTCCTTCCTTCCCTCCCTCTCTCCTTCCCTTCTTCCTTTTCTGTGTGAGCTGCTCTTATTTGCATAACGTGTGGACTTTTCAAATAGTGAAACTGCACTTAGGCTTGTTAACTGCACAATCCTACTTCAAAAAGGTGCAAGGGAAATTTAAAAGACCCAGAAAGAAGTGTGCCCACATTAGCAGTGTTTGCTACATTGGTGGATGGGATTATAAACAACTTTTTGTTTTAATTTAATTAAAAATTACTCTACACCAAAATTTTGTGAATTTTAACTTAGGTTTAAATTTGTTTGAACTCCACATCACTTTTTCTGACCTGAGTAACTCATGTTTTCTTTTATGGTTTGTGTGTGTGTGTGTGTGTGTGTGTGTGTGTGTGTGTGTGTACTGAAGCAGGGTCTCATCATTTTGTAGCCCAGGATAGCCTGGAACCTCTTTCTGCTTTGACCTCCTCAGAGCACTGGGGTTCCAGGCATAAACCTGGCATTTTCTTTTGTAATCATTCCTGTATAACTTCTGCCAAATACCATCACGCCATACTGCTGATGCAGACATCTTGGTTTTTCCTTAGATCCACTTGCTGTGTACTTTTTGGAGTTTTCCTGGGTGTCACGCAGATCACTTCACACCACATGTATTGTGGAGCTGGGCAGCACTGCAGAGGAAACAGGGGAGGGGGCGATGAGGGGGGCCGCGGGCACGGGGGAGGGGTGTTCATTTCCAAGGACTACTGTGCAAGCACCACTGAATGCCTTCCTGTGGCTCTGTGTGTGTGTGTGTGTGTGTGTGTGTGTGTGTGTGTGTGTGTGTGTGTGTTGGGGAGGACAATCCTGTCTCTGCCAGGGGCATCTCAATCCCATGCTGACAGTGGGAAAGGTGGGCAGAAGAGAAAGCAGCCTAAGTCGCTATCTCTGCCATGGGTGTGCTGCTCCTGTATTCTGGGACTCTCTTATTGGTGACTCTGGATCCCAGCCTTCAGGGCTGGAAGCCTCAGAGACAGTCTTGGGTTCTTTCTCTTGCCTCCTGTGTAAACGCATCGCCCAATGCTGAGTGTCCTGCTTCAGGCGTGTCTCTCAGATGAATCCCCTATCTATGTCTGTTGTCTTGATCAGAGAAGCCATCTTATCTCTGCCATGGAATCGCTTCAGAGACTTTCTGGCCATTGTCTAATGTCTGAGTTTGCTCCGTGACCCCTGCCAGGACATGGGTTCTACATCCGTCTGGGTTCTGCCACATGCTGGGCACAGGGAATTAGAATCTGCTGTCTACAAATCATCAGAGCCTAGAAGACCTTGATAGAGAGGGAGATGGCCTGAAATGGTAGGAGATAAAGGACAGAAAAAATGGTATATCTGGTTACAGGAGTTGTAATCCTGGGGACTCAGAAAGCTGAGGCAGGAGGATTGCACATTCAATGTCAGCTTGAGGTGCAGCACTTCAGGGCTCTAAGTGGAAATTCTAGGTGTGTGAGGGGTTTAGGGAAAGAGGGGAAGAGAGAGCTATAGGGGGAGGGGGAGAGGGAGAACGGGATATAGGGGAGAGAAAAAACACGAAAGGGAGGAAGAAAATGAGGAGCTCAAAAACCAGAGAACCACAAGGCGATGGCGAGGGCTGCCATGGAACGAGCAATGGGGATGACTGATGATGACGACTGATGACTTGTCCTATGTAGCCTTCACAGCAGCTACAAGAATCTACTTTTCAGATTAGGAGAGTAAGGGTCCATTTGAGTAACTCACCCCGGATGACACAGTTGTGTGAATTCAAAGTTTGTGCCCTGTAGCCTAGGGAACTCCATTAGGGTCTTTGTCCGCTAAGTCAGAGGCTCTTTCTCTTCTGGGAAGTGGACTTGGTTCAGCAGGGCCTGTTGTGATGGCAGTAATGGAGCCCGCTCCCTCAGGAACCCTGGCATGGTTTCTGGTGTAAAGGGTCCTCTGCAGCACAAACGCTCAAGTTCCTGAGGCAGGAAAGAGGCGAAGAGGGTTCAGCCAGGCTATCCTGTCCTCTGCGGCTGTAGCTGGGCTTGCTTCTCAGGATGCATGTGGAATAGTGAACAGGCCCCTGGCAGAGGCTCTCCTGGCAAGCTGTGGTGTTCTAGAACTCAGCATCCACCTGCTGCCAGAGGCAAGGATTACAAGTCATCCGCCTTGGGAAGGGCAGGAGGTTGGCTGCTCGGAAAAACCTTTGTTGAGGGAATCCCAGCTCTGCTGCTCACCAGCTCTGTGGTCTGAACAAAGACCTTAGAGCATCAGTATCTCAGAGTCCCTGTCACTCGGCACATGGCCTCCTGCTCTCCCCACACCCAGGCTTTCATTGAGGATGCAGCGTTGGCAATTCCAAAGGACTCAACAGGTGTCCCCAGTGGCCTGTGATCTCCTTGAGAGCAAATGTCTTTCCTCTCCACTCCACATGTATTTTACCCAAGAGCAAGGAAACAAGGCTGAGGCACAGTGAGTGACGCGCTGCCCCTGCAAAGGCGAGGACCTGAGTTGGGCAACCATGGAGAAAGTTGGGTGTGTGGTGTGGGATTACAGTCCTTGCAGTGGCAAGATGAGCTGCAGTCCAGAGGTGGAAGCAGATGAGTCCCTGAATTCCTGGCCAATGAGTGGACCTGCCTCCAACAAAAGGCAGTGGTCCCTGAGACACGAGGCCACAAGGTATTCTCTGATTTCCACAAACACCTGAACATGTAAACACCTGAACACATGCAAACCTGCATACACCACACACACAGACACACACACACACAGACACACACACACAGACACACACACAGACACACACACAGACACACACACACAGACACACACACACAGACACACACACAGACACACACACACAGACACATACACACACAGACACACACACACACACAGACACACACAGACACACACACAGACACACACACACACAGACACACACACACATGATGCATGCATGCACATGAACATGCACGTGCACACACACAGAGCAAACAACAAAAACAAAAAAAGGCTTCATAGTTTTTATAAATATAAATGTTTTCTCTCCTAGGATTCTGAAGGTTAAGCCAATCCATTCATTTTTGAATCTATTCATTTTTCTCTCCACAACTATCTAACCTTCTCTTAGTGTGCACAAGGGTATATGTGAACCAAGAGGAGACTGAAGCACAGGTGCCCCCTGTGTAAATACCCACATGCACAAATGTCAGGTGTGTGTGAAGGGACAAAGGAAGAACAGGGACAGTCGATGACTATATTAGAAGGCAAAGCATAAGTTGGTTGCTACTGATGGTCAGTGAAAGCATTTCTTTTTCTCTTTCTTTCTTTCTTTTGCTTTTCTCAAGATTTAGTTTTTAAATTTATTTACCTTTATTTTGTGTGAATTAGTATTTTGCCTGCATGCCTATCTGTGTGAAAGTGTCAGATCTTTAGAGTTACAGTTGTGAGCTGCTATGTGGGTGGTGGGATTTGAACCAGGATCCTCTGGAAGAGCATTCAGTGCCCTTAACCACTGAGCTATCTATCCAGCTCTGGGAAAGCATTTCTTAAAGGTGAGTCTTAAAGAATGAGAGCTCGATGATGAGTAAAAGGTGGTCAGACAGTCTAATGGCTCAGGGGTGGCATCTGGTGGGTTGTGTGAGGAAGAAAGCTGATAGCAGGCATCTCAAGCTCCGTTGTCCCTTTCAGTTTTCATGTCATACGTATCCTATTCCTTCCATTCCTCCTTAAGATTTCTTTCCTTTCTCATGGTCTCCTTTCTAGTTTCATAACCTAGAATCACTATATATACACATGTATATGTTTTGAATACGTGTTCTGAATATTGCTTTGCTTCCTCTCAAGAGTGCTCTGCTCAGGAACTGCCTTTTGATAAGAAAGTTCTATAGCATATGCCCGGAAGAAAATGCAGGGTGAGGCTACAGCCCTACTTGAGCTCGTAGGAAAGAGTGACAGCACAGAAACACAACTGATGTCAAGGTCCCCAAGAGGTTCAGGAAGAGGGAGGTCTCTGTCAAGGGTCTTGTACAGGAGCTGACAGTAACAAAGACACTGCTGTTTCTCTATGGCCTGTCCTGTGCCTTAGCCCAGAGGCAAAGGCATCCATTGGACCCTCCTTCTGATGAATGTGTGGAAAGACCCCCACTCTAAACTGCTTTAATGGCAGGAGGCGGCTGGGAACAGCTGGGAACTGTTGTTAGCTTCTGGCAAAGTCCTGGAATTTCTTCCTGTGGATCCTGTGCCCCTAAGCTGCTGGGGGGCCCCTGACTTGACCTGGAGTTGAACCTAGCTGAAGGGTCCAGGGCTAGGAGTGGCCTCCTTCTCAGCCCTGATAGCAGCATGAAATTGCACAATGGTTTCAAGAGAGTAGTGAATGTCTTTCCAGCCTTTGAGAGGCCAAATGTTCACAGTCCATTCAGTTTCTCAAGGGCAGGCCATGTCAGGAGAAAAGTGACCAGATATGACAGTCACTTTTGTTCGCCAACACCCCAAGGAGATCTCTCTTGAGAGAGTCGGGGCTTCTGGTACAGATGAGGCAGAGAAGAGTCTGTTGCTGAAGATAAGAGCTGGGTGAGGCTAATTGTTGTTTTCAAGGGCAGAGGCACAAAACATCCGTTAATGTAGTTTGTCCAAGGACATCTTTCACTCACAGAATTGAGCAGGGTGTTGTGACAATCCAAGCCTGACTCCTTTTAAGAAAAACACTTGTCAGTTTCTCTTTTTAAAAAATTAGCTCATAAATAATGGGCTTCATTACGGCATTTGCATGCATTGCTTTTGCTGTTCCTTCTCCCCTCCCTGCCCTCACCATCTCCTTGCACCCTTCCTGCTGGTCCCCTTCTGTTTTCATGTCATATGTATCCTATTATTCCTTCCATTCCTCCTTAAGATTTCTTTTGTCTCTCATGGTCTCCTTTCATTACCTATACTCACACTATATATATATATATATATATATATATATATATATATATAATTACATATTGATGCATTGAAGTTTAGCATTTGCATATGAGATAAAATACACACTATGGCTTTCTGAGCCTGGTTTGTTTTATTTAATGACGATTTCCAGTTGCATCCCTTCACCTGCAAATGCTGTGACCCCGTTTATCTCCATGGAATTCCATTGCATATATATATATATATATATATATATATATATATATATATATGCATATATATATATATACCACATTTTCTTTATCTCTTCATCTGTTGGTAGATATCTAGGCTGGTTCCATTTCTTAGCTATTGTGAACAGTGCAGCTAGAAACATGCAGGTGTGTAAACCTCTGTGATGGGACATAGGGATTTATTTTTGGTATATTTGTGTGTCCAGGAGTGAGTAGAGAAAGGGCCATGAGAAGAGAAACAGCATCACTGAGGCACGGAACTCTGGACTGAAGCTCTGGTCAGTCGATGGAGCCTCTTACTTCCTTTAGGCTCTGGGTTTCCACATGTCACCTCCCTGTCATCAGATCTCTGTTCTTCCATTCTTCACTCATGCATTCTTTATATGTTTGCTCGCCAGTATTTATTAAAGATACAAAGATGCCCAACAGGCCTTCAAGGGAACGGTACTGCCATGGAGGGGACACGGTGAGTGATAAGGTATGAGCTGAGTGGATGCGGAAGCAGGTGAAGGGCAGTGCCACGGGATGAATACAGAGTGCGTCATCCCAAGCAAGATGGCCTTTGAGACAAGCCTTAAAAGAGAAAAAAGATTAAAATTGTTAATGGAATGAGTGACAATTTGTCACACAGGCTTAAGTGCTATACCTCTGTAGCAGATCAAGGAAGGATTGAAGTGAAATGCTGACTTCAAAGAAAGACATGCATTCTCACAACTGGGTCTCCCAACAAAGCAGCCGGTTACCCTGAATGTCTCCAGAGGCCACCCTTGGACTGGGTGCAGTGAAGATGTCAGAAGGGACTCTGGACCCTTTTCTTCAAGGGACTTACCATCTACCAAGGAGGGAAAAACACATGTACTCAAATAGCCCAGTAGGAGGCAACACACTGAGGTGGAGGGCTTTAGTACCTTTCTCTAGCATTCACTTGTCTGAAGTCTCAGGGCTCTGACTGTTTTTCATCCGTGAATTTGTGAAGCTAGACCTACTTTCTTGTTTCAGAAAAAAAAGGAAAAGCAGTATTCAGCCTCAAGTCTTTCTTAGTTGTATGACATGAAAACACTTTTCTTTTTCTTCTGCCACTGGGAGCCTGTGTGTTATTTACTAAGGGAGCCAGACACCTTTAGGGCAAACTCATATGTCATATACGATCAAATTGTCCTTTCCTTTTTGTTTTCTGCTAGAACTGTATAGTTCATCTTGAACATGCCCAAGGGCATCTTGTTTCTGTCCACCATCTTTATGATCCTGGCTGAGAATGCCCAGAGATGTTCCTGTCCATTGTTTTTCTGAGATGTGTTGGGCATGTTCCTGTCCACCATCATTATAACATACTGAGAATGCTCCAAAGTATTCCTGTCATTTTAACCTTTTAAACATGTGCTCTGTGACTTTGAGCTAAGCATGTTCAAGGATGTGTCTGCCATCTTTCCTTCTAGAACTCTAACCTTAAACTGATCATGCTCAGGACTGAGTATGCTTCAGTGCTTTTTAATATGGATATGAAGCTCCCCTCCAAAATCCCTAAATGTCCTTTTTTTCGGAGGAGGAAATAACTTACCTCAGTATGGAAATAACATCCATGCTTTCTTTGCTTATTGTCTTTCTCCACACTTGTGTCTTGGCTAGGCTTATTTTGGCTTTGTGCTCCCAAGATGCACTGCATCTTGTTACCCAGGAGAGCTGCACAAAGAGAGTTGACAAATTCACACTTTTTGCCTCACATTCCCATAGTTCTGCTCTTTGTTTTTGGAAGGGATGGGTGGAGTTAAGATAGTTAACACAGAACATCTCCTTTTGATAAAACACACCCTCCACAACTCCAGAGGACTTCTTGAGTATTTCTCTATAGGAGAGTCTGGAAATTCTTAAGGCAGAATCTTGTGAGAACATGCTCCCCTCTCACCCGGTGTGAGAACATGCCCCCACTCACATGCCGCCCCCTTTTAATAACATGCCCCTACACCCCCTCCTTGTCACCTACCTTCTCCTGAGGGACTCCCAGGACTAGGAACTCCTCTACTGTGAGTATACAGAAGGTGATAAGCAAACATGTGACAGGCTGGTCTTGACTTTCTAGGGTACAGTCAGGTCCTCCAGCATCTGACCTTCCTATGTCTCTTTCCCAGCTGCCATCCTATCTGTGGATTTTACCCCTGCTTTCCAAATGCCAGTGTTCTCCTATTACCTGCCTTTCCACCCTCCACAGTTCCACAGAGGACCTTTTCCTTCCTTCCTTTCTTCCTTCCTTTTTTCCTTCCTTCCTTCCTTCCTTTTTTCCTTCCTTTCTTCCTTCCTTCGTTTCATATGGGTGGTGTGCATGTGTGTGTATGTGTTTGCATGTTATGTAAGTGCATACATGTGCATTCACATATAGGTAGATTTTGATGGCACCTGTCTTCCTCACTTTTCATGTGATTAATTGAGGCTTAGTCTTTCTGAGCACAGAGCTTGTGATTTAGCGAGTCTTGAAAGCAGCCTGCCCCATGGTGTCACCCTATATCCTCCTTCTGAAGGCTGGGATTACAGGCAGGAAAGTCTGACCAACTCTTATGTGAGTGCTAGAAATCCAAACTCTGGTCCTCATGTTTGTACAACTAGTGCTGTACCCACAAAGCCAACTCCCCAGCCCCAAGACTATGTACTATGTACTATGTACTATGTACTATGTACTCTCAGCACATGATGGCCAAGGCTATGAGACACAGAAAACTCAAAGGGGTGAGTAGACTGTTGTCCCTTACATAGCTGGGCCTTTTCTGGTGGACAACTTCTGTGCTTGCTTTTCTGATTTTTTTCTTAGTCATTGGCTTATTTTTAATCTCTAGTTTATAGATAGTAATTGCACATTTATGGGGGAAAGAGTGATGTTCCATGTCATAGACAGGATGTTTCATGCTCAGATCGAGGTGAGTCTATCACTTTAGACACTTGTCATTTGTTTGTGTTGATAGCAGTTGGAACCTTCCCTGCTAGGCGCTTATTTCCACAAGGGCAGCTACTTGATCATAATTCCATTTTCTTGTCTGCAGAAGTTGTAAGTGCAGATACCTGGCATGTGAAGCAATGCTCTGGGTGACCAGGCCTTCTGTCCTGTTTATGACAAACTTCCTTAAGTAGAAGGTGACTGAGAAAATCGACTTTCAGCCTCCACTGTGTTCAAAACCTCTTTCCACGACTTCCCAGTTAAGTATCTTGGACAACTTACTTTCTCTTTGCCTTAAACTTTTAATCTGTTCTCTGCAAGGACACTGCCTGGCATTTCACGGTTTTATTCTTGAGGCACAAGGAGATGATGTACACAAAGCCTTTAGAACTTAAGCTGCATGGTAAGCACTCAATATATGCTGCACATTCCAGAAACTTCCATCTCTTTTAACGGTCTCAAGTATACTTTTTCTTTTTGTCTGTGATTTCTGGTGCTCCTGTCTGCAACAATCTCTTTTCCCTTGTGCTCACCCCTGTCCTCCTTGCTTGTCCTGCACGGTTGGAAAGAGTTAGAAAACATCAGGACTTCGTGTCAAGCAGAGCTTCACTTGCCCACGGTGTCCCAGATCTGAATTTCTGTGGCTGGGGACACTTAGTCTTTTCTGTGTTTTGGCTCAGTTTTTTTTTTTTTAAATGAAGTGGAGCCATTTATTCAGACCTTGTGGCATTTTGGAAAGAGGAACTCCCAAATTCCATCAGGTAGTGGGTACTCAATAGATGGTAGCCAGAGTTAAGCCTAGTGTTGTAATCATCTTGCTGATCTCCTCTTTGAATTCTTTGGGTAGTTATTGATCAAACCATTTATCCGCTGACCCTGTAGTACTTACTTAGTGCTCCCTCTCTTTCCTTTCTTACTTCTCTCTCCCCTTAACCTTCCCTTCTCCATCTTGTCCTTCTCCCCTCCTCCTTCATTTGCAACTCTTCCCTCTTTTCTTCCTACTTTTCCTCCCTCCTTCCTTCCCTCCCTTTCTTCCTCTTCTCCCCCTCCATTAGGGTGATTATTGGGATCTTATACCCACCTTGTTTGTAAGAGATGCGTAGTACCCTGCTTATAGAATTAGATTTCCCTGAGGGAAGATCCCATACAGATATTCCATTTTGACTAAGTTCAGTGACCCTCTCTATGATAGGTCACTTTGGTAAGGCACTTGAAGTTTCCAGAAATTTATTGTCTATTTATTTTTTTTAAAAAAGATGTATTTATTTGTTTTAAGTTATATGTATGTGTCTATGTCCATGCGTGCTATGTACCCAGAGGTGAGAAGAGGGCATTAGTTCGCCTGGAGCTGGAGTTTCAGGCGGTTGTAAGCTGCCTGGTGTGGGCGTTGGGAACTGAACTGTGGCATTCTGCAAGAGCCCTCAAGTCTCTCTAGTTTGAGACAGGGTCAGGCCATGTAGTTCAGGCCAGACTCAAAATCTTGGTCATCCCGGATTTCTGCCCCACAATGGAATACAGTGGAGAGCAGGCTTAGTGACACACATCTGGAATCCCAGAACTTGGAGCAGAAGCTCAGGATGACCAAGATTTTGAGTCTGGCCTGAACTACATGGAGAGTTTGTAACTGGACTACATCTATACCCTTGTCAACACCGAGAATTCTCCACCTCTCTCAGTGTCTCTTCCTAAAGCCTCTTGTTTAAGGGCATTTCCTAATGAATTCAGGGTCATTTAAAACACCCAGAGTAACCTAATCTCAAGACCCCTAACACAATGACATCTGCAAAGACCCTATTTGTAAGTAGGGAAGGTCACATTCACTGGCTGTGCATCTTAGGCTATGGATCTATCTTTTGAGCAGCCATCATTAAACCCAGCGTAGAGGTCAGGAAAACATGGAGAGAACTTGCCAGTGGCATATGGTTGGTAGGTGGCTAAGCTAGGCCAGTACTTTCCCTTTGGCTTGCCTGTGGCAAAGCCCCGTGGAATGCCCAGAGAACTTATGGATCAGGCAGTAATCATTAGGGAACCAGTGTGCGAGGTGTGTCTTGCCTGTAGAAGGTGGTCATGGTCTGTCTGTTAGAGGTAGTTTTCAATTCCCAGCCTAACACTTCTGGGGAACCATGATTTAATCTGCGTTCCTTGGTATCTATGGTATAGTGAAGTCGGTGTCAGAAAAGTGCAGTGGAATGTACGTTAGTCTCATGTCCCTTTGTTATGTCAATAGATCATAGTTAGTACCTCTTTGATCCTCCCGCTAAGGCTAGTAGGGGAAGACCCAGGCTCCTGCCTCCCTTCTTGCCCTAGTTCTAAACTATTTGAGGTTGTTCATTCAGTTTGCCTTGCCTTGATTCCTTCCCTCCTCGACAAAGAATGGCTAATAATAATCTCACTGTGGATCTCACAGGACGCTTCTGTGCTTTGCCGCCTTAGAGTGGTCTCGTCTGAAGGAAGGATGAAATAAATGAAAAAGTCTCCAAGCCCCTTGAAGCCCTAGGGTTTTAGGGAAAAAAACTGAATCACCTCTTATGTCCACAATATCTAAGCATGTATTGTAACTGCGAGGGTAACATGAAACAGAGGACAATCATGCTTTTTTAGTTGGATTAGAGCAAGAAACAGTTTGCTTAAACTCCAATTAGAAGAACCGAAGTTAGACAAGAATCCCTTTGTGAGGACAGGGGATGGCTCTCACGGGAACTGAGTCCGAGACAGGCTTCTCAGATGCGGGTGTGGGAAGCCAAAGGACAGGAATTAGGATGGTGGGATTTTCTGAGCTAAGGAAGACTTTTCTAGTCATTGCTATCACAAAGCCTTGTAACTGACAACTTAGCAATGAGCAATTCCACAGTGTGTGTGTGTGTGTGTGTGTGTGTGTGTGTGTGTGTGTGTGTGTGTGTGTGTGTGTGTGTGTGTGTGTGTGTGTGTGTGTGTTTAAACCCATGGTCAGTAGCAGCTTTAAAGTTTGTAATGTACAACTCCAGAAATAAACAATTTATAAATTTTAAAGTACATTCATTCTGAATTGTATGTCCTTTTTGGTGTGTGTGTGTGTGTGTGTGTGTGTGTGTGTGTGTGTGTGTGTGTGAGAGAGAGAGAGAGAGAGAGAGAGAGAGAGAGAGAGAGAGAAATAGCTCAAAGACCATCTCCGAGTGTTAGTCCTAAGATGCTTTCTGAGTTTTGTTTGAGACAAGGCTCCTTATTAGCTTAGAACTTCACCGTATGTGACAGGAGAACTGGCCCATGTTTCCCTACTGCTCGGTTGTAGGTATGCACCATCACATGAGTTCCTTGGCGTTAAACTCAGATCCTTCTACTTGAGAGGCAAGTGCTCTACCAACGGAATGGTCTCCCAGCCCAGAGTGTGACGACACCTGTACCATCTATCCTGGAACTGGACTTATCACTTGGTGCAGCGTATCCATCCTACCCACTCATTTGTGGTATATGCTCTCCACTGCTTATTTGCCCGTTTGTTATCTAAATCCTCAAGTTGATTATTGAGGTCTCACACTGTTTCTTAGTCTATGAGGGTCAGTGCTGTCTTCAGTCTCAGCTATCCTGGGTGTCTTGGAGTGTATCCTCTATGAAATAAGGAAGTATTTTCATGTGACAGCGCCTTGGACTCAGTAAAACAGGCCACAGTATTAAGCCTAACTCATTACTTTACAGCCTCTCGGCTTCCGTTTATTTAACTTGTTTAGAGGCTGGGCTTCAGAGTCAGTCAGCACCGGGTTAAGTTTGTCTAGTCATTTACCACTTATTGACCTTGAACACCTTCTTCAAGCATCTGAGCACAGGCTCTGTGCTGTCCCAGAACTTTACCTCTCCTTTGAAGCTGTATCCAAGGACCCGATGAGTCAAGCGAAGGCACCAAAACCGTTTGCAGTGTCTTCAGTGCGCAACAGGCTTTTTAGCAACGGATGCATATATAAGAGACCCTGGCACCCTTGTGCAAACCCTGTGCATAGTTTAGAAAAACTCTAGGATGGAGCTTAAGGCTCCCTGTGCTGTTAATAAATACTTCCCTTGAGGACAAATTGAACTTGATAGATTTGCTCAATCCACTCTGTCAAGCAAGGGCTGGTGGAGTGTTGAGTTAGAGCTTTCCGTTTGCTGTTGTTGTTGTTGTTGTTGTGATTGTGGGTCGGTGGGTCTTGGGCAGAGTGCCAGAGTCCCTTCCTTCTGACTTCCTTTTTTTATGGCGACTTCCCACAGGCATCTGAAACACCATTCACAAGGCAGGAATTTGAGATCAGTTCCAAGCTGGAAGTGACTTTCATGTGACAGGCAGCACCACTCTGTGACTCTGTAACTAATTTTCCCTGCCTAGGCAGCTTTCCAAATTCCTGGGATGTGATCAATTCTCCAGACCACTTTAGGTCAGGGGCGGGGAGGGGAGGAAAAGCTGTATGCAACTCACCCAGCATATGCAAAAACTGAGCTCCAAGTTCATGTTTTTCTTACTCTTTCAGGCAGCCCTTGTTCTTGTAAGGAACACACAGAGAAACATTCAAAGCTGAAAAAAGTTTAAGACAAATGTTAGAGCTGGGATGGTAAGTGGCAGACACCCAGTTTATCTTTATTGAATGGAAATAAATGAGAAGGAACTGGAGGGGCTTGAACCTGCTTATCTGGACACGTTTGAGCTATCTGTCGCACTAGGATGGCATTATATCAGGGATGTTGTTGTGTGAACCTGAACACTGACTTCTAGCTTTAGCTGGACTCCTAATTCATGGTGAATCCTTTTTTGTAAGCTGTCTAACTTCTCAGGAAGTCAGTTTCTCTAGTTCTAAAATTGGCTATGTTCAGCATTTCCTTCCCTATTTATAACTTTCTGGAGGGCATTTCAGAGTGTTCAAAATCACCATTGATGGATCTTCAGCAAAATTCACAATGACCTCCCAAGTTTGTACAAAGCATAATTACTTCTCTTTTTGTTTCAGTTCAGACGTGGCAAGGCGGGTTGTGATAGTGCAGTGTCTAGATAAGGAAACCGAGGCTCTGATAAAACGTACCATGTAGCCAGGACTCGGTGGCTGGTGAATTGAGCAGGTGTGAATATGACCCATAGCTCCTGACGTCCAGTCCAGTGTTCTTTTTGAGCTTGACACTTCAGATTGTTGACAGGGCCAGGAGCCATATCTGACCATGTTTGATACTGTTGGTAAGGATGTAAATTGATACAGCCATTTTGAAGAACAGTATAGACCAGCCTCAAGTAACAAAAAATAGATCCAGCCACCTCAGTTACAGGTGAAGAGCCAATGGGTATGAAGCGACTGCATGTTCAGCTTTATCACTGCTCAAAATAGCCAAGGTATGGAACTGGCCACAGTGCAGAACAACATGAAAAGATAAAGAGTGTCTAGGGTATATGCATAGCAGATATTATTAAGCCATAAGGAAAGAGTCACATCTTGTTATTTCAGCAAGTGTATGGGATTGAAGGACATTAAGCAAGCCAGTCACAGCAAGGCAAGTACAGTGTGTCCTCTTTCCTGTGTGGAAGCCATGAAAGTCAATCTGAAAGCAGAATGTGGATTGGCCCAGACCTGGATGCGTGAGCGCTGGATTGGAAAGGGTGGCTGTATTTGATCAGTGTATGCCATGTGATGTATGGGGAGATCATATTGAATTCCAGAACTACGTGTAATTAACGCATGCTAATCAATTGATGATGGAGAGGCAGTTCAGGTGGTAAAGTGCTTGCCACTCAAGTCCAAGGATCTGCGTTTGATCCTTATAGCTACAGAAATAGCTGGGTATGGTGGTGCATAATTGTCTCCCCAGCACCAGGGAGGCAAGGACAGGAGGATTCCCGTGGCTTATTGGCTAGCACATCTACTTAAATCTGTAAGATCCAGGTTTCAGTGAGAAAGCTGGTGTCAAAAAAAATACAGAGGATATCCCTGGAGGACCAATACTTGTGGAAGACCTGTGGCCTATACACACACACACACACACACACACACACACACACACACACACACACTTTAAAACTAAATAAAAAAATGAAATAGATGTCAAAAATATCTAACACAACATTCAACATATGGGTTCTGTGGCTGCCTCCCGACTTCCTTGAACTTACTTTATGCCCAAGATAACCTTGAACTCTTGATTCTCACTCGCCTGTGTCTCCCATGCTGTGAGTACAGGCCTGCCTGCCCATGTCCAGCTTCTTGAAATTGCTTTAAGTGTTCATAAATGGCATGTTCTATATTTAGTTCAAATGCTGCCACATAGGAACTCAGAATGATAGAAAGGTGTTTGTGTTTTATTGCTACTTTAAACAAATATTACGCAGTGGGATGTTTTGTGTGGAACCATTTCATATAAAATTGAAGAGATCAATGAATGGGGGAAGACTTTCATACAAGGGTTAACAGTGGCTGTTGAGATGGCTCAGTGGTTAAGAGCACTGGCTGTTCTTCCAGAGGACCTGGGTTCAATGCCAAGCACCCTCATGGCAGCTCACAACTGTCTAACCCCAGTTCCAGGGGATCCAACACCCTCACACAGACACACATAGATGAAAAAGATGAATGCACACACAAAAATAAGTCATTAAAAATAGACAAGGAGCCCAAGTGTGGTGGTGCACACCTTTAATCCTAGCACTTGGGAGAAAGAGGCAAGTGGACTGCTATGAGTTTGAGGCCAGACTGGTCTACAAAGAGAGTTCCAGGACAGCCAGGGCTATTACACCGAGAAACCCTGACTTGAAAAAAAAAAAAAAGACACGGAAGCCAAGCTTG
Source organism: Acomys minous (assembly GCF_964271855.1). Lineage (NCBI taxonomy): Eukaryota > Metazoa > Chordata > Mammalia > Rodentia > Muridae > Acomys > Acomys minous. The sequence continues at coordinate 44,575,660 of NC_140493.1, read as the reverse complement.
ATGGAGCACACCTGTAATCCTAGCACTTGGGAGGCAGAGGCAGGCAGATCTCTGTGAGTTTGAGGCCAGCCTGGTCTACAAAGTGAGTCCAGGACAGCCAAGGCTACACAGAGAAATCATGTCTCAAAAAACCAAAAACCAAACCAAACCAACCAACAAACAAAACACACTCAGTATGTTTTTCATTTTCTTCTTTTTGCTCCTGTTTTGATTAAAATTATTTTTGCTTGTTTTTCTTTTTCTTTTTTTTTGAGACAACATTTGTCTGTGTAAGCCTGGCTGTCCTGGACATGCTTTATAGACCAGGCTGGCCTCAAACTGACATCGGTCCACCTGGCTCTGCATCTCTGAGTGCTGAGATTACAGGAGTGTGCCACTGCACCTGGCTTGATTAAAAAGCATTAATTGGTTATAAGATGCGGTAATTGGTTTTTAAAACAATCTTTCTTTTAAGGGTATGAAGGTGATGGTCTATTTTAGATAATGATTGGTTAATTAGCTGGCTTCCAGCTGATTATTTAAGTAGACCCCCACATATTTTCAAAACAGACACCAGTTGTACATTCAGGAGTAATTGCTTATTAACCTTCTTTGTATAATTAAAATGGCCCCACTCAACCATGTGATTGTCAGTAGGATACAAGAGGATGTTGCCAAGTGAATTTAGGGCAGGGACCCCACATCTATTCCAGGATTTGGCCAAAGTCTGTTCTGAGCAGGCAGCCTGGTGACACTCACCTGCAGGAAGCAGAAACGGGGCTCAGGAGCTGGTGTGTAGAAGGGGTGGGGGTTTACAAAGAGATGACACTTCCAACAGGTGCACCAGCCACCCAGAGAATTGGGAGCAATGTACAAGGAATGCCTGTTGCTCTTAGTCATTTGTGAGTGAGCCCCAGCTGCTGGATACATTTCTGGGCAGGATGCTGTCACAGTTTGGCAGAGAATCCTCAGTCCCTGGTTTAGGACTTACAACACAGAAGATCCTGGTGGGAGGTTTTTTTCTCCTGCCCCCAAACTCAGTAGTGAGCTAGAAACAGAAAATGGACACAGGGAAAACAATGCACACAAGTGGTAGAGGGCTGAGCTGGACACGAAAGCTGCCTAAAGGTGTATTTTTGTCACATCTTGTCTTAGCTGAGATGGAGCCTTTTCTTAGCTGCTAGTAAATAATGGTTTCCTCCAGTTGGAAAAAGAGGTATTATGCATAGCTTTATGTTTTATTCATTTTTAAAATTTTATTTATTTATTTATTTATTTCTTTTTTTAACTTTTTTTAACGTTTTATTCTAATGTTTATGCTTCAGGATATTTTTTCTTATGGGCATTAAAAAATTTGGGCAAGTAATATTGTTTTTCCATTTTTGAAAAGTCTGTGTTGTTTTAAAAAGATATCAATTGAGGCAATCAATAATATACTTAGCATGTAAATGACAACAACTTTAAGGTATGTTGTAAAGTATAATAAACATGGCCCATCCTGTCTCTTTCCCTCCCTCTCTTCCTTCCCTTATGCCTTTCCTTCTTCTCTCCCTCCCCTTCGCCAACCTCTCTTACACACACACACACACACACACACACACACACACACACACACACACACGCATGTACACACACCACTGTCTTGCTGTAGCCCAGTCTAGCCTCAAACTCAAAATTTTCCAGCTTGGAAGCTCAGCTTCCTAAGTGTTGGGATTATTGGTGTGTGGGAATGGACCCGCTCCCTCCTAAGAAAACCAAACCAAACAACCAAAACAAAACCCAGCAAATAACTTTCCAGCGAATGGTTCAACACTTTGTTCTTGAAAAGCATTGCTGACCTTGGGGCACTGAGTTCTGGGCTGAAAGGCAAATATTGGTGTAGGTCCAGTGTTGGGCTGCAAGGCGTTAGAAGGAGATGGGGATTAAAGGAGAGAGACCTGGCAGAAGCTCTTTCTTGCAGGCTAGCGTGGCTCTATTTAATATAGAAAAAGTGTAGGTAGGCAGAGCCAATATAGGTCCAGGAGAGATAGGCTGCTAAGGTGGATCGTATGGCCCCACAGGAGCCCCTTACCTATGCTGACTTTGAGTTCCTCATTAGAAAGAGAAAGAAGTGGATCAATTGATAAAAGTCTTTTCAACTGTGAGGCCTTCACCTTCTTGGCATTTTGCCAATGATTTCCCCCACAGGTCGGTAGATGGCAGTAGAGGCTTTTAGAGTTGATGGTTGGCCAGCTGGGCCCACCTACCTTCTTCCTCCCACCCTGGGTCTGGAAGGCCTGATGAGCAGGCAGCTGCTGCCTGAATTTCTCCTCCTTGTCCCAGCAAGGAGCTAAAGTTAAACGAACAACACTAGTTAGGACTTTGAGAAGCAGCCTGTGCACCTCGGCCTCGGAGTTCAGCTATTCCTTTCCGTGGGGATTGGGGCCAGTCCTCGCCCTGTTGGGTGTTTGACATACTGGTTGAAAGAGCAAGCAGTGTGTGTAGCTGGATGGTACACAAGGGCGATTTAAGGGCAAAAGAGACACCTCGGCCATCTTTAGGGCAAAACCAATTTCAGAGAGATGTTTGTGTGTGGGGAGGGAGCATCTGAATTTGATAGAAGTGGAACTGTCAGTTTTATGAGTTGGATTAAGACAAGCAAATCTTGGGGTAGGTGAGGAGGTGTTGCATTTACCATCATCGTCATCGTGTTACAAGGTGGTGATTAGAACTCAAATCAAACGCATTGGAAACCATGTCTTCGTGTGTTCTGATTGACTAAAGCATGCCGGCAGAAATGCCCCACATATGGATCCTGCTAGTTTGGCTGGATTATGCCCGTGAGAAGCCACCTTGTACCTCCCATGAATTAGGCACTTAACCATGTCTCCGAACAGTTGGAATACAGGGGCGAAAACAGCACAGTATCCTTACTCATTGTTTTGTGTATTGTTAACTTACTGTTAACTTACTTTAATTTTTCCTAACCGTCCCTTGTAGGAGATGTTGCTTTAACCCAGTAAATCCCATTAAAACCACTAAACTGGAAATGGAATAATAGAGAAGACGGGAGGTCATTGAAAATGTACATTAGCATATGCCAGACTGCACAGCAAAGACTCAAACCTAGATTCCAGGGCGGGCTCCAGTGTTCTCTCTCTTTTAATAAAATTATTGAAATCCTTACACTCAGGAGGCAGAGGCAGGTGGGGCTCTATGAGCTTAAGTTCATCTTAATTTGCAGAGAGAGAGAGAGAGAGAGAGAGAGAGAGAGAGAGAGAGAGAGAGATCGGTCTAGTTTCAGGCTACACAGTGAGACCCAGACTAGAAAACAAAAGAGACTTTATTGTGATATGCTTCATATTTCCTATAACTGACTCATTTATAGTACACAATTTAGCAGTTTTTAGTGTACTTGACAGGGATGTTCAAACATCTTCACAATGAATTTGAGAATAGTTCTTATCCTTCCAAAAATAAGATTATACTCATTAGAGTTTGGCAGAAGGATTTTGTCTTTTCGCATTAAAAATATAGAAAGTCATTTACTACCCTGTGACCAAGAGGAGACTAGTTCACCCCTTTAAAATTTCTTAGTAAATTTATTTAAATACTTTTAATGACAACATATTTTATAGGTTTGTAAGGATTAAATTAGTTATCTCATAGAACAATACATACATACACACCACAATTTTTCCCTCTTATTGAAAATAGCCTTTTCCCCTCACACAATATATTCTGATTATGGTTTCCTTCCCTTCTACTCCTCCCAGTTTCTCCCCATCTTCCTTACCATCTGGATCCACCCCCTTTCTGTCTCTCATTAGAAAACAAACAGCATAATAAAATAAAATAAGCTAAAACAAAACTAATACACCAGAGTAGTCCAAAACAAACAGAAGGAAAAGTGCACACTCAGAAATCCCATTAAAAACACTAAACTGGAGGCCAATATATGTAATGCGCAAAGGACCTGTAGTGTAAAGAAAGAAAAAATACAAATCAAGTAAAAATAAAACAGATTTTAAAAAAAGCCCTGATACTACATTATGAGACAAGATACTTCCAAAGATGCTGCTGAGTTCATTTTCTGTAGGCCATCTCCTGCTGGGCACGGGGCCTACCCTTAAGAGTAGTTTGTTTCCTCAGTGAGATTCCCTTGGAGAAACCTAAGTTTCAACGTGCAAGTTGATATCAGTTGGAGAGAGCTTCTGGGTTAGGATGGGGTGTGTGTCTACTCCTCCTGTCAGCCCTGAGACCCCATCGGTGCAGGCCCTCGTTAGCCTTGTGCATGCTCCCCCAGGCTCTGAGCTCACATGTGCAGCAATCCTGTTGATTTAGAAGGCCTTGATTCCTTGGTGTCCTTCATCCCCTCTGGCTGTTACACTCTTTCTGTTTCCTCTTCTGCACGGTTACCTGAGCACTGAGGGGAAGGATTGGATAGAGACATCCTGTATAGGACGGAGTGTTCCAAAGTCTTTCACTCTCTGTATAATGTCTCGTTGTGGGTCTCTGTATTTGTTCCCATCTGCTGCAGGAGGAAGCTTCTCTGATGATGGCTGAGCACGGTACTGATCTATGAGTGTAGCAGAATGTTAGTAGGAGCCATTTTATTGCTGCCTTTTCTCTTTCTTTTTTCCTTCCTTTCTTTTAGCACAGTATTAGTATTTGACTTTACCTTAGGTCCCTGGGTTATCTAGTCTCAGGTTCTTGGTCACTTACGCACCGTTGGTATGGGTTTCATCTCATGGAGTGGGCCATCAGTCAAATCAGATGTTGGTTGATTTTCCCATAAGCTTTGTGCCACCATTAGGTTAGCGTATCTTGTAAGCAGGACACCATTGTAGATCACAGGGTTTGTGGCTGGGTTGGTGCTTTCATTTCTCCTTTGGTAGCATGTGTGCAGAGTACCTTCTTGAGCCAAAGACACAAGCACACAGGGGGAAAGGCTCTATGCAGGCACCAGTTCCACTGCTTCGTGTTCAGTGAGTTGTGTAGGTATTATCGTTAGCAATGGGCCTGGCTGTCAGTTTGTGGAGAGCAACCTATAGTGTTGGCAACAGCCTGGGTTGTCTGGAGATTACCGTGGGAACCCCTCTGGCCAATAACTCAATTATGTATAACTTACTTTCAGTACTGGAAGCTTCATTTGGTGACAAAAGATGTTCAGTTGGGGCGCTCTCTCACCGATTAATTGGCAGTTCCATTTAGATCACCTTCATGTGTATGTATATGTTAGGAAGGTCCTCCTGTATTAGGTTTCCTACCATCCCTCAAATGGCCCTGAATTTTAGCTCTCTCTCTGTTTTCCCTCCTTGTCCCCCTCCTCCCTCACTCTCCCAAGTTGATCTTTCCAGTCCAGATCCTCTCCCATCCATCCACCCCCCCATCCATCCACAACTATCTACTCTATTTCCCTTTCCTAAGGATACCTGCCTATCTCACCCCACCCCCAGGCACTCTAGACCTAACCTCTATGGTCCTATGCATTGTAGCTTGATTATTATCGTCCTACCGCATAATATCCACATGTAACTGAATACATACTATATTTGCCTTTCTTGATCTGGATTACCTTACTCAGAATGATTTCTTTCCTGGTAGATGGTATAATTAGCCCCCTCCCTCCTCTCATCCCCCTCCCACCTTCCATCCCTACTCCCCTCCCTAGTTCCCTGTTCTACCCGTTTACCCGTGAACTTCATAATTTCATTTTGTTTTAAATTGCTGGGTAACATCCATTATGTAAGCACAGCACATTTTCTTTATCCACTCATCTGACGAGGGATATCTATGCTGTTTCCAATTTTTGATTCTTATGAATAGAGCAGCAACGGACACGGTTGAGCAAGTGTCTCTGTGGGAGGGTGAATTATTCTCTGGGTATATACCCGAGTGGTATAGCTAGATCCTGAGGGAGATTGATTCCCATCTTCTTGAGGGACCTCCACACTGATTGCCATGGTGGCTGCATAAGTGTTCAGTCCCTTACTACACTTCCTTGCCAGCATACGTTGCCATTTGTTTTACTGATCTTAGACATCTTTATGGGTATAGGATGAAATCTTTAAGTAGTTTTGATTTGCATTTTCCTGATGACTAAGAATGCTGAACATTTCTTTAAGTGTCTCTCACCCATTCATTTTTTTTCCTTATGCTAATTCTCTGTTTTGATCTGTATCCCATCAAGATTCTTAAACATTCTAGTATTTTCTATATTAAAGGATGATACATTGTTTCTGCCTTGCCAGGGTTCTTCTGAGTTCAGGGTAATGGTAAATAGAGTATTACATTGTAGCAGAACAGATCCTGACAGAGCGGGAGCCTAGAAAGGAATGTGTCCAGAGAAATGCAAAACTTTGAAGGGAAAAAGAAGGAGGGTGGGGGGGTGGGGGCGGGGAGAAGGAGAGAGAGAACAGGGGGAGGGGTGTTGGCAAAGGACTTACATTTGTCCTGCTTATAATAAAGTTGTGAATTATTGAATCAATTACTTCTGAAAATTAAAACAGTGCTCATAGTGCTGACGGAGGGGATCCTTAGAGCTGGTGTGCTGGGGGAGAGAGTATCAGTCCAGGGCCCCTTTCCCTCACTGGGGAATGTACTAGAGATGAATGAGCAAGAACTAGAGGTCCAGTCTTGGACGAACAAGGATGAGTTAGAAGTTTTAAGGGCAGTAGTAAAGAAACTCAGTTGACTTCAGTGCAGACACACACGGAATCACTGGCAAAGTTTATCCAGAGTTTGAAAGACTGAGTTATGACGCCTTCTAAGCAGCGGTAAAATGACCAAAAGGGCCCATAGCTAGGGCTTCCCTCGAGTAGTGTGCGGCCGAGGGCTGCTTCAGCTTCCTGGAGTTATGTTGTTTATGGAGATCACTAACAGCTGGCTGCAAACCCGGCTCCTAGGAGAATCATTTCTGGGAGAAATCCGAGGACCATATTGAAGGGGTGCTGAGAAAAAGTACGGTTGGGAATGTCCTTTTCATGGCATCTTAGGTATCCTAGCTGCCAGTCACTGAGCGCCTTCCCAGAGCCAGGCTCTGCTGTGGGTGTTTTCACTCTTCTTCAGGCCTGCCAGGGCTGCATTCTTACCTCCACATTATGGATTACAGTATGACCTGGGAAGGACGTTTGCCTCAGGCTCACATAGCTTAGACGCTGACATGGCTGGAGGGCTAACCAGAGTGACTGCCTCAGCCTGTTTTGTCTGGAACTTTCTTGGCTTTAAAAGGGAAGCACCACATCCCAGCAACCACCCTACAATAATATGCAGAGACACTTCATGTTCCTTGGTCCTTCCTACGGCAGCGGCATGTGGTTTGGGTTCCTTCTGAGCTTCCGTGGGATGTGCCACATTCCTCTCTTCTTGTCCCCAAATGTGTGCTCCCTCTTACAGCTTGGAGCCTGATCCATCCAGTTCTTTCCTGGCCCCCTCAGCTGCCTGTCTTCTCTTTAGATAGCTGTTCTTGTCTTTGAAGCAGGCGTCTCACAGTTTATCTGTTTGGAGTTTCCCCCGGAACACAAACCACAGACGGCTTCACAGATCTGGAACCTTGGGCTCCAAGTCTCGCTGAGTCCCTCCTCACTATCCCCCCGGGAAGTTCCCTCACTTCCCTAGAGCCTCTGTTTCCTCATCTGAGACCAGGGTGACATTTAGCTTAATTTATGTGCAAGGTGTGAACCTGAGAGAGACTGCATGTGGCAGTTCCTGTCACTGTGGGGGTGGTTTCTGTGTTCCCTGCTTCCTTCAGGGTCTGGGAGGGTCCTGGCTCAGCATGGGAGGTTTGGAGGCTGCTGGCCTGGCTACCTGTGAATTGCTCATCTTAGATATTTCTATTTCTGTTTTGCAGATTTAGAAATGAAGTTTTTGGGGGCTCAGTGGTTAAGAGTGTTTGCTGCTCTTCCAGAAGACCCAACAGTTTCCAGCACCCATGTGGGCAGCTCACTACTGCCACTAACTCCAGATCCTGGAGGTCAGACAACCTCTATTGGCCTTTACAGGGACCTATACACACACACACACACACACACACACACACACACACACACACACACACGAATACAAATATATCTTTTTATTAAAAAATTGAGTTTGGTAGTAGCTGACCAGTCTTACGTCTAGACTGGCTTCAGACTTAACAAGGACTATGGCATCACATCTCTTCAAGATGGCACCTAACCTGAGCAGCTGGAAGCCTGGGTCGCAGTATCATTAGTAAGAATTCATGGCACTGAATGAATCAGTGAACGGGACATAGCGCTTGCCAGTTAAATGACATGGAGTACCTTAGCATTCAAAGCTGCCTTGCTTTGAAACGTCATGTAACACAATCAAGCTGACTTCTAAAGAATCACTGTCAACCTTTTCTCCATGGTGGCTGCAATATTTGATGTGTCTCTCATCCCTAGTTCTCTTTACTCCTTAGCATCTCTTTGCTTGGTTATTTCCAAATTGACCCTATTATTATTATGGATGTTACCCTTTGCCAACTAAGCCCAGATATGAACCCTTTTGTCACACCTATTTTACAAGTATATAAATAGGGCATTTTTCCATGGTCAAACACATCCAGTTTGGCCTTTTCTGATTATCTGTGTTGTTTCATGCCAGTGCACTGCTTACCTCTTAGTATGCTGTGTTGTTATTTGTTCCCCTCAGACCTCTTCAGACAGATCAAAGATCCTCCATTGTGTTGTTTTTATTTTATTTTTTAAAAAATCTGTGCTCCTTCCTTTAGCAACCCTCACTCAAGTCTTTTGGCTTTGGCTTTTTGTATCCCACGACTCTAATTTGTATCACTGGTTTACAGTTCTTTCCTGACCTCACACACTCACCTACTGACAGAGTATCTTCACTTGCAATGCCTTACGCTGCACTCTGGCCCAGGCCTCGCTGGTCCCCCACCCCCTCCCCCCTCCCCCGGGGCTTTCCTTTTCTCAGCTTCCTATAGCTTGGATCTCAAGCATTGGTGGCTTGTTGGATTGTGTCTCTCATCCCCACTTCTAATCTCCAGAAGCCTTTGGTGTCAACCGCAAAAATACTGTATTTTCTTGAAACTAAAATACAGATTACATCATCTTTTAAGATCTTGAAATTAGGAACGTGTGCCATAGGCAGTCAAGGATGTGTAAGATACCAAACCCTTGGCCATTTCCCCGCCCCCGCCCTGTTAACACTGGTCAAAGCTATCATCGTGTCTCGCCTTCACAATAGCAATGATCTCTGTGTTACCTCTTGTAATCTGTTGTCTGTTTTTCACTGGCATTTAGGGTGAATATTTTAAAGAACCAATTTTCCATGCCACACAGAAGCAAAGCTGATAAACCTACGTGGCCGACTGCATCCGATGAGACCCATGTCCTCTCTCTTCTGATCTCATTCCAACTGTATGTCTTCTGCATGCTGGCTTCTCATACCACACGGATGTGGCTTCTGTTCTTCAAGACATTCACATTTGTTTCCGTTTCCATCTCTGGCCTTTCACAGCATCTGTCCTTGCTCTTACAATACTCTACCTCCATATGCGCTTAGCTAACCTTGACACCACTTGGGTTTGCTCAAACACTAGCTCATCAGTGGTTCTTATTTTGCTTTAACTAAAATTGTAACTGGCTTCTTATCCCAGAACGTATCCTCTATTTTTTTCTTTTCTTTTCTTAGAATTTATCACCCTATAGCATGCAGGGTAAGGTTTTTTTCTTTTGGTCAGGTTTATTTACCAATGTATTTCAAGCTCTTAGAGTAGTTATTCAAACACTTGGCTGAATGAACCATTGATTTTTCAAATTAAAAAAAAAAAGCAGAAATCAGAGACTAAAAAGGCAGGCATGTAGCCTTGTTAGAGATACTGGTGTGATTTGAGTGACTATAGCAAATATAGTTTGCTCTGGCTTCCATTAATCATCCTAGTCAGACAATATCAACCTTAGTGACAACTTCCATCTGCACCTCCTGTCTCCAGTGCTGAGATACATGGTTTGGAGAGAGAAGCTACAAAGATTTGTGCTTATGTCCTGGCTCTTAAAAGAAGAGTTAGTGATAACACAGTGTGTGTATGTGGGAGGGGTGAGCCATGTAAACATTCATTGGTGATAGCCTTGCCCAGTGATTGCTATACTGGGAAGATAGTCATGTGTTGTTACTGATATGGTCACGTGGGTGGTTCTCTGATAAGCCAATTGGACAGTGGAGAGATGGAGGCAGTTCTAAGATCATGTAACATGGTGAGATCCAGATTCCTTCTATATCTCCTGCTCTCAGCTTCCTTATTTGCCTGTAGTTCTTTGTGTGTGTCAAAGCCTCCTAAGAAGCTTTTCCTCATCTACCTGACGGGTCTATTGGTGTCATCTTTGATCAGTTCACATTTAAGTAGTTGTGTTGGTGAGACTTTATGGATGTAACTTCTGACATTACTAGAAGACACAGTCTCGCAGCAAATTCTCTGATCCTATGGCTCTTACAATCTTTCCAACCCTTCTTCTACAATGTTACTGAGCCTTAGTTATGAGAGTTGTTTTATATATGTACTCATTGGGACTGGGCTCCACAACTCTGAATTTGATTTTCTGTAGTTTTATCTCTCCATATGTTACAAAGATGAATTTCCTTGGTGAGTGGCCAGGACTACACTTACCTGAGGGTATAAGAACAAACATTTGGAATGTAGTGAAGGTTTATGCTAGTTTAGTAAAGTAGGGGTTGTAGGTTTATTTCCAAGATCCATGACTTCACTAGCTCTGGGTGGCTGGCTAGGTTTTCAGATCGGGCATTGTTTCGCTCTTTTTGATTGAGTCCAATTAGAGAGCTGTTGGTTACCACCAGGATAATCATGCCACTGCTGCTTCCTTAGGGTTTGTGCCATGCTGGTATTTGTAGCGGTTCATAAGTGTCATGGGTCAATAGGACTGCTGGCTATTTCCTTCCTTTGGAAGCTCACATGGCACCTTCTGGTGACATGAAACTAGTCCTGTAGGAGAGGGCATTCAGGTTAGTTCTAGCTTAGGAGCCTTTAGGCCCTGTGTCTGAAGTGCATAGTTTCTTCAGCAATAGGGAAACATCTTCCATCTCTCGGAGTGTGTGGGGGGGGCTGAGGGGCGGTAGCCAAAGGAAATTGCAATAGTCTGCAATGTGTTGGGAGTCTCTTAGACAGCCCTGGCTTACAAATCAAAAGAGAGCTTCTCATGACTTGTGTTGAGGTTTTTGTTAGATGCTTTTGGGTCTTGGAGGGAGAACTGTCAGCCCATATCCTCTTAATTCTTTAGGATTAGGGAGTATATTATTATCTCTATTTTATAAATAATGATGATCCTAGAATGTTGAGAATTCTGATAACTTTTCCTCTAAGGTTATTTGGCTTTTCTGTTTTCTAACCCCTTGAAGGTTTTTAGACTCTCCTAATGTATTGATAATGAAGCACAGTAACTAATGCTGGCAATCATAGAAAGAATTTTGTTTTTTCTCTTGTTTTTGTACATTTTTTTTAGAATTAGATAATAGAGGGAACATATAAAACAGTGGTTAACCAGAAGATGTGGGTGCCCAGTTCAGTGGTGTGATGAGCATCTTTGTAGTTGCTTTCACGCATACTTTATATTTGAAGTTCACAACACTTGGTACCTGACTTTTAAAATACCTCTGTGACACATGTAAAAGAAAATTCAAATTCTGAAAAGCAGTTTACTCTTTTACTAGAACGAGCTAGAATTAACCTGAATGCTCTCTCCAAGCAGACTAGTTTCGTGGTACTAGAAGGTGTCATGCAAGCTTCCAAAGGAGGGACATCGCCAACAGTCCTACAAACTGCTACAAATACCAGCATGGCACGAAACCCTAAGGAAGCAGTCTGCGTGGTGCTATGGGAACAAACTCCACTGTGCTTATCTTCAAAATGGTCCGCGTCTTTCTCTATGTAGATGCTTTCACTTGGAATAAATACCCTTAAATAGAAGACATCTGCCCACTGCTCTTTTAAGACTCAGAGCAACCATCATCCCTAGAGGAAATGCTGAGGACCAAACCCCAGGGCCTTGCATATGGTAGACAACTGCTGAGTCCCGAGGTATAGGTTGGGCCTCTTCATCTCCCATGGAGTCAATGACCACTAACAAGTTTTTAACTGAAGGCCCATGCCTACTATTTTTCCAGGGAAGACATCTTCATGCTGTCTAACCTGGGGTCTTTGGAGTGTAGATCAGTGGATGTCATTTGCGGGCTATCAGAGAGTGGAAACCCAGAAGCAGGGTAGATTTGGATTAATAATTGCTCCTTCTTGAGGGATGCCAGGGTAATTCATGTCCTGAAATAATTCAGTTTTGCTAGGAAGGCCAAGAGGGAGAGGGAAAGGGAGGAGGAGAGGGAAAGAGGGAGGAAGGGAGGGAGAGAGGGAAGGAAGAAGAGAAGGAGGGATCTATATCTATATCTATGTGTGTGTGTGTGTGTGTGTGTGTGTGTGTGTGTGTGTGTGTGTGTATGTGTGTGTACCCAGAGACAGACCTGCAAAGTATCCTGGAGGTGTGGGAGCAGGTGTGAACATTAGGCCCAACAGTTTAATGATGTACCACTAAGGATTCCATCCAGTGATTTACTAGGGCATTGATAAGACCTTCCTTATACAGAGGTTACTTATCAGCTGGGTGACAAACAACTAAGAACAAAGAAATGGACAGAAAAAAAAACCTGCCAAAGTCATCAATGTCAAAAAGCTTGTGGAGTAAGATTGTTTTCTGGCTGTGGCACAGAATTTCCTTCTTACTGAGGACAACTCTGCCTTTGCAATCTGCTTTCCAAAGACACAGAGATTAGATGCTGGAAAGGAAAAGTACGAGAACAAAGGGTCTGCAAGGTCAGCCCAGGCAAGCTAGCGTGGAACCCAGATGCTGACAGAAAGCAGCCAGCAATGAGTGGGGAAACCTCAGTCAGTAGCAGCCTCCTGAGACGTTGAGCAACTGCACTGGTATATTATAGCCCAGGACAATCAGCGTGGCTGTCATAGCAAGATGAACTATGGCCCGTATCAATGACTAATGCTAAAATATGTCTTATAATCTCAGTCTATAAAGGCAGGAGAGACAGAATACCTTTCCTGCCAAAATAGGTAAGATATTTAGTTACACTTATTTAAAAAATATTAGAAATTTGTGAAAGCATTCCTCTTTCTTTTCTTCTATTTTCCTTCCTTCCTTCCTTCCTTCCTTTCTTCCTCTTCCTCTTCCTCCCTCTCCCCCCCCTTCTTTCCTCCCTCCCTCCTTCCCTTTCTTTCTTTTATTTTTGAGATGGGTTCTCACTTGACAGCCCAAGTTAGACTCAAACTCATGGCAACTGTCTTGCCTCAGCTTCACAAGTATCGTGATAACACGTTTGCAGGGTTAAGGGTTGAGATATGATTTTCTTGCCAGAGCTATGTTAGTGAAGTACAGCTAATACTACTGTCCCAGAAGGTAGTTTCTTTCAGGGGATGAAGCAGAACCTTCTAGGTGGATGGCCATAGAGCATGAGAAAGAAAAGGAGACTTAGGGGAAGGGCCATAGTTGCAGTTCTGGCTCACGAAATTCTGCCTCCTCATAGTTTCCGGGAATGTTGAGGGAAGCAAGCCTGGAGGTGTTAAGGCACAGAGGGCTTTTTAATGGCAATGGGGTGCAGAAGACTGTTAGAAGTGTGAAGTAGTCAGATATACATTTTACAGTCAGCATGCTGACCATCATGTAGGTTACGATGTAGGGTGGTACGAGCAGATTAGACGTACATGCCACTGTTCTGTCCATTCTCAGAAAGTCTCTAGCGTATCTGAGCGAAGACACCTGCAGCGTGATGGTGAGATGCCCAGATCTTCACTTTGGTCTGATCAGTGAGTGGACGAGCTTGGTTAGCCCTGTGGCACTAGGATGTGGGGTCCCTCCCTTGTTGGCTGTTGGTATTTATCTTGGACATTCCTTTCTCTGAGATTTCTTTTCCTTCCTTCCTTCTCTCTCTCTCCCTCCCTCTCTCCCTCCCTCTCTCCTTCCCTCCCTCCCTGACTTCTATCCTTCTCCCTTCTTTCTTTCCTTCTCTCTCTTCTCTCTCTTCTCCCTCTATTCCTTTCCTCTTTTCAATTTCGAGAGAACGGTGTGCTTGCCTTTGCCTCCCAAGTGCTGGGATTACCAACATGTACTATAAGATTTTCTTTTTTGACTTATACTATGTGGCCACAATCCTCAATCTTCCTTGCTCCCGAGGCTTTGGTGACAGATCCAATAAACAATAGATGGAAAATTGCTTTATAAAAGTATTATGACTCCTCCCCTACCCACCACAAGTCTATCTTATAAGTAAATGCACTAACAAGACACGAGCCTATGCTCAGCTCACTGAATTCTGAAAAAACAACTTGGATCTGTGTTGGATAACCTTGGTTTGCTTCCAAATCTATTTCTGCCCTCTGTCACCTGCTCCCCTTCAGGATGCTGAGTCTAACTGCTGTGTCATCTGGGTTTCCAGCTCTCTGGCTTCTAGTTGCTTTAGAGGTCAGAGGAGGACAGACAGGGAGAGACGTCAGGGCAATTGGCCCACTTGCTGCTGGCCTGCCAGGCCATGGTCCCACGGGGAGTTCTTTTCCTACTACCTCAGCCTGTAGCTTCTGTTGAACTCTCATTAGATTTCAAGAAACTTGCCTTTCAGACCCAGTGTGATGGTTGTGCCTTGCTATGACTAGTCCTTGGCTTTGCACAATCCTTTCCTTGTTCTAACTCTGCCTGTAACTGTGAACAGTTCCTTCAGGAAGCTTCCTGCTGGGTGAGCCAGCTGTTTTGTGGCAGATGTTGTGGAGCTCAGTGGTGCATCTCAGCCCATGTTCTCGGGGTCTGTTTAGAGGATTTAGAGGATTTCTTTTGTGGTTGAACTTTCAACCAGCATAAAGGTTCTGCATAGATCTTTTAGTTCTTCCTGAGTCTGTGGGATTAGAGATTTATGGATCCTGGGCTCAAAGCCGTAACATACTAAACGTCCTTTCCCTTCTTTAAAAGGTATTTTTCTCCCCTGAGGGAAATTTCCCTGCAAGAATTCATCTGTTTTGTTTTTGTTTTTTTAAACTTACCATCTGATGAGTTTTGAAAAATGTATATGTCTATGCACCCACCATGACAGCTAAGAGTATTTCCAGTACTGTAGAGGATTTTTTTTTTGTTCCCTTCCTACTTAATCCCTGCCTTGTATGACCACTGATCTGCCGCTGTAGATTAGCCTTGTCAGTGATTCATACTAATAAAATTGTGTGGCACTTACTCTTTCATGCCTGGCTTCTCCTGCTGTGCAGACTGTTCCTTCCCGTTGCATGGCTCATAGCTTAGTCCTCATTACTCTCCGGGTTGGCTTCCTTACCCATTGAAGGACATTTGAGTTTCTGTCTATTACAAATGGAGCTTACACGACTACTTATGCACAAAGCTCTACGGTGTCCAACAGTTCTCCGAGGTGTTGACATCATCTTACACCTTGGCCAGAAATGTGTAAGGCTGTAACGTACTTCCTTGCCACCAGCTGGGACTGTTCCTTTGTTAATTTCAGACACACTAATACATCTATAGTAGTGACTCATTGTTATTTTAGCTTAAACATGATACCTTACTTCTGAGTGTATTTACAGGTGTGTATTGGCCACTTGTAGGTTTTATTTTGTGAAGTTTCAACTCAAGTGCTTTACTCATTTTATTTATTTATTTATTTTTGATTTTTTGAGACAGAATTTCTCTATGTAATAGCCATCGTTGCTCTGGAACTCTCTTTGTAGACCAGGCTGGCCTTCAACTCACAGTGATGGCCTGCCTCTGTCTCAAGAGCTGGGATTAAAGGTTGTGCATCAGTATGCCTGGCTCTGTTAGATTTTTTTTTTAATTTTTTTTTTACTTTATTAATTTATTCTTGTTACATCTCAATGGTTATCCCATCCCTTGTATCCTCCCATTCTTCCCTCCCTCCCATTTTCCCCTTATTCCCCTCCCCTATGACTGTTCCTGAGGGGGATTACCTCCCCCTGTATATGTTCATAGGGTATCAAGTCTCTTCTTGGTAACCTGCTGTCCTTCCTCTGAGTGCCACCAGGTCTCCCCCTCCAGGGGACATGGTCAAAAAGTCTGTAGCTTTCCTATACACAAATGACAAGCTTGCAGAGGAAGAAATTAGGAAAACTATACCCTTCACATTAGCCACAAGCAATATAAAGTACTTAGGAGTTACTCTAACTAAGCAAGTGAAGGACTTGTTTGAAAAAAATTTCAAAACTCTAAAGAAAGAGATTGAAGCTCTATTAGATTTTTGTTTTCCTTTTCTTTGCTCATTCTTATGTGGGATTGTGTGAGCTATTGAGTTGCAAAGTTGTTCCTATGGTTTACATCCAAGATCACTGTTAGACGTGTGTACCGTGAGTGTTTCTTACAGGCTTGCCATTTCATTTTCCTGCTGATACCTTTAAAAAATAACGGCTTTAATTTGAATGAAATCTCACATCAACACAAATTTCTGTTGATTTTACATTTTTTCTTGTTCATGAAAATCTTTCTGTAGCCTACTGGCATAAAGGTTTTTCATGCATTTTCTTGTAAGGTGTTTATAATTTTAGTCAGTTATTTTATTTTTCTCAGAAACATCTAGTTGTTCTAGAAGAATTTGTTGAAAAAT
This sequence comes from Acomys minous, assembly GCF_964271855.1. Taxonomy (NCBI): domain Eukaryota; kingdom Metazoa; phylum Chordata; class Mammalia; order Rodentia; family Muridae; genus Acomys; species Acomys minous. The sequence continues at coordinate 44,559,052 of NC_140493.1, read as the reverse complement.
TGCCACTGGATTTTATAATCTGTGTTAGTAAAATACCAACTATCTACCTCAGGATACCCTGTCTTGTTTCATTGATTTTTATGTTTATATTCATATAACACTGTAGTTACTGTTATTTTGTCATCATCCTTTAATTCAGGTAGCTTATATTCATATTCACATTCAATTATATTCTATTTGACAATATTGCTTTTACTATTCCAGGTACTTTAACTTTCCATATAAAGTTTAGAATAGATTTGTCAATTTGCCTGACAAATAATCCCATTAGGGGAATGAAAAATATATTTGCTGATTTGTATGTGGAGTGGATTTTATTTTATGAGTATGAGAAAATTTCCTGCATGTGTGTAAGTACACCATGTGTATGCACTTCCTGTGGAGGTCAGAGAAGGGTATCGTATTTCCCAGAACTGGAGTTATAGACTATTGTAAGGTAGCATGTGGGTGGTGAGAACTGAACTCTGTTTCTCTGCAAGAGCAGCAAGTGCTCTTAACTTTGGAGCCATATCTCTCGTCCCCTACAAGGATCGTTCTGAGCATAGGCCCTTTCCCAAGTTGCTAGTCTACTCTCATTCTCAGGCATGGTTCCCTTGTCTTAATAAACTATCTATAGTTAAAAATAGCCTAGCAAGCCAGTGTTGGAATTGTGATATTCTGCTAATCAATTTCAAGGAAAGTGGTCATCTTAATTCTATTGAATCTTTCAGTCTGTAAACATTAGTTGTGGACTCTTTCGATATTTTTTGATGGTGATTTTGATGTATAGCCTTTTTACGATGTTCAACTTTATCGCTGGGTACCTCATGTTTATGTATTGTAGTTGTTTTTAAAATGTCACACACAGCTGTTTGCTGCGGGCATATAGAGGTACAATTTGTTATTATATGTGAAACACTTTACTTTCTTCCTGCACTTTCAGAAACTCATTTTTTAATCCCAACAGTGTTTCAGCCTATTGTGGTTTGTGTAAGCTCTCCTTCATGTACCATCAGGTCATCTGCAAGTACATTTTTATTTTTAATTTTAAGTATATTTTGTTCTTCAGTTCTTTCGTCACCTATGACAGGTGCAGTCTATGACCTCTAGTGAGATGCAGAAGGAAAATGACGAGAGAACTGTCTTTGTCCTCTTTGGTAACTTGGAGGTAGTCTTTCATTATCACGTTTGATGTCAGGTTTTTCTTAGATGCTTATTGGTGCCTACTTTATTGATAGATGTAAGGAACAGGTTGTTTTAAAATTTATTTTGTGTGTTTATGGGTATGTTGCCTCACGTATGCCTGTGCACCATATGCCTGGTGCCCAGGGAGGCCAGAAAAAGGCATCAGATATCCTGAGACTGAGGTTAAAAGTGGTTGCTAGCTGCCAGGTGTGTGTTGAGGATCAAATCCCAGCCCTTGGGAAGAAGAGTCAATGCTCTTAACCCCTGAGCCATCACGCCAGTCCCCCAAGAGCTGAAACTTTTACCTTTTTCCTTTCAGTTGCCTTGATGTCAAATGCATGCTGATCATGAGACGTGTAGCCTGCACTGTCTCTACTCATTCCACAGTTGCCATTAGGGTGACTTGCCTCACTGATGAAGTTCAGAAGTTTAAGCCTTTTGTCCCAGGTCACCTAGCTAGTAACCCAAATTCCTTATCAGAACCTTATTCTTTTTCTACTACATTGTTGGATAATCTTTTATGTGGTTAAAATGATTGTTGCATGGTGAATGAAATAATTTTTTGGTGACTGGTTGGTAGGATGAATAGATGCGAGCATGCATGAATGAAAGTAAGCTTTTTTTTCTCTCCCAATGAATGGAACAGGTCCATCTAATGACAAAAAAAGCAGCTTGGAAACTGACATATTGGGAAAGCCTGAGGGAAGGTGACCCAGGGGGTGGGGAGTACTTGCTGAAAAAAAAAAAAGAAAGAAAAGAAAAGGAAGTTTGGACTATAAATTTACTTGACAGGGTTGCATCTCTGTGGCTTAGACGTTGGCCACTTCATCTTGGCATGATTCTTATATAACAGAAGGATGGAGAAATGGCCGGAAACTATTGCTTCCTATTACATAACTCTTACTATGTGCTTGACAGCATTTCTGATAGTGAGAACAGAAAGTACGCTTCTCTCTTGAGTGAAAGTCTTCAAGACTCTTGCAGGCCAGGCCTGAGCACCAGCCGTTTGGAGCGTTAGAGCTCTGACTGATTTCCTCAGACAGCCTCAGGCTGCCTCCCTGTCCCATGTCTCCACATTTCTTGAACAGGAAGTTTCTTATATTCACTTTCATTACAAACTTTCTTTCTTTTTTTTTAAAAAGAGGTACATTTATGGTCCTTAAGGAGGGATTGCTAGATTATTGGAGCACTTTTTGCTAGGCTGTGTTAGCTTTAGCATCTCCACAGTTTGGCTTCTTGGTGATCCAAAGTTAAAGCAGCCTTTGAAGAGTTTTTGCATGTATGGTTTTCATGTTAAAATAAGTGCTACCTGTCAAGCACTTCAGTGCTGCTCCTGAGCCACCTTGTAGGACAGTTAGGGTCAAACTTCAGATCATAGTTGCCAACAGTTCCTGCTGCTGACGTCACTTTCTTTGACCAGGTGGATGTTTGCCAATATTCAGCAGTTGCTCTGCATCCACACATGAAAGCAAACACAGGCTGGCATCCTCTGTTGCTGTAAGCCCAGCAACTTCCTGTAGTTCGGTACTGTCAAAAATCTCTCCAGAGGAGGATACAAGGTATGGGATAACAATTGAGATGTAATATGAATGAATTAATAAAATATATTTAAAAAGAAAAAAGAAAAAATCTCTCCAGAATCCAGCCACTTTTTTTTCTCCTTTATTAATTTATTCTTGTTACATCTCAATGGTTATCCCATCCCTTGTATCCTCTCATTCTTCCCTCCCTCCCATTTTCCCCTTATTCCCCTCCCCTATGACTGTTCCTGAGGGGGATTACCTCCCCCTGTATATGCTCATAGGGTATCAAGTCTCTTCTTGGTAACCTGCTGTCCTTCCTCTGAGTGCCACCAGGTCTCCCCCTCCAGGGGACATGGTCAAAGGTGAGGCACCAGAGTATGTGAGAAAGTCATATCCTACTCTCCACTCTACTGTGGAGAGTGTTCTGTCCATTGTCTAGATCTGGGTAGGGGTTTAAGGTTTACCGCCTGTATAACCCAGAAGCAGAAAGACTCAAATGGTATATACTCACTTATATCTGCATATTAGCCCAAGGGGCATGTCCCACGAAAGCCTTCACTTACCAGGAAACTGAGACAGGGGGGAGGACATTCTATTGGGACTCTAGATGAGAGAATCATGGGAGAATGGCAAAGTAGAAGGATCCAGAGGGTCCTAGAAGCCTACAAGTAGAACATTATGATAGGCAGATTTGGGCTCAGGGGTCCTGCTCAAACTAAGGCACCAGCCAAGGACAATACAAGCGGTAAACCTTAAACCCCTACCCAGATCTAGACAATGGACAGAACACTCTCCACAGTAGAGTAGAGAGTGGGATATTACTTTCTCATATACTCCAGCCACTTTTTTAAAGCCTCCTTTTATTACATTCCTATGCAAAGCACTGTTGTGTTTTCCCTCCATTTGCTATGTGTCTCTGATGTCCCTCCACACGTTCACTGTGCTTTTAGACCGACCCAGTGCTTTCTGCTGCACTGAGAGGAACCAATCTCTTTTTGGTTCCCTTCAGGCCACAAGCAACCTGAACCAGCCTTGGACCATTCTTCTTCCAGACAGCATAGCCTTGGCTTCATTTCTTACACACACCGTACCTTAGCCACTTTGATCTATTTCTTCTACTTGAACAGGCATTTTCTCAGCATCCTGGCATGGCCAGCTCACTAGTGTTCAGGTTCCATTTCAAGTATCACCTCCTCCCTTATCCTGTCTAAAGCCACTTTTCCCCCTTTCTTCACCCTGTTACACTCATTTCCTTCATTGTCCTTGAAGTTATTTCTGTACTTACATCCACACCTTCCTTTTTAAAAATATATTTTATAAATTTATTCATATTACATCTCAATTGTTATCCCATCCCTTGTATCCTCCCATTCCACCTTCCCTCCCATTTTCCCCTTACTCCCCTCCCGTATGGCTGTTCCTGAGGGGGACCTCCTCCCCCTGTATATGCTCATAGGGTATCAAGTCTCTTCTTGGTAGCCTGCTGTCCTTCCTCTGAGTGCCACCAGACCTCCCCATCCAGGGGACGTGGTCAAATATGAGGCACCAGAGTTTATCCGTCTATACCTTCTTTTCCCCATTTTTTTTCTTTTTTCTTTTCTTTTCTTTTTTTTTCTTTTTTTGGTCTTATCTCCAGGGTTGGCAAATCACTCTGGGTCAAATCAAGCCTACCTATTTTTTTTTTTTGTAAATAAAGTTTTTCTGGCATACAGCTGCTCCACCTGTTTGTAAAGTATCAGGGCCTGCTTCAGGTCTCCCATAGATGATGCTAAGTGGTTGTGCTAAACACTATCTGGACTGCTAAGCCCAGGAACTATCTAGTTCCTTGCAAGAATGTTTGTCAATTCTTGCTCCCTCTCCCTCTCCTAGTCGCCAGTCTGGCTCACTAATGTTTTCCAGAACCTACTACAGTTTCAGGCTCATGGTGGTGCTTAACTAATGTTAGTCAAATGGATTTAATGAATGAGCAAAAAGAGGGCACGACTGGCTTTGACGCCGGGTGTTGGTGTCTTTGAGTCTAGACATCTGGTAGGTAAAAGTGGTCCAGCCGCCATGCATGTAATCCTGTGCCTGCATGCATTTAAATGCCTGAGAATGAGAAAATAAGTAAGCTGAATAAGTGAGGGGATAGTGTGTAGGATGACCATCGCCAAACAGCCCGTCATTTAGTGTCTCTATCGCCTTGGAAAACGTATTCAACCTCCTCTGTCTTCTCTTCATTCTGAAAAGGAGCAGTGGATACTCACTATTTATGGTTCTCACGAACATTTTAGAGATAGCATCGGTTGATTTTTACATGCCTGTTAAGGCGTGGAATGCTAAGCAAGCCATGCTTAGCTTTTTTCCCCCCAAAAAATGTTTTTGAAGGAAAATACTAGAATGAAGTTCAAAGCAGACACTGTCATTTTGGTGATTCAATTTAATTCAGTCTAATTAACATTTATCAAGCACGTCTCAAGCTCTAGGTACTGTGTGATGTGTCAAGAATGGAGAAAGTATGCAAGGAGAGATTAAAAGGCTTTAAATCGTCAGGGAGCCAGTAGGCACATGACAGAGTGCTATGTGCTGCGGAATCCAGAGACAAGATACAGTCTGCCTGGTGGACCTGGGCTTTCAGAAAGATGAGCTTACCTGCCACACCTAACAGGAAGACTAGAAGCCATAGAGGCAGACAGATGGCAGAGGATGCTTGACCGTAGTCTTAGGTTTGGGTAGATATACCTGTAGCACTGTCAGCCTCTTCGTCTTCATATAATCTCTAGTCACAGCTGATTTTACTTTACACGTGTTTCATTTACATTTTACCCATTTTGGCATCTCAGACATTGATTTTTCCTAAGTAGGTAGATAAAATGGAGCAAATTAAAAGAATTAGACAAATGTCTAATTTTACTACAATATGATAAACACTTTCTTTTTTCTTTATAATTTTCTTCTATTGTGTGTGGGTGCTTTGGGAACATGCATGTCTTTGCACTACAAGTGTGTCTTGTGTCCAGGAAGGCCAGAGAGTAAGTCTGACTCTCAAGAACTGGAGGTGCAGATGGTTGTGAGCTGCCACGTGGGTTCTGGGAAGTGAACGTGGGTCCTCTGGAAGAGCAGCCTATGTACTTAGCCACTGTGCCATCTCACCAAGCCCAACAGTTATTTATTTTTTTTTTTGTAGAAAGGGAAAGAATACGATTAACATGTATTATATGAATTCAAAGAGGACTCCATATTTTTGTGGGCATTTTGCTTTGTTTTGTTACTTTTTGTCTTACTGTTTTCAACCGTTTGTTTATTTTTGAATTTTCGTTCTTTTTTGATAAAATGATAGAGAAAGAACAGAAAGTTTGGAGAGTCAGGAGGTGGGCAGGATCTGGAAGGAGTTGATAGAGGGGAAAGAATATAATCAAAATACATTTATGAAAATATTTTAAAATGAAAAAGAATAAAAAGTAAAAAGGTGAAAAATTGGCTATAAATGTTAACATGCCTAGTGGTTAGTGACACAGGACTCAGGTAGGCAGGCTCATCTGGAGGCTCAGGTAGTACCAGAAGCAGGAAGGAACCTCCCATCTCTTTGTCTCGGCAACATATCACATAACTTTTCTTTTTTGAGGCAGAGTTTCATGAAGCCCAGGCTTGCTTCCCTCTCGCTGTGTAATTTAAGATGACCTTCATTTGCTGATCCTCCTGCCTTCACCCTCAAGTGCTGGAAATGTACCACACCTGCTTTTTGGATGCTAGGCAAGCGATCTACCTACTGAACCACACTTCCACTCCCTCCAAATAAGGCATAGATAAGGTACTAGGTCTCTACAACATAGAGATAAATAATACATATGCTAAAATAAGCAATTGAACTTGAATTGTTTTATTGCCCTACGTTCACTCAGTGATGTATTGATTTTTCCATGAATAAGAAATTAAAAAATAGAAGCTAAGTAGCTTACATCTCACAGCTGCTCACTGAGGACACACCATTTATGGGATCTAGCTGTTGCTCATTTAAGCAAAAGAGCCTATAGCTTTGTGAGGAAGGAGTATTGATTGGTAAACTTTTTTTTTTTAAGTCTTATGCTTTACTTTTTATATTGGAAAGTCTGTGTAGTTGCTATAATTTCTGGATTCAAATTTCAGGTCTACCCAACATCTTGTTGGCCACAGGCAAATTATTCAGCACCTCAGTTTCTTCTTTAGTAAATACGGAAATGACAGTGTCTGACTCATAGCGTGTTGCGAGGTTTGCGTGGCAACACAGTGCTTGGCTAACATCAGTTGATCAATAAGCACTGCCCACACAGTAGAAGGGAGCGTGCATAGTGGATGGAAATACAACATGGGCTGCTTAAATATGGATTTGTGCTTTGTAGAAGAGCACTTCCTAAAATTTTCCCTGGTGACCTCAGAAGAATGTTGCTGTTGTGTGTGTTGGATTGATTTTCTGTGCCATCTATTTACTCTTGATGCTCCCCTGTCCTCATGGATTTCTCAGCGAGTCCAACATAATTCTGATTTTTGCCGAATCGCAGGCATCTACAGAACTGATGGTGGCTGTTTGCAAAGTTTAAATGCCACTGTGTCACCTGCAGGCCATTAATGGAGTCAGATGAGTCCATCTAGTGCCTTAGATGAGGAGGGGATGCAGAGGCCTAATGAGTCTTTCCACCTAGCAACTGAGAGAATCTGAGGGAGAAGACCGAGGTATTTTCTTGGCTTTAATCACAGCTTAGGATGCCAATGGCTGTCACACACCAAACTATCCGTACTATCTGTAATCTATTTGTTGCAAGCTATGGATAATCACTCATTCTCTGACCACTGGGTAGCCAGGTTCCATCTATGTGCTAACCAGTGATTCATCACTGAGACCTATTTTATTTTTTAAAGATTTGTTATCAAATTTATGTATACCTGTGTACCCATGTGAGTTACTTTTATTCTACTTTATTTATTGTTTTATTTAATGTATATTTATCTGCTGCTGCTGCTGCTGCATGTATGCTTATGTATCACTGGCATGCCTGGTATCTGTGAAGGCCAAGAGAAGGTTGGATGCCCTGAAATTGAAGTCTCAGAAGGTTGTGGACCACCATTTGGGTGCTTGGTGTCAAATCGAGGTACTCTGGAAGAATAGGCAGGGCTCTTAATTGCCAAGTATGTCTCCATTTCTGCCTGTGGGAGAATGATGTGCACATGTATGCAAGGTCCCTCAGAGGAGAGAGGGCCTCAGGGCTTCTGGAACTAGAGAGTCAGTGGAGGTTATGAGCTGGTGATGTGAGTGCTCAGGACTGAACTCTGGTTCTCTGCAAGAGCAGCGAGTGTTCTGACTGCTCAGCTATCTCTTCACACTCTGAGACTGACTTAAAAATGTGTGTGTGTGTGTGTGTGTGTGTGTGTGTGTGTCTGTCTGTCTGTCTGTGTGTGTATGTGTGTGTGCGTGCGTGCGTGCGTGTGTGTGTGTGTGTGTGTGTGTGTGTGTGTGTGTGTGCACATGGAGGCCAGAGAAGAGTGCAAGGGCGCAAGATGTCCTATCCTCTGTATCTGTAATATTCCAGTCCAAGTGTCCCAGATACTTGTTCAATGACTGTTATCCTGCTTTGAATAGCAGTCACTTCCCAAATGCCATTTATTTGTTTTATTAGTTAAAAATATAATACAGGGGCTGGAGAGATGGCTCAGTGAATAAGATCAGTTGCTTCTCAAGTGTGAAGACCATCTAACAAGCTGGGTGTGCTCTGGTGTGTGCCTGTAACTACCAGCAATAAAGGGGTGGAGGCAGACAGGAGGATCCCCGAGTCTTGTTGGCTGACAGCCTAGACCTAGGTTCATGGAGAGACCCTGGTGTCAAAGAAATAAAGCAGAGAGTGTCAGGACACCCTATTCTCTTCTGTATCCTCTGTATCCATGTGCACCAGCATAACACACACACACACACACACACACACACACACACACACACACACACACACACATCCATGGGAGCATGGAAAAATAGTATAGAAATTTACACAGCAAAAGTTGAGGTTTACTCTCAGGACCTGTGTCCTTCCGGAGGCTTCCATCATTACCAGTGTGCCGTGCATCCGGTACCATTCACTGGGACTATTTGCAATGGTGGAATGCCATCCCATCGCACTGTTTGAACAGAAGAAATGAGACACGGTGGCTCTAGGCCAGTTGCAATGTGGCTACTGTGGCCACAGTGGTGTGGTGGTGGCTACTGGGCACCACAGCTGTGTGTTTGAAACCATTCTCATAGCTGGTACACTGAGTTCTGTCTGTGAGGTGCACAGGGGTAAATGCACATCTTGGTGAGGTGCAGAACCAGATCTTTGTGCACTGCCCTTCTACACATACCAACACTGCAAAGAGGTCACTTGCTCATGCAGTGCTCAAAGAAATCGTCTGACTCAGACTAAGGTCCCACCTGGGATGTGAGCAGCTCTCTAAGGGTTCTGAGTGTTTTGGCGTCAACCATAGGGTGTGTGTGCCGGGGTGAGAGCTGTACAGGGCTGAGAGTTATGCGTATCTCTTTTTGCAACCATTTTGCTTCTGGGTATGCACTTCCATGCAGCTAGTTTAGAAACTGACGTTTGTAGCTCCATAGACTTGTATTATTATCACAGTGATTTCACTTTAAAAGTACATCGTTGCATTTTATTTGAGTCTGAAAACAAAGATACCCATACACATCACACACATTCCTTATACATGCACATACACACAGTCATACACACACATCCATCTATCCATACTCACCCACATACATGCATACCTGCATATGCATAAAAACACATATCCACATAGATGCAAACCTACCCCTACATATACTTCATCAACACACACACACACACACACACACACACACACACACACACACACACAGAGAGAGAGAGAGAGAGAGAGAGAGAGAGAGAGAGAGAGAATACATGTACCTCTTTGAGCATGATATAAACAGACTATTTTAAAATGATGGTTCTGTCCCCTGGAGGGGGAGACCTGGTGGCACTCAGAGGAAGGACAGCAGGTTACCAAGAAGAGACTTGATACCCTATGAACATATACAGGGGGAGGTAATCCCCCTCAGGAACAGTCATAGGGGAGGGGAATAAGGGGAAAATGGGAGGGAGGGAAGAATGGGAGGATACAAGGGATGGGATAACCATTGAGATGTAACAAGAATAAATTAATAAAGTATAAAAAAATAAAATGATGGTTCATGACCTTCTTATTCTTTGCCATGAAGCTAGTGTTGATAAGCTTGGAGTAGAAGTCACCAGACATGGGTTCTGTTGACAGCTTTGCCACGGTAGCATCCAGTTTGTCTGAGTAAAAACTTGGTGAATTGTTTTACCGTAGGACAGCCCCAGAGGCACAGTCTAAACACTCAGGGTGACAACTGCATATATGCACACAGCACACTTTGAACTCACTCCTCACCTCCTAACCACTTCCAACGCCTATGGATACCCTCCCCAACAAGTCCCAAATTGCCACTGCTCTCATCACACAGGTGAAACACTCACCTCAATAACTTTTGTTCTTGTCAGAACGAAACACAACCAGCAACAGAACACCTCCTGTAGAAGCAGGTTCTGTTAGGAGTTCTGTGGACAGAGAAAAGCCAACCCTAAGCATAAATGAAGGGAGAAAAGAGGCAGGAAAAGGAGGTAGGTGTCCTAGGTAACAACAGATTACGTCCCATCCCTTGTTAGGTTTATTTCACTCAGTAAGCGGGTAAGAGAAACACTGATGGGGAAAACCGAGCCTTAGAGAGCCTAAGTGACTTGCTGAGGGCCACACAGATGGCATGTGGTGCAATTTCTGCTCCAGTGGCGAATCACAAAGCTAGCGTCCAGATTCCTAGGTGACTGCTTCCATTCCTAAGTTGTCAAGAATGATGAAATCAGCTTGCTGGTGGGTACCTGTGCCCCAAGCAAGCCCCATGGGTGACTTGAGAAGGACAAAGGGCTTAGATCCTTTCTTTTCTGTAGCCTTTTCTCTCCCTGACACCAAGAACATATCAACCCAGCATCCTGGGCTGACATTCTCATGCATGTGAAGTGAGGGGGAGGGGTTCTCTCAGCAGGCAGGGAAGTGTATTAATTTCACAGAAGGGCTCTCTCAGCAACCTGGAGGGGCCTCCCCCCTGAATCATTTAATCGTATCTTTTGTCTGAGCTGAGAAAGGGCATTTCCCCCCCTTTAAATACCATCTCCCTTCCTTTCCCCCTGTTAATCAGACTCTTTGTTGTAGGAGATCAGATCAGGAGGCGAGAAGGCAGTGGCCCACCAAGCTTGGGAAATGATAAAGAGAAAGGCCTAGCAGGAGGTGATCCAGCTTGGGGAACCCCTGAACCCTGAGGCCTAATCCCCTGTAATGAGCTGTGTTAAGAGTCCTTGTGAAGAGATGAAAGCAGGTTGGGGTTTGAGGGGCCATGTTCATCTTACCCACTGTCCTGGGAAGCATGAGTTGCCCTCTAATGACTAGGTAAGGAGAGGACGCATTTTAGCTTTAGAGAAACTGCCTGGTAGAGTGTCAGATGGAGGAGGAGGAGGGGGAGGAGGGGGAGGAGGAAGAGGAGGAGAAAGGGGAGGAGGAGGAGGAGGAGGAGGAGGAGTTGGAGGAAGAAAAGTCCAGTGATGGTGGCTGTGGGGATACAGGAGTTTCAGGTTATTCATAGCTCCCCAAGATCATCCTTTGCAGAAGTCACATACACTACACTTAGACACCGAGACCGCTTGTGTGATCTAGAGACAGGATCAGAAACAAGCAACATATGGAACAAGTTGAAAAGTAATAGAATTAAAAAAAGAGTGGCCATTTCAAGCCAGTTATTTTAAGGGTTGGTGCATTGTCACACAGTAGGGGATTATTGGGGATTGGAACCCACACTTAACCTGCACAAAGACACAGTTCCTTCGGTTTGTAGTGAGAATGTGGAGGGAACTCATCAAGGCCAGTGTAAATGCTGGCTACACAAAGGAATCTGAGTACTCATCCAGCTTAAGGCGAAGGCTGTGAGTCCCAGAGAAGGGCAGTGATAGCAAGGTCAATAGCAGAGCTCACATGAAAACACTACACTCCTGTAGGTCAAGCCCATCAGAAGAGGATTGCAGCCAAAGCCCCTTTTTCTTTCAGAAGTTGGATCTGCTGAATATATAGCTGAGACCTTTGGAAAGTGATTATACCTTCGCTGTGGAATATTGCAATCATGTTTCTACATAGTGTTTCCTTGAGTAGAGATAAAAAAAAAAACCCATCATTTTAAACCTAAGACCTGACATGTTGCATCGCTGTGCTTCTGTCGGGTTGTCTGGAGACTGGTTCTGTTTCTGGAAAACATAATGTGGTAGAAAGAAAGCTTAAATGATGGTGGAAAGAAGCTGTCTTTTCTTTAAAATTTTTTTTTATTTAAGTAATTTATTCAGATTACATCTCAATTGTTATCCCCTCACTTGTATCTTTCCATTCCCCCTCCCTCCCTCCTCCATCCTGTTCCCCTCCCCTAGGTCTGTGACAGAAGGGGACCTAGTCCTCCCTTATAAGATCACAGCCTATCAGGTCTCTTCCTGGTAGCCTGCCTGTCTTTTCTTAAGCTTGAAGCCACCAAAGTCATGTGTGTGTGAGTGTGTGTGTGTGTGTGTGTATGTGCGTGTACACAAAGAGGTCAGAGGTTTGCTTAGGGTGTTGTTTCTCAAGCACTATCCACCACTTTTGGTAAAACAGTCTCTCACTGACCTGAAACTTACAAAGTAGCCACAGGCCACATAAATCCTCCACAAAATCATAAAATCGGGAACCAAAATATACAAGCAAAGGACCGGTAAGAAAATAAAATGCCCAAACCAAGCAGCACAAAACAAAAGGCCTGTAAAAATACAGTGAGTTTGTTTGTGTTGGTATCTACTCCTGGGCATGGCCCTCCCTGAAGAGCGGCTAATACAACCAGTGGAAGCCCATTGGCGAAGATGAATTCGTCCTTTGGAAGCAAGGGTCAATTGCAGCTAGCTCCTTGGTTAGGGGTGGGAGTCTGTGTCCACTCACCCCTTGCTTTTCTGTTCTGTATAAACCATACTGTGGGTAGAATCCCCAAGATTGTCTGTGTTTTCCAAGTATGCTTTTTTTTTTCCTGTCAGTGGCTTTATGTTAAACCTCTGACTTAGACTGTCTCAGGGATTCTTCGCCAACGATTCAGTTATCACCTCCTCTGCACAAATAAAGGAACAGAGGCATACAGAAGTTGATTTTCTTAGGCTACAGCTGGAAGGCGGTGGAGCCAGAATTTGGATAAGGGCTGTCTGACTCCTGAGGGCCAGCTCTTAACCACTGTGGCCTTCCCACCACAGCTCATTACGACCTTCAGTTTCAGACGTGAACACAGAAAGATGAAGTTGTTGGACCAAAGCCACCCAGCTTGTGAATGGCAGGGGTAAGATTGGATCCCGGGCCTTTCGGATTCCAAAGTATTTATTATTTCCATTGTCCTGGGACTCCTACCTGCTGTGGTGCTCTTGCCAGCATGTGGCACGAGGTATCTGGTTTCAGCCACAACTCATTTACCCTGCATTTGTATCTCGCAGAGTTAAAGTAATTCTCCCAGAGTGCACAGCAGCATGTATGGGAAGGTTCCCACCCTTCCCCCTCATGTTGGCCCCTAGCCTAAAAGAGAACTTTTTCCCACTCCTCTTCTTGGTAAATCCTACTCATCAGTCAGATCTCAACCCAAATGTCGCTTCCTTGGGGGGGACTGTCTCTGATTTTTCCAAAGTGACTTAATATCCATCTGTCAAGACTTTTAGAACATCCTTTAATTTCCCTTTTTACTTTTAAATGATGGTCTATTTGTGTGATTATTATTATTATTATTAATGTCTGTATTCTCTCAGATGTCCATACTCTGAGGCCAGATCCCATGTCAGTGGTACTCATTAGCTGCCTGCACAAGTGTTTAGAGTATAGTGCAGACTCTAAAATGATAGTTATTAGTCATAGTAAATACATATGCACACATTTATAAATGATAGCTGCATATGCATATAAAGTGCATGTGTTATGTATAGCATAGGCATTACATTCAGATAGCTTCTTCTGATTAAAGCATTGATCACAGCATGCCAATTAGCAGCGAGATTTCTTCCATCTCCTTGCTTACTTCTTCTTGGCAGACATTGCCAATCAGTCACCATACTCTCTTCTCTTGAGACCCAAGAGGAGCCTCAACATTCTTCTCAAGCTCCAGGCATTGGGCTTAGTCTAACAAATGAAACTTGGACATCTCAAGTGAGGAAACTTTCTCACATATTATGTAGGACTATAGTTTGATGAAATTAAGATGATCTTAGGAACTAAAATGGACCTGCTGCTTGGTGTCCTTTCCCAGAGACTCTGCTTAACCATGGTTCTGACACTGCAACAATCATGGGACAAACAAAGGACGTCTATTTGTCTACTTAATCAGTTCTTATCCTATTGTCACCTTCCTTGTGCCATGTGAGTCCTGTCTACTTTTTTTTTATTATAAATAATGTGTTAATTTCTCCACCAAGGCAGAGTGGGCACTGAGGATACAGAAATAATAAGAAGATTGAACTCGATTGCCTAGGAGTTCTCACACAATGACGAAGACAGGCATTTGTAAAGAACTCTAATAAGAGATTGGTATGAAATAAGTTGTGGACTTGTGGGAAGCACAAATATGTGAGCACTGCGTCGGAGGAAGGAATCCACTGTACCTGTGAAGATCTTGAAAATCTTTGAGGATGATACTGCCCTTGAACTAAATCTCAAGCAACCGGTGACTAGAGGTTGACACTGAACTAAAGCAACCATGATGGATGAATTCAAATCTTGGGGGGACTGAATGGCAAAGTGATGGGGAGCCCATGCGGTGAGGCAAAGGCTTTTCAGTTTGTATTCAGGAAACCAACACTGCCAACAGGGAGAGAGATGCTTGGAGGAAGATGATCAAGATGAGAGGTTTGATGTTAGTCGGTGGGTATGGGCTTTTGGGGGGATGTATTAATTACTTTTATGTTGCTGTGATGAAATAAGATGACCCAGAGCACTTTGGGGAAGAGTTTATTTTGTCATACAGGTCCAGAGGGCTAGATGTCTGGTGTAGTAGCAGGAGCAGGAAGCTGAGAGATCACCTTTCAACAGTACACAGGAAAGAGAGAAGCTATAAACTCTCAAAGCCCACCCCCTGGGGTTTTACTTCCTCTATTAAGCCTTCACCTCCTAAAGGTTTCATAACCTCCTTAAACAATGCCAAGGGGACCAAGTATTAAAATACGGGGGCCTGTGGGGGACATTCTCATTCAAGCCACAGCAGAAGGTTAAATGACTTGAGTATAAATCAAGAGGTAGAATAGAATTTAGCAACGTAGAATGAGTGTTTACACAAGAGAAACCTATGAAAACTGTGTGCTTGCTATGTGCACCTTGGAAAACGACTGCTTGTTATATTCCTCATCTGTTCCAGGACCTTTGCTAACTATTTTATACATAATTTCTCATTAGTCCCTGTAACAGATCTGACCAGTGTTTTCCTTGGTTATATCCGCTCTGTAGAGGGAGATACTGAAGATAGAAATGATTAAACCATGTCCCCAAGGTTACAAACCAGTGTCAGGATCAGATAGACAAACACAAGTTTAACTCTAAAGCACAGACCTGGAGCTATTTTGTTTGTGGCCTAGTTACTAGTCTATTGCGGTTCTCAATCGGCGTGATGTTATGTTCCTCTTTGCAGGGAGAAGATGAGATAATTCCTGTATATAGTTTTGGTAGGATATGTGTGTTGCTACTGGTATTTAGTAGGTAGAATCCAGGGATACTGCTTAATTCATGTCTTAAAGCACGTGGGACAGTGTCTGCTTTGACCATTTCAATAAGAAAAAAAAATTATCTGTTTCAAAATGTCAATAGTGCTGAGCTGAAAACCCTTTGTACTATGTCGTGGTCTGGTTCAGAGCCTGGCACAGAACAGGCTCAATATACATATTTGCTGATTTAAGTATAACTCTCAAATGTACATCCATATGAATTCACGTGACCTGAAACACACAGGAGTAGGGTCTTGACAAATATCTCAACTTTACATCCACTCTCCCGATCACAGAAATATCAGTGTGTTTCTTTGTTTCCTGCCATCTGTAGCTTTGGAGTGTTTCCTCTCATTCATTCTACTCCATGACTTATCTCTTGTAATTACACTATCTCCTGGCTTGGCCATCATCCCACGGATAGGAATTTTATGTTAAATCCTCCAGTTGCTGTACTGACTTAGAAAGATTTGGAGTGTTTGAGCGCTTTCCTTTCTTGTTGCTACCCCATCCTGTTGGAATGACATTGTGTCATCCCCTTGGTTTCGTAGCATGATTACATGGTATGGGGCTGGCAGTGGGGCTCAGCATGTACTTTTGACAAGGAGCTGCCTTGCTCTGGGCCACCAAAGAGAATTCCCTGAGCAATCAGGTCCATGTCAAAGCTTGTTGAATGAAGTGGTTGTGGCTGAGAGCCCGGGGTCCTGGCCAGAAGATTATATATCTCTGAACTTGGATATGGGGGCTCAGAAAGCCCTATTCCCTGCCGTAAACAGAATGGGCTTTGCAAATCTGACCTGATTACATTACCTTATATCAGATTCCCAGCTGACAGCTGTTGCTGAGCCTCCTCCTACCCTCAGCCTCTGTTATGCTTGTAGGTTTTTAAATTAAAAAAATATTAATGATAGCTACTTAAAAGCTTTTCTCATTTCCCCGATTTCCAAATCCTTCATTTTTAGCCCCTAATCGCCTTTGGCGCAGCTGCCGTTAAGAGAGGAAAGAGGAACACTTTCTCATAAGTTCTATTTTAGCAAGGAAGATGTCTTTAGGAAAGAGCTGGGGACAAGGGTTCTTGTCTGGATCCTCCTCATGAGGAAAAGCAGATTGTCTTCTCCAGGGAACCTGCAAGTCTTGTGTTTGATTCTTCAAACATATGAAAACAAGTCAGAGAGAGTAGAGCATCCTGAAAAAATGCTCAGATTTGGATTTTCATTTCTATTTGACTTTCCCAGTCTTTTAAGATGTTGCCCACCATCACGCTTTAGATTACCCATGGGCTTGCTAAGGCAAGAGTGGCCACCAGCTGGAGTTGAGGATCACCTGGGACTGGCTCCCACCCTGGTTCCAGACAGGATCTTACTCCATTTGGAAGTATGCACTAGAATACTTGACAGTGTCCGTTAGCATCCACAGTAGTATAAATGATAAGAAAACAAAGAGTTCAGAGACCAAGCTTCAATCTCAAGGTTACCGCTGAATACAGCCAGCTGCTCACTCTTTGCTCCTATTTCTTCCCGACATCGTACTAATTCTTATCTTTTGCTTCTAACAGACAGTTCCTGGTTTACTGCAGTTTGACACAACCTTTCAACCTGTTAATTATGCAGAGTTTACAGTGCATTCAGGAGGAAACATACTTCTTTTTGAATTTTGATGTATTCTTGGGCTAGTGATGTAATGGATACTACTTCTTTCCTCCTTCCCTCCCTCTCTCCCTTCTTCCTTCCTTTTTTCTTTTCATTCTTCCTTTTTTTTCATCCTTTCTTTTATACAGTGCTGAAGGTTTTCCTTGTGCTTGCCAGCCAATTGCTTTACCATTCATTTATACCCCCAATCCTATTAAATCCATTTTTAATCCTTCCACAGTGTCTTCACCTTGCAATGGAGTTGTAGGCATACAGCACTAGCGTACATTGAGAAGAATTTTGTGTATATTTCCTTTTTATGTTTTGTTTTCTGCTTATTTCTTATTATTTTTGTTTAAAAGAATCTTCTTTCTTGATCAATGGATCTCGGAGGTCCTGGAATGTAATCACACTTAAGGCATTATTTTCTAGCACGTTTTGGATACAGCCATTTAACTTGTGGTATAAATTACTCTGTAGTTTTTAAATACATATGCAGCCTATATAATTTCTTTTTATCATTAATCAAGTACATTGCCCTGAAAATGAATATAGCAAATGATGAGTTATTATCTTTTCAAACAAAGTGGCATATTATGAGCATTTACAGCTAATGATGCTCTCAGCATCCTAGTTCATTACCTTCAGTTTGTAATGATAGACACATAAAAAGTTGCTGTTGTCATTAATGTAACAAAAGAAAACATTTATTCAGCAGCCCCAGCAAGTGTCTATGCAATGTGCATTCTACACACGCACACAGACACACACACACAGACACACACACACACACATTCCACATTTTGATCCTCCCTAACAAAAGACCCTGGATTCCACTGGGCCTTGTTTGTGGAGAGAAGGGTGAGATATCCCTTCGTCCTAGAGGCTCTTCATGGAGGGAGCTTCAGCAGCTGCGGGCCATCTCCTCATGGAGCCAGGCATAGAGATTGCTAATGCTCCACACATAATGGGCCTATTTGCACATGAAGTTTTCCTTTGCATCTCACATCCGTTCTGAGAAGAGCAAGGATTTGCGTTCCCTCTTAATTCTTCCTTGGTCTACTTCTACATTCATTATACAAAATCCAAATTTGTAACAATGCCGAGAAATCTCTGTCTGCGGGATCCTATACCTTCATAATTTCCCATTACAACACAATTTTCTACTTTCCCGCAAATAGGACAAACTCCATGAATTTAGCTGAGGGTGCAGGTCTATGGCTTTTGCTGCCTACAACTAGCCTGTAAATCCATTCAATCCTGTTTTCTCTGCCACAGTTCAAATCTATCCAACTTTTATTTCTCCCTGCACTGCTGCAATAAAGGGAGGTGTCCTAAGCCAGGCACAGTTTGGTTTCTTTATGCATACAGTTTGCACTTAATCCTAATAACATCTTTGGAGGCAAGGAGCATTTGCATATCCATCTTCAGATACAAATGGAGGCACCAAGAATTTAACATTCAATTCAACACACAAGTCGTTGACCCTGGCTGTCTGACTCTAAGGGCCCTTGCCTGAGGTCACTGCTGTTACTGCTGCTTCAGCATGTATGCTGTTGCCTCTGCAATTGTTCTTGACTTTCTAAGAAGCCTTCTATCCTGTAGTTTGCCCACAGTTCTCCTGTATGTAACACAACCTGACACAGCACAACTTGGCTTTGTAGCACTGAGAATTACACCCAAGTTGCTGGGCAGGCTGGGACAGGCTGTGGCAGGCTGGAGCAGGCTGGGGCAGGCAAGTTTTCCACCAGCTTCCATCCCAAGCCCTTTCTTAGGCTGTACTTTTAGATCTCTGGAATTACTTACCATAGATGAATGCAGGTTCATATCATCTGACCCCTTTTCTTCCTATTTCCTCCTTCTTCCTGTGCCCAAAGAGTAGATTTTAGGTGTTCTTATATCAGCAGCAAAAAGGTAGCTTATAAAAGGCGATGGATAAAACAGTTTACTTGACTCCTGTAATAATTTCGCCTTGTCCATGCATATAAAGACAGCACATTGTGTGCCCTAAATACGTGCAATGAAATGTCTGTCCTCATCATATCACCTTGGCCTCAGTAGCTTTGTCTGCTTTAAGTATACACCCCAGTTCCTTATGTGTGACTATCAACTTTTTATTCCTTATATTCTAACCAGGTCATACCTACCTCTATCCTCGTTTTTTCTATGGTCATTCTTGCCCTCTGTGCTGCAGGTACCTCTGCTCTCTGACTGTGTAGTGGATACGCCGTGCTCTGCTTTCCCACAGCCATCCCACCTGGATTGTTCAAATGACTTTCCTCCTCACTCTGGGTTTCAGCTCATACTGTTGATGGCTCTCTTCTAATCTTGGGTGTCAATGGTCCCTTCCTGTTTTTTGTTTTTTACTCAGACCTCTTTCCTCCTTCTTTTCCATATGCTTTGCAGATTTCTTTTCCTATATACTTTTGGGATCCATCACTCTTTTCCATTTCATGAACTCTCCTGTAGGTTAGGAGTATCATGCCTTAAACTGATGTTGCTGTGGATTCCTGTCAGATCTTACTCTTAAACTCCATGCTAGCCTACATCGTGTTGTATGTGAGTGTAGGTGTGTGTGTGTATGGGTGTGCATGTCTGGATGCACATGTAGGGAGGTCAGGGGGTGGTGTCAGATGACCTCATTGGTTGCCCCTGCCTTAATCCCATGAGAAAGGCATCTCACTGACCCAGGAGCTAGGCTGGTCAGCTAGCCCTAGTGACTTTCTTATCTCTGTTACCCCAGCACTGGAGTTAAGGTGTATGTGGCCATGGCTGGTTTTTTTTTTCTTTTCTATTTTTATTTTTATTTTTATTTTATTATTTTAATTTTTTCTCTTTTATTAATTTATTCTTGTTACATCTCAATGGTTATCCCATCCCTTGTATCCTCCCATTCTTCTCTCCCTCCCATTTTCCCCTTATTCCCCTCCCCTATGACTGTTCCTGAGGGGGATTACCTCCCCCTGGATATGTTCATAGAGTATCAAGTCTCTTCTTGGTAACCTGCTGTCCTTCCTCTGAGTGCCACCAGGTCTCCCCCTCCAGGGGACATGGTCAAAGGTGAGGCACCAGAGTATGTGAGAAAGTAATATCCCACTCTCCACTCTACTGTGGAGAGTGTTCTGTCCATTGTCTAGATCTGGGTAGGGGTTTAAGGTTTACCGCCTGTATTGTCCTTGGCTGGTGCCTTAGTTTGAGCGGGACCCCTGAGCCCAAATCTGCCTATCATAATATTCTACTTGTAGGCTTCTAGGACCTTCTGGATCCTTCTACTTTGCCATGGCCGGTTTTTATATGAGTACTGGGGACCACATGGCCGTGCTGTGACAGCAAGCACTCTCACCCACCGACACATCTCTCCAGCCCTTCCTTCATAGTCTTATATCCATTTGACTTCTTGATGTCTCTTCTAGAAGTGTGTCGAAGGCCTGGAATTCAGTACGTTCAGATGAAATCCGTTATCTAGCTGTTAATAGACTAACAACTGTCAATGAACTTACAGTGAATGGGTGTTTTATCCACCAAGGCACCTGCACCACAAACCTCAAGGTCATCTCTGGAGTTTCTCCTTTAGTTACCAGCTCTTTGAGTCCTGTCATGTCAGCCTTTAACATGTCTTTTGAATAAGCTCCATCTTCTCTATTCCTATTATTTTTGACCCGGCTCAGACACATCATCACTCATGAAATATTGCTGATGCTATCCCAAAGATTTACCTTCTGTTTCACTCTCCATGTTCCCTTTACTAGGAGGAACCAAGTCAAGGAGCCCATCTGGTATGATCAATTTATTTCAGAGTTGGGGACTCCGCTGCAGCAGCATTGATGTTGATGCTCTTGATGTCTTGTGGGTGTAAAGTCTCCTGACCTAGACTGAGCGGCTATAATGAGCCCCAGCCCAACCATGCTGTGCGAGACAATGGAAGGAAAACAGCTCTGTGTATGGCCTCCACTGTCCCTTTCTACAGCCACTTCCAGCATTTAGGGCACTATAAATTAGGTGTAATAAACATTTTTTCCTTTTTGTAAAATATTATTTAATGTGGGGAAACTTTATAAAAATGTCTGGTGAGAAGTAGACCCATGCAAGAATCTAGAAGAAGTCACCAAGGAGGACTCTGCAGATGGCTGGATTTTGAGGTATGTAGTCAGTTATGGACCAGCCTGAGTATCACAGTAAGACCCTGGCTCAGAAAACAACAACAACAACAAAAAACCATGATAGATAGACAGACAGACAGATAGACTGGTATGTACATATGGACATACATACATACATACATACGTACATGGATATGGCTATATATAGGTGTAAACATATGCATATTTCATTTATGTTCTCACATGTTTTTTAAAACAAAAATTCATTTGAAATTGATCGTTAGGGTCATAGTGGATCTGTGAACAAAATCAATAACTTCCTAACATGGCCAACTTTTTCTTTAGAGGCCCACTCTCTACATGTGCAGCATTGGTTGGATTATAGGCCATGTGCCTTGTCTGCTCAGTGGATTCATGCAGGGTCAAATGAAAATTTACTGGGCATTTATTTGTTTGTTTGTTTATTAAGTCAGGGTCTCAGTATGTAGCTCTGGCTGTCTGGGGACTCACTATGTAGACCAGGCTGGCCTCAAGCTCATAGAAGTCCATCTGCCTCTGCCTCCTGAGTGCTGAGAATAAAGGCTTTAGTCACCATACCAAGCTGGGTCTTTAAATCCTAAAGGTTGACATAAAAATGGAAAAAGGGACTTGCTGGAGGGTAAAGGCACTTACTGCTAAGCCTGGTGACCTGGGTTTGAACCATGGAACTCATGCTTGTGTTTTGGTGTATGTATGTACACACACACACACACACACACACACACACACACACACACACACATGCTCACGCTAAATTAATACACACACTAAATAAATAAAGTGTCAAAAGGGAGTAAAAACCATGCAATGGTTAGTGTTAATTATCACTGTAACAGATTCTTTTCGAGTCACGTAGGAGGCAAATCCCCAGGCACACCTGTCAGGGTTTATCTACACTAGGCTAGCTTCTTGGCAAGTCTGTGAGGAATTCTCTTGATTAACTTAACTCAGGTAGGAAGACCCAGGTAACTTCATGGCTGAGGTCCTGGGACCTATAAAAAGGAGCAGGCATGCTGAGCACCGGCACCCTCTGTTTCTTGACTGAGGCTGTTACCTGTCACTATGACCTTCCTGCCATTGTGACCTTCCTGCCATGATGGACTACAACTGTGAGTCAAAACAAGGCATTTCTTCTTCAAGTTGCTTTTGTCAGGGCATGTTATCACAGCCACAGCTAAAGTTACTAATGCAGGCTTCCTGCCCTCCACGGCTGCAATGGGTTGGTAGAGTGCATGCAAATCTTCCATGACTCCTGTCTTGACTCCCATTGTGCTCATAGGCCTGGATCTCCAATCTCCAGCCTTCAGTTTATTGTACGAAGCACTTAAATATCATGCCAACCAGTCCTTCATCTTCCTCCTCCCTTCATGGCTTTTCCTGTCTTCCTTCCTTCTTTTCCTCCTTTTGTTCTTCTGCTTATGTTTATTAGTATGGATTTTAGTTTCTGTAACCACAGAACCCCAACAGAAACAGCTGAGTGAGAGATGGGAAAACTGGTCTATCAGTAACTTGCCCCAGATGATACAGTGAGTTAGTGGACCCAAAGGATCTTCCATCACTCTCTGTCTAATGCAGAGTAGTTCAAGATCCCTCACCACCTCTGAATCCCCTCCTGTGAACACTTGCTTTCCCCACTGATTTTCCTGTGTGCATAGGGTGTCAGGCTTTCAGACTCAGTTCTCTTACCTGTAAAATGAGGGCAATACCAGCACTTAGACCATGGGCTGTTGCATGGAACTATTTAATATTGCAATATGGGGTTTTTCTGGGGAGAAATACATACTAGTAACCCCTTCCACTTATTACGTTCTGTTCTTATGTCTACAACACCTACTGGGTATTTAGGAATATTTTTTTAAAGTTGCTTATGGTTTCCAACAGTCATAGAATACTGTATTTGTATCAGCTGGGTTTGTCCACAGTCAGGATTAAGTTTTACTGAGATGTTCAGTGTGCCTCATCAATAGCTATCAGGAAGGATGTGCATGCCTTGGTAGTTCATACATTTATTCTCTTTTCTTTATGAAAAAAGTCAGTAAGAAGACTGTTATTTTCTTTCTTTTTTTCTGATCAACAAAAAGGACATCAAAGTCCAGTGTTTGACAAGACGACCAGTTGGTTCTATTCAGGGGCACATTATGAATTGTTCATTTTTGACGGGGGGAACAATTCATTACATTTTGTTTATGTAGCACCTCCTGAGGGCCTGTTTCTAAGTGGTTCACAAAAGTCTTGTTCTCACTGGGACAGACTTGTCCTTCAGGGTTCCCAGGGATTGAAGATCCTGTGTGCAAATAAAATAAACTCAGCCTGAAGGCCAGTAATTTAGATTAATAAAGAGCTATGTTTATATAACTGTGTTAACAGAATTCTACATGGCAAGTCAAATCCAATTTTCTCAGGCTATACAACCATTTCTAAACAGGGCTTGTCCAAGAATGTCTAGTTTGCATGTGCACAAAACAAGGAGTAAAGTTTTTCTTATACAGTCTTTAAACCCCCGAGAGTGTATTTTTGTGGCTCTAGTTTCTCAGGAGATCACAGAGCAATTGAAGTATCTTGACTGTGAACATTTGTATGTGTGGGGATCTAGTCATGTCCCCGGACACATCTGTGCTGGTTACTTTTATGTCAGCTTGATACAACCTAGAGTTATTTGGGAATTCTCATTTGGGAAAAAAATACCCTTACTAGATTGCCCCTGTGGTGTATTTTCTTGACTGATGATTGTCATGGGGGGGGCAGTGGCTCCCACCCCCAGTGCTATACAAGAAAGCAGGCTGAGCAGGCCACGGAGAACAAGCCAGTTTTCCTTCATGATTCTACTTCAGAGTCTGCCTCCCGGCTCCTGCCCTGACTTCCCTCAGCGATGAACTGTACAGTGGATTGGAATAAACAAACCCTTTCCTCCCTGAGTTGCTTTTGGTCATGGTGTTTTATGGTAAAAATAGAAACCCTAACTAAGACGACATGCCTCCATTCATGCATTCATTAAATGATATCTCCTGGCCTTGCATAGGACTGATCTAGGCCCTGTGTATATATTTTAAGGTTGTGTAGCTTGGTCTTCCAGTGGGATACTTAACAGTGGGACAACAGGCTATCTCTGACTCCTTTGCTTGCTTTTGGGACCCTTCTTTTCACACTGGGTTGCTTTGTTCAGCCTTAATAGAGGGGAGTTGCCTGGTCTTACTGCAACTTGATAGTCCATGTTTGGTTGATATCCCTGAGAAGCTTTTTCTTTTCTGAAGAGAAGTGGAAGAGGAGTGGGTAGGCAGAGGTGGGGGTGAGGGTGGGGCAGCGGGAGATATTGGAGGGGCTGGGAGGAGAGGACTGAGGGGAAACCTTGGTCTGGATATAAGGACCACACTAGCTAGCATTCTAGCTCTTTTGCTTCTGACTCATCCAGCAAGAGAACCAAGCAAGGAAAAACAAGCCAAACCAAAAAACAAACTTAAAAAAGCCCTAGAAGTTGAGAGAGTCCTACATCAAAAATGCCTAGGAGCTTTTGTGTTTATACTCCCAATAAACATGTAAGATGAGTGTCATTTGATTTTATCCTCTTTTTCTTCTGAAAGTACAGAGGTCTGGAAAAGTAGCTTCAGATGATTGTAAAACTTGTTCAAAGGAACAGAAATGTGCACCTATGGGCTATGATGGGCTATGTAGTATGCACCAGGTATGACATGAGAGATTTTTATGTTCACTATCTTACTGACTGCATCATGAACAACACTGAACTTGAAATTTGTTTTTATATATGTATTTGTTTACATGTGTGTGCATATGTGTGTATATACATTTGATGCAAATAAATGAGGAAATGAAAGCACTGAGAAGTTATGGAATTGCTTACAGAGGAAGTGAAGCCTTTGGCCCTTCCTCTGGTCTTGTGCTACCTCCCCCAAGAACACATACAGTCAAAGCTGTCACCTACCGCTAACACTAGTCAGTGAGAGACATCCTGGCTTTCTTCCTCTTTTCTTCCAAAGTTTTAATGAGAAGGGTCAGAAAGGAAAACCACAGCAGCAACATAAATAGCAGAGGAAAGACTGGGGTCAGAGAAGGGTCTTGGGAGTGTGTGGTGGAATGAAGATAACGTTTTGAACCAGGGCTGGGAGCCTGGGAAACACAGGCCTCCCAAAGACAGCCTTTCCCATAGGCATTTCTAGACTAGTTGTGGGCCAGCTTTTCTCTCTTCTCTCAGCAGTGTCGCAGCAATGGCAGAGTCGTGAGCTCTTCTCAGTGCTCTTTGCTGACTCTCTGGGAATCTGTTCTCTCTCTCTGATGCTTGTTCTTTTTTACTTCCACCCCTTTCTGGATACGTACCATACTTGAATGTGACTCTCATCTCGCTGTAGGTGATCCCCAGATCTAGACCCCGCAGCCTGTGTCTGCCTCTAGGACATCATCTGTGCTGCTCAGGAGGGTGCCCAATATCTCCATCTGGCTCTCTCTCCAGGGAAGCTCACTACACCCCATTTGTAATTTCAGATAACAGCGACACTCAGCACACAATGTCTTCTTCCAGATTAACACAGTTCGCTGAAGCAGCTATTCACTGTCTTTGCTCACAGTCCTTTGTTTCTGAGCACCTGATCGAGGACCCAATGTTCTCTGTGCTGCTTTGCAAGCAGAGAAACGGGGTTCTGACCCTCAGGTGCCTTCCAGCCCACCATGGTATGTTGTGTGTGTGTTTGTGGGTTAGGCACCAGGCACTGAAGAGAATGCTTTTATCCTGTGGACTTGGTGTTACGACAGAGGTGAAGTTGGGGTACCTGAACAAAGTCTGAATGGTGGTCAGCAGCTTCCCAGAGGAGGGATGGATAACATGCCCTTTCTCCTGCATCCCCTTAAACTCCAGCCTCTGTCGAGCCCTTCTCCGTGCTCAGGGGACTCCTGCCATTGCTTTTCCCCATGTGAATTTCATCATCTTTCGTGTCCTCATGTCTCAGCTCCCATTTTTACTTCCTTGAAGCCTTCACCACCACCTTCGTGTAAAATCATTTGCTCACGCAGGTTTCTCCTTGCATAATGCCAGTTTCTCACCTATAGCTCACACTCATTTGCCTCTTGTGCACTGTGTGTTCTCCATATATGTCTTAGCCTTTTAAATGTTTTACATTTATTTGTTTACTTAGTGAGTATGCATGTGTGTGTGTGGTGCATGTGGATGTCTGAGGGTAATTTGAAAGAGTCAGTTCTCTCCTTCTGCCATCTGTGCCCCAGGGAATTAAGCTCAGGTCTTCTTTCAGGCTTAGTGGCAAGCACCGTTAACCACTGAGCCGTCTCGATGGCCCTGCCTTTTAGAGCAACTAGCCAAAGGTGCTTTCATGGTTTGCTGAGAGTGGGGAGGCACTAGGGTTTAGGTGTTAAATGTCTGACACAAATGTTGCACCCTGTGTCCTTTGATGGTGGTGTATTTTGGAAGGGGCTAGAAACTTTGGGAGATGGGACCTCGCTGGGGAAAAGGAGTCAATAGGGTGTACTTTGTTTGGGTCTGAACAGCTTCCTCCCGAGGGCACTTTTGCCACCGTGATGTCCTGCCTCTTTAGTGGCTCTTGGGCAACAAAGGCAAGGACTGAGGATTTAAATCTTTCTAACTGTGACCTATACCCTGCTGTGCATGGCACATAGCTTGTCACCATAGCCAGGTAAGTAACTGACACAAAAGAGATACATCTTTTTTTTTTTTTTTTAATCAGCACGTACCCTTATTTGGTCACCTGTGAAAAATAGCTTCTTGGTGATTAGTGATGGGTTGGACAGATCAGTAGTGTTTGGAAAACAGAGAGGCTCAACCATGAGGTTCAAAGAAGTTGAGCTACTACATACTATATGGTCACTTGGCATCTGGTGACACAAGATGGATGAATTAATGCATTTAGAGGTAAAGGCACGGACAAGTAGGAAACTCCTGGTAATTGCTCCTGCACTTCTATTATCCCTTATTAACGACTCTAGCTTTACCTTAGTGTTAAGTGGACTTTAAACATTTTTGTGCTTTTGCCACCACATCAATGGAAGAAAGTCAGAATGTGAAACTGCGTAGTAATAAAATACTCCTGTGTTATTTGGCTCATCCCTGTGACAGAGCGCCTGACAGGAGCAATATAAGCACGTGCATTGCAGCTCACACTTTGGTTCATTGTGATGGGGAAAGCATGGCCCCTGGAATGGCTTGGTTCATGGTGAAAGAGTTTGCAGTGACAGCTTGTCTTCTGGCACCGGCTGGGAAGCCAAAAACTGCAGGCTGAAATCAGGGTTGGGGTATAACTCTAAAGGCCTGCCATTTACAGTCTGCTTCTCCCAGCTAGGGCCTGTATTCTAAAGGTTTCATGACATCCCTTAATGGCCTGTGAAGGCCCAAGTGTACAAACATATCTGGGGAGAGAATCTTACACTCCAAGTCTGGCAAAGCAGTTCTCAACCTGTGGGTCATGAAGCCCACGAGGGCCACATATCAGATATCCTGCCTATTAGATGTTTACATTATGATTCATAACAATAGCAAAATTACAGTTGTGAAGTAGCAACAAAAATGATTTTATGGTTGGGGGAGGGAGGCACCATGACATGAGGAATTGTATTAAAGGGTCACAGCATTAGGAAGGTTGAGATCCACTGGTCTAACACCACTGGTACTCTCTGAATGAGTCATATACAATGCTGCTTTATGTTGCTGTGCCTTGTAGGAAGTCCGGAGTTTACTGTTGTCATTAAGATAAAGCTTCTGTAGCCAAGAGTTTATCAAAGCCACCGAGATAGTGTGTAGAAAGCTGGAGTTTGGAAAAGGACTTCATCCTTCATCCAATGCCCCAATGTCTTCAGGACCCACCCTGTTCAATTTCATGTTTGTTAAACGCTGAAACATGTATCTGGGTAAAGATCCAAGCATTACCTCATCTAATATCACTCAATGACATTTCATTCCAAGTCTTCAAAACCCTTTGACTGTCCCAGTGAAGGGAATCTCAAGCACACTAAACACAAGTGTGCTGTTTCTATATTTTGCATGATTAAAGAAACAGGTTCCTGAGGAACAAAGCAGAGTTTTCAGCTGCCTCTGATAGTGCTGTGTGTTGGTCTGGATGACACTAGTCTGTTAGTATCCAGGGGATGTCAGCTCCTCCACAGGCTCTATCTGTTTGTAGTCACCATCAATAAAGCCCTTTAAGCAAATCTGTACATTTGGGGGCCGGCTGGTGAGGCACGTGCCATGGAGCACCCCCTTCTCAATAATCAAACTCTTGTAAGCTGTGTTGAATGAGATTCTTTCTCTAGGGACCAGTATATGTTTGTTTGTTGGCACGGTCCTAATGACTTAAAGAAAATGCCGGAAAGTAGTCCTGCACTCTTCTCTGAAAGGAACATTGGCCCTTTGTTCAAGCCATGCATTTGCAGAACGGCTTCTAAGTAAGTCCTTGGAATTCCCCATGGTTTATGTGTCTTTGTAAGCTCCCGGCATTGAAGAAGCAAAGGTTTTCTTTTGCTTTTTTCCCCCCTCTTCCCCAATGAATTCAACATTGTATTGAACACACCCTGACTCAATTTTGATAAAACCAACAACGTACAAAGCCAACTTGGGTGGAAAAAGTAGAAACATGAGTAGAATTTGATATTGTTGTAGGCTGTTTGGCTTTAAAAGGTTAAGAATTTGGTTATTTAGTCTGCAGTCCCGTTTCCACCAGTTTTTCTTACATTCTCCTTGTTCAGGAATAGTATCCTGTTTGTCAGAGTAACTTCGATGTTGTTAAGAGGTACAATGTTTAAAAATATTTTCCATGGCACCTACACACAGTCTACATTTTGAGACTTTTCCCCCAAATAAGCCCATTGGCCAAGTTTGAGGGTGGCTTAGATGGATAGGGTTTATGGGGAACTGTCTGACTTTCAAACTTGACTCTTTGTCTTCCTGAGGCTTCCTCTTCTCTGCACATAGTGTGAATCACAAGAGAATTTGTCCTTTGTGATTATGATGGGCATTCAGTAAGGTTATTGCCAGCCAGACCTTGGTCCAGGTACTTCACAAGCCTTTCCTTCCTCTTTCTTCTGCTTTTTCCTCCTGGATAGGTATAAACACCCAGGATGATGGCTAAGAGGTAGGCACACAAATTGGATTGTTTGTCAAGGCCGCTGTATAGCAAGCACTGTATCTGCTGAATGGCTTAAACAAGTGACATTTCTAGTTCTATAGGCTGGAAATCCAAGACCAAGACATTGGCAGGGTTGTTGTTATTTTTATGCAGGCGCATGCACACACACACACACACACACACACACACTCACGAGCGCACGTGAGAGTATTTGTGTGTGCATGCCTGCTTGTCTGTATATGTACCATGTGTGTGCAGGTGCACAATGGCAGAAGAAGCTACCAGAGCTCCTGGAACTGGTGTTATAGTTGTTTACCTGCTGACTGATAAAGGTCCTGGCTACCCAACCCTAGTGTTCTGTAAGAGCAGCAATCGCTCTTGGCCATCGAACCTCTCCTTAGTCTCCATGTCATCTTTTTATAAGTGGCATGGTCCTGGCTTGCAGATAACCCTATGTCTTCCCTCTGTGTATGTCTGAGTCCTTCTTTTCTTCCGATGACACCAGATACACTAGATTGAGGACCATCCTACTGATTCATTTTTAGTTTACTTACCTTGTTAAAATCCCCTGTAAATACACTCACATTCTGGAGTCCTAGGAAAAGGACTTAGGGATATGCGTGTGATTGGGATGGGAGAAGAGTAGATCCTGGGTGATGCCAGCAAACGTCAGAAAGATTCTTTGCACCAAACCCAACGTGCAGTGCAGTGCAATCATTGACCTCTCTCCAAACTTCTGAGTAGGTGGCATGCGACCTTATGTTTCATATTACTACTTTTTTTTTCAAGACAGGGTCTCTCTGTGTAACCTTGGCTGTCCTGGATTCACTTTGTAGACCAGGCTGGCCTCAAACTCACAGTGACCCTCCTGCCTCTGCCTCCTGAGTGCTGGGATTAAAGGTGTGTGCCACCACGCCTGGCTCACGTGAGAGATTCTTAGCTCTTCTCCCCGGCTTTGATTTGACTTAGGTTATATCCTCCTTCCATGGCCCTGATTAGAATGGAAGTCCTTGGAGACGATGTGATGGCGAATCTCAGTTGCCTCCTCGATCTGATCTACAGTCGTCTGGGGGATGGACCTTGGCACACCTATTAAGTTAATAGAGGTGTGAAGACCTGTCAACTGTTGGTGACACCATTCCCTAGACTTTGCAGTTCTGATATTAGAAAGTAAGGATGGACTATAAATGCAGCCAGCCAGCAAGGATAAGAAACCCATAGCTCTTAGGCCGTTGCTCAGTTTTGCGTGCTTTCCATAGAAAACGCCGCAGGTCACGGCGGAAGATTGATGGAAGCTGGAAGTGAATGTCCCCCTTCCACATTTGCAGTGTGCACAGAGGTGGCTATCCTGCTGAGAGCTGTATCTTCTTCACCATCTTGTATCTACAGGGTTCATGGGGCTTGTTCATCAAAGTGAAGGGTGCTGTGGTGTGTGCATGTGTGTGTACACCTGGAGGTCAGAGGACAACTGTGGGTACCATTCCTCAGGTGATGTTTTTCTTTTGTTTTGAGGTCAGGTCTCTTATTGGCCTCCCCAAGTAGTGAGGCCTAGGAATTGACTCATCTCTGCTTCCCCAACTCTGGGATTATAGTGCACACCAGCAGTCCTGGCTGTTTGTTTTGTTTTGTTTTGTTTTTAACTTGTGTTCCAGGGATTGAGTGGATATCTTTGTGTTCGCAAGGCAAGCATTTTACTAATGGAGCTATTCCTCAGCCAGAGAATTACACTTTTAAAAAAATAGGTTCTTTTCAAAAAAAGCCACTCCCAGCTGGGGATGGTGGTACACGCCTGCCTTTAATCCCAGCACTCTCGAGGCAGAGGCAGGTGGATCTCTGTGAGTTCAAGGCCAGCCTTGCCTACAAAGTGAGTCCAGCCAGGGCTCCTGTCTTGAAAAACCAAAAACCAAAAACCAAAAACCAAACACCAAAAAAACCCCCCAGAAAAACAAAAACAACAAAACAAAACCAAAGCAAAAAACAAACAAAAAAAGCTACTCCCTTCCTTATTATAGCTGAAGGACAGATAGATATTAAAGGCCTAAACATTGGCAAAACCACAAGGCAGAAGTACGGGTCCCTGTATCACCACGTGGAGGAAAGCCACACCATCATTTGCTATGACATAGAAATTCACTCTGCAGATCCTTGGGATCTGTTATTTGCAGCAGTGCACGTTCTTCTGAGGTACATAGGAAGGCACACCATTTACTAAAAGGATAGCAGAATCACAGCAGCACATGCAGCTGACCGTGAGCTGCAAAGCTGATGAGCAAGCAGTGGTGGGGTCTGTAGAGAACTGGACGGTGCCTGTCCTGAATAAGGAGGGGGGAGGGTGCTGCGACACGCATGCTCTTTCCTCTGACATAAATCCTGTCTCCTCGATCGTTGCCTTATATACAGGTTCAGGATAGTTAGAGTTCCAATGCTAAAATCATTGATGTTTTAAACTTATCTGTCAAATAAAACACATCAATGTGATTGGCCAGTCATGCCGGCAGATAGATGACAATCTTTTCGTTGACTGCTAACGGTCGACTAGACTTTTCTTTGCCTCTCTTGTCATCACCATTCTCTTTGCACATGAGGAAGCTATGTAGGTTTCTGGAACAAGACACTCCTTTTAGAAAGCATAAAGTTCTTACTATATGTCTAATGGGAGTTGACAGTGACTACTTCTGGCCACGAGGTGATTGGTGGCTCAGTGAGGTGTCTCTCCTACACTGCTGAGCCTTTTACCAGGACTTTGATAACAGCAGCTGGTACAGAGCCAAAGTAAAAGCTGTGTCAGTGCTTTCTTTCATTTGATTGTTCTGATACCCCGGGGGGGTGGTGTTGGCAACCCCATCTTGCCAGGGAAAAGACAACACTGAGAACTGGCTTACTGAAATCATGTGGCTCTTGAGCCTTTCTACCTGTGCCAGGGGGAAAGTCCTGGCCTGGTTTACATGGTACAGTGAAGGACAAGTTGAACATTTTAGAGATGCTTAGGTGCCAGATGGTGATGTATCATTGATGTACACATCATCAGCAGGACCAACTCCTTGTTCTTCTAGAGGATTATTAGATGCTGAGTGTAGCACGGAGGGACGTGGGGCTGGAAAGGGAACTGAGTCATTTCTCTCTTATCTCTTAAATGATGGAGGTATAGAACTCAGTGTCCAGGTTGCTGGGAGTGCATTCCTTCCCTGTGGCTTAGTCATGAGTAAGGTGTCTTTTCTGGGGGAAGGGAGGGCCTCTGAGCATCCCTGAAGCTATCAGTGGCCCTGGATAAAGCAGGGTTGTAATTTTGCAGCTAAGTGGCGACATGTCAATCACTTGTCCCTTTGGATACTGTTTTCTCAACTGCAGAATGAGCCAGAACCATACTTAGAAGGGAGGTAAAGGTAGTGTTAGAGTTGTGTGTGTGTGTGTATGTGTGTGTGTGTGTGTGTGTGTGTGTGATTTAAATATTAACTCAGTGGGCCAGGGTTTCTAAAACCATTTTGTAGGAGGGGGTTGAATGTGTGCCTACAAGCCAAAAAAGAAACTTCATAGCTGGCCATGCGCCAGCTCACCCATGAATCTTTCCCCAAGCGACCATACTGAGGATGCGGATCCATTTCTGATGCCCGGAGGCCGGCTTTGCAAAGAGAAAGTAGAACAACATCCTCTATTCACAGGCTGGCCGGCTGGCCTGCCCACGAGGGCTTTGGACTCAGAGAGCTATTGAAGGTAAGCCACAAAGACTTGCTCTCTCCCCCGCAGCCTGGAGTGAAGACAAGAGGCACCCGGCACAAGAAGAGGGTTGTTTGCATGAGCCAGCAGCCGGCAAATTCTGTCAAAGCAGCTGTAGGAGAGAAGTCATGAAAACACCCAGGAAAATCAAGCACCGTGGTACGGGCAGGAGATAGAAGATAAGGAGACCGCAGAGGCACAGTGGGCCCTTCACTGGATGCTGGCAGCCACGCTCCGACCATTGTCTAGAGCCTCAGAGCCTGGAGGACCGGGCCTTTCTTATTTTGCTTCTTTAAGACAGGATTTATGTCAGAGGAAAGAGCATGCGTGTTGCAACAACGGTGGCTGCCAAATGAAAAACCATTGGTGTTGAAAATAGTGAAGCGGGCATTCAGATCGATCCTCTGTCTGCGTGGCAGAGGAGATCATGTGTGGGGTCTTTGCCTTGCTGCATGCCTGGGGATCCTTGCTGCTATTACCATTTGTACAAAATGGAAGTCAAGGAGGCTGTCTCCTTGTCCTGTGTCATGGCTTGTCCTTGGGCGATCTCTCACTCTCATTATTGCTGAACACTTACCACATTCTCCTGGCATAGCTGAGGGCATCTCGGATTCAACATATGCAAAATGGATGACCCCTGTGACCTGCATCTACATCTGAAGTGTTTCTAGGTAGAGAAAGAAGGAAGGCTATGTATTGTTGCAAAGAGCTTTATTGCTGTGAGGAGCCACTATCACCACAGCAACTCTTTGTTTTGTTTTGTTCTGTTTTTCGAGACAGGGTCTCACTATGTAGCCTTGGCTGTCCTGGACTCACTTTGTAGACCGGGCTGGCCCCGAACTCACAAGCATTCTGCCTGCTTCTGCCTCCGGAGTGCTGGGATTAAAGGTGTGCGCCACCACCGCACCACAGCAACCCTTATAAAGGAAAACATTTAATTGAGGCTGGCTTACAGTTTAGAGGTTCAGTCCATTATCATCAAGGCAGGAACCATGATGTCATACAGGCAGACACGGTGCTCAAGAAGAAGCTGAGAATTCTATATCTGGGTCTGCAGGCAGCGGGGAAAACAATAACTGTGGGTCGGTGGGCACAGATTCAGAAAGAGTCTCTGACCCCTTTTCCTCTCTCTTCACTACCACTGTGATGGTTTGACTAAGAATGGCCCTCATAGACTCACGATAGGAAGTAGTAGTGCTGTTAGAAGGTGTAGCATTGTTGGAGGAGGTGTGTCACGGTGGGTGGGGGTGGGGAGGTGTGTGTGGGGGGCGGGGCTTTGAAGTCTCAGAAGCTCAAGGTATGCCCAACTGGGCATTCATTGTATTTCTTTCGAGAAGTCTTTGTTAACTTCCCTGTGCCATCTTAAACCTTCCCTGATGTTTAGATGTTTGAGCTCCTTGTATATTCAGATTTTTAGCAGGGGAGTTCCCCCCCCCCCCACCCCACCCATTCTGTAGGCTGCCTATTCACTCTAATGAAGGTGTCGTTTGCCGCACAGAAGCCCTTAAGTTCTATGCGGTCCCACTTGTCAATTGTTGGTCTTAATGCCTACACCAGTGCGACCCTGTTCAGAAAGTCTTTTCCAAGGTCTATCAGTTCAAGTATAGTCCCTACGTTCTCCTCCATTGGGATTAGAATAACAGGTATTAGGCTGAGGCCATTGTTCCATCTGAGTTGGTTTTTTTTTTCCTTTAGAAGTGGGAGAGATAGCTTCTTTTAAGGGTGTCTCCTGGTAAGTCTAATATGTTGTAGTGGACAGACACATACCTAAGAGTAAATATGATCAAAACACAACATACGAAATTCTTAAAGAATTAGTAAAAACATTAAAAACCCCCCAGAATGAAAAAAAAAACAACTAAAAACAATGATTTTGACCCATGTGTCTATGGTAGGCATGCTTTCGTAAGGGGCCTGACAACCCTATGCTCTGTCGGTTATTTCATGCAACTTTCCTCTCTGTAGGATGTGTTGACTTGCAATAAATTCAGTGCCACAAAATGATGGCATCATGCTCCTGAAATCTAGGTATATGAAGATTGTAGCCACTGTCTTCAGTGCTCTTTACTGCTGGCTGCTCTGCTTTTTAGGCCCTTCTCAGGTGGAGCTCTGTTCCCAAGTTATCATGAAGGTGAAGGGCACAAGATGGCACTGGCAAATGGGAGGGTCCCTAGCTGACAACCAATACCATATCATCTTGGAAGAGAATCTCTCCTCTTGTTGCTTGTGGTCTAGTTGGCAGCTGACTGCATAGACAATAAATATGTAGTTCCATTCATGTATAGCTATCAAAATAGAGAAATGTATCTTTTAAGGGAAAAGAGCCATTTCTTTAAAAAAATTAACACCATTAACTTGAACAAAATGATGGGTTTTTAAAAATATAGTTTATTAATTTATTTATATTACATCTAAATTGTTGTCCCATCCCTTGTATCCTCCCATTCCTTCCTCCCTCCCATTTTCCCCTTACTCCCTTCCCCTATGACTGTGACTGAGGGGAACCTCATTCCCCTGTATATGCTCATAGGGTATCAAATCTCTTCTTGGTAGCCTATTATCCTTCCTCTGAGTGCTACCAGGCCTCCCCATCCAGGGGACGTGGTGAAATATAGGGCACCAGAGTTTGTGTGAAAGTCAGACCCCCACTCTTTACTCAACTGTGGAGAATGTCCTGCCCATTGGCTAGATCTGGGTAGGGGTTCAAAGTTTACTGCACATATTTTCCTTGGCTGGTGCCATAGTTTGAGCAGGACCCCTGGGCCCAGATCTGCCCATCATAATGTTCTTCTTGTAGGTTTCTAGAACCCTCTGGATCCTTATATTTCCCCATTCTCTTATGCTTCTCTCACCTAGAAGCACTTTCCTGGTAAGTGAAGACTTTCATGGGACATATCCTTTGGGCTAGTGTCCAGATATAAGTGAGTATATACCATTTGACTCTTTCTGCTTCTGGGTTAACTCACTCATTATGATCATTTCTATTTCAATCCATTTGTCCACAAATTTCAGGAATTTCTTGTTTTTAATAGCTGAGTAGTATTCCATAGTGTAACTGTACCACAGTTTCTTTATCCATTCTTCTATTGATGGACACTTAGGCTGTTTCCATGTTCTGGCTATTATGAATAAGGCTGCTATGAACATGGTTGAGCAAATGTTCTTGTTGTGTGCTGGAGCATCTTCTGGGTATATTCCAAGGAGTGGAATAGCTGGGTCTTGAGGAAGCCCTATTCCCATTTTTCTGAGATAGCACCAGATAGGTTTCCAAAGTGGCTGTCCTAGTTGCATTCTCACCAGCAATGAAGGAGTGTTCCTCTCTCCCCACATCCTCGCCAGCATGTGGTGTCGCTTGAGTTTTTGATCTTAGCCATTCTAATGGGTGTAAGATGGAATCTCAGAGTTGTTTTGATTTGCATTTCCCTGATGACTAAGGAGGTTGAGCATTTCTTTAAGTGTTTTTCAGCCATTTGATATTCCTCTGTTGAGAATTCTGTTTAGTTCCAAGCCCCATTTCTCAGTTGTTTTATTTGGTTTGGTGGTGTTTAATTTCTTGAGTTCTTTGTATATTTTGGATATTAGACCTTTGTCAGATGTAGGGTTGGTGAAGATCTTTTCCCAGTTTGTAGGCTGTCGCTTTGTTCTCTTGACAGTGTCTCCTGCCTTACAGAAGCTTCTCAGCCTCATGAGGTCCCATTTATTAATTGTTGACATTAAGGCCTGGGCTATTGGTGTTCTGTTCAGGAAGTTGTTTCCTGTGTCAAGGTGTTCCAGGCTCTTCCCCACTTTTTCTTCTAACTGACTTAGTGTCTCTGGTTTTATGTTGAGGTCTTTGATCCACTTGGCTTTGGGTTTTGTGCAAGGTGACAAATATGGGTCCAGTTGCACTTTTTTTACATGTAGACATCCAGTTAGACCATCACCATTTGTTGAAGACGCTATCCTTTTTCCATTGAATAGATTTGGCTTCTTTGTCAAAAATCAAGTGACCATATGTGTGTGGATTCATATCTGGGTCTTCGATTCGATTCCACTGATCAACCAGCCTATTATTGTGCCAGTACCATGCTGTTTTAATTACTGTTGTTTTATAGTCCTGCTTGAGATCAGGTATGGAGATTCCTCTGGAGGATTTTTTATTGTACAAGATTGTTTTAGCTATTCTGAGTTTTTTGTTTTTCCATATGAAGTTGAGAATTGAACATTCAATGTCTTTAAAAAATTGTGTAGGTATTTTGATAGGGATTGCATTAAATCTGTAAATTGCTTTTGGTAAGATGGCCATTTTTACTATGTTAATTCTCCTGATCCATGAGCAAGGAAGATCACTCCATCTTCTTATGTCATCTTCAGTCTCTTTCTGCAGAGATTTGAAATTTTTTTTCAAACAAGTCCTTCACTTGCTTGGTTAGAGTAACTCCTTAATATTTTATATTGTTTGTGGCTCACATGAAGGGTGTAGTTTTTCTAATTTCTTCCTCTGCATGATTGTCATTTGTATATAGGAAGGCTATAGACTTTTTGGAGTTAATTTTGTATCCGGCCAATTTGCTGAAGGTGTTTATCAGCTGTAGAAGTTCTCTGATGGAATTTTGAGGGTCACTTATGTACACTATCATATCATCTGCAAATAGGGATAATTTGACTTTCTCCTTTCCCATTTGGATCCCCTTGATCTCCTTTTGTTGTCTTATTGCTCTGGCTAGAACCTCCAGTACTATAATGAAGAGATATGGAGAGAGTGGGCAACCTTGCCTTGTTCCCAATTTTAGAGGAATTTCCTTAAGCATTTCACCTTTTAATTTGATTTTGGCTATTGGCTTGTTGTATATAGCCTTTACTATGTTGAGGAAAGTGTCTTGTATCCCCGATATCTCTAAAACTTTAAACATGAATGGGTGTTGGATTTTATCAAATGCTTTCTCTGCATCTAAAGAGATGATCATGTGGTTTTTTATTTTTAGTTTGTTTATATGGTGGATTAATTTGATGGATTTCCATATATTAAACCATCTCTGCATGCCTGGAATGAAGCCTACCTGGTCATGGTGAATGATATCTTTGATATGTTTTTGTATTCATTTTGCAAGTATTTTATTGAGTATTTTTGCATCAATGTTCATAAGAGAAATTGGTCTGAAATTCTCTTTCTTTGTTGGGTCTTTGTGAGGCTTAGGTATCAATGTGACTATGGCCTCATAGAATGAATTTGGTAATGCTTCATCCATTTCTATCTTTTGGAGTAGCTTGTAGAGTATAAAATGATGAGTTTTAGTTACAAAAACGCTTATCTGTGCTTGGATATTATACCCGCCTCTACTCACTATCCACCTTACTCATGTCCTCCTCTGGTCCTCTTTATTTTCAGTAATAAGCACTATTCTATTTTCACGGCATTGTTATTATTTTCTGTCTGTATATTCCACAGAATAGGTAATACATTCAGTGTTTACCTTTCCAGGTCTATCTCATTTTGCTTTACATGGTGCTTGCCAGTTCCATCCATTTTTCTTTGAGAGCCATGATTCTGTTCTTCTTTATAGATGACTGAAGCTCTTTGAAGGGGATAGAAGCTAGCCTATGATGAGCTGGCTCAGGCCTACAGTGCTCACGGAATCTCTTACCACTCAGTCAACCTTGTAGAACCTGAACACAGGTGAGGTTTTTCCTGGTCATTTCAGCGCACAGATTTCTTTGAGTTCTTTGAGTGTATTCCCAGGAGGGCCACAGGGGAGTTATATGACAGTTTCTATTTTCAGTCCCCATCCTGATTTCCCTATTGGCTGTACTTTCATTCTCACCCACAGTGAGTCGGGTTCCCCCCTTTCCTCATCCTCCCAGAATTTCTCGGTTTTGTTTTCTCGTTGACCATTCCTACTGGAGTGAGATGGAATCTCAATGTACTGTGGTCTGCAGCTCCCTGGTGACTAACCCTGCTGAACATGCACTCGTGAAATTGCTGACCATTTGCACTTCTTTTGGGACGTATAGTGCAGTTAATGTGCCCACTAGTCGACTGAATTGTTTATTCTTTGCATTTGACATTTTTTTTTTAGTTTCTTCATAGTTCCTCAGTCTTCTGTTGGATGAATAATGGTCAAGGATTCTTCCCATTTTGTAGGTTGTCTCTTCGTCCTATTTTGTGTTTCCTGTGTTGTGCCTTTTGATTTAATGCAATTCCATTTGACAATTCTTCCTAGTATCTCTTGTTCTGCTCAGAGAACTTTTGCCTTGCCATTATTTGAAAAGTTTCTTCTATTTTTTTATACGGTATTTTTTTAAAAGTTTTAGACGATCTAACTTTTTTAGTTATCATAACTCCAGGACAGCCATTGGTGGGGCCTGGAACAGAGACTGAAATAAAAATCTTAGCTATAAATCAAGAAATGTTAACTTCTGAAGTGGTAGTGGTAGGGTGACTCGCTTTAAGGCTGAAATTGCACTCTGCATGTTACATTTTATATTTTCTGTAATGTTTACCAAAAAGGTTTTACTATCTCCATTTAATATAGAAGGAAACAGAATGTCAAAGAAGCCAGATGGCCGTCCAGGGTCCCAGAATACTGGGTATCTCAACTGAGATTTAAATCCTGTTCTGTCCCATCACAACCCCCGTCCCCTTTGCCGCATTGCTTCAAGCCTTACTAGGAAGCATATTTATTTACTCATTGTAAGCCAATATAAAAACTTCGTTGTTTCTACTCCAGCTCTTTCCATTGTTGTTTTGCACAGGTTTCTCGTTTTAACACTAACTCTTGCTGTGTTCATCAGTGTGATGGTGAGCAGGTATGGCAGGGGCTAGAGCGATTTCACTTTTGCATTCATGAGATCTAGGAAAGCTACTTACAGATTGCTTCTCCTGAGTGCTCTTTGGAAAAATAAAGGGTTGCAGCCTGATCCTGCCTCTTCCTCTCTGATTCTCACTGCATTCTCTTTGGATTAAGGGTGTCCAGTTTCCATGGGAGGAAGAGATATGGCCATCCGAGTGTGCAGAGTGCAAGCCTGTTCAGCAAACTCCTCAATGGGAGTTCCATGGGATATGTTCTCACCTCATTGGGCTTTTTCACTAAGAGTTTTTCATCCACATACACACACAGGTGAAATAATTGGGGAAATGATGGTAAAAAAAAGAGCTTTAGGGGCTTTAGAAAAAAGAGAAAACCCCAAAGAACCCATCCCCACATTTGTTTGTTATGGTTTAACAAAGCCACAGGACTAGTTAACAAAAGAGTGAACAATGCTTTTCCTGATTAGTACTATGGGATAAAAAAATAGAACATTTATCAGGAGAATTTCCCAGTTTATTAAGCTATTCATTTTACCATTAATTTATGAATCAACACAATGTATTCACTCAATTGTTCAAGTGTTTATATTAGAAGTTCCATCTTTAAAATGAACAGAACCTGTATTTGATAGATCAGTCAAAATGCATTTAAAACTTATTCATTTAACAGAAAATACACATTTTAAAATAAGAATTTCAAATTATATCTATATGTATTCATTCATCTGTTGATTTAAGGCCAACCTTGCTTATATATTGGTTTTATTTTTATTTTTTATATTTTTGTAAAAATAGATGAACACAAAGCAACACCCATGTCTATAATGAATTGTTTATAGTTTCATTTTCTTCCAATGGATCAGCAGCTTATAGGTAATTTTGAAGCAATTTTTGTTTCATATTTCTTTTAACATTTTCCCTCTCATATTTTATAATTGTTTGGTAATAATTAATTTGATAAAGAATTATTATAGCCAATTGCCTTTAGGGTAAGGTTGGGCAAGGAACTGAATTTTCATTTTATTTAATGCTACTCTTGACACTGCCTGGAGGACCAGAAAGCAGAGGTTGGATGGCCTAGAGACCAAGGATAGAACCAAACACAACAGGCAAAAAAAAAAAAAAAAAAAAAAAAAAAAAAAAAAAAAAAGTCAATGAAATGATTCCTAATGATATTCTGCTATACTCATAGATTGGTGCCTTACTAGCCTAGTTGTTATCAAGAGAGTCTTCACCTAGCAACTGATGGGAGCAGATGCAGAGACCCACAGCCAAGCATTAGGCAGAATTCCTGAGGGAATGCTGCTGAACAGAGAGAGGAAGTACTGTAGGAGCCAGAAGGGTCAAGGAGACCACAAGAAAACTCAGAGCCTGAACCTACAGTCTGGAAGCCTACATGGCTCTAACCTTGACCTCTGTGTAATTTTATAGTGGTGTAACTTGGTGTTTCTGTGGGACTCCTAAGATATGGAGTGGGGGCTATTTCTGATGCTTTTGCCTTCTTTTGAGATCCTTGTCCTCCTACTAGGTTGCCTCATTCAGCCATAATATGAGGGGGGGCGGGCGGTGCCTAATCTTATTGAAACTTGGTATGTCATGTTTGGCTGATATCTCTGGTAGGCCTGCCCTTTTCTGAAGGGAAATGGAGGAGGAGTGGTTGAGGAAGGAGGAGGTGGGGTGGCAGTGGAGGGGAAGCTGCAATTGGGATGTAATATATGAGAGAATAAATTTAAAAAGCATTTAAATAATCACACACATGGCTAGTGTCTACCAGAGACACTTTCTCTATATATCCCTGGCTCTCCTAGAATTCACGATGTAGACCAGGCTTGCCTCAAACAAATGAGGATTCATCTGTCCCTGCCTCCTGAGTGCTGCAATTAAGGGCATGCTCTACCACGCTGGGCTAGCCCTTTCCTTTTCTGAGAGTTGGCTTCTAGGGTAGACTGTCTATCAGTGTAAAATCAGAGATGAGATTACAGTTTTCAAGGAATCACTTTGAACACTAGATAGTTTTATGTAGTGTCAGGCGGATGGACTCTAACTTAGTGCAACCTATGACCCGGATAAGGCTTGAGGTTCAATGGAGCATGTAGATACTAAGGGGAAAAAAAAATCAAGACGAGGAAACAAAAGATGGCAATTTAGATGGATAGTTACTATAACTTGTTGCCAACAACCTAAAAAAAAAAATGTAACTATGAAGGTTAGGAAAATGATAGCACCCATCTGTGTAATACAGTGCCACCGATGATGCAAAAGTTTATTAACTTTCTCTGTGTGTCCTGTTTGTACACATGTTTATTCCAGTGTGTATATATAAAAAGGCCAGAGGAGGACTAGCATTCTGCACTATCACTCTCCATATAATTCCTTTGAAACTTGATCTCCCATTGAACCTGGAGCTTAGCTGGCTGCCAGAAAGCCTCTGTGATTCCCCAGCCTCTGTCCCTACTCCTTCCCCAAACAGGAGCGTTGCCTACGAAACCCAGGTTCTTATGTGTGTGCTAGGGCTTTGAACTCAGGTCTTCACGCTTGCATAGTAGACCCTCTTACCTACTGAGCCATCTCCCCACCCCAAAGGTATATCATTTTAATGGAAAGATATCTATTGTATAGTATGTAGTGACAGGCTTGAAATTTTCATAAAATATAACTGGAGAAAGAACAGATATATGCGTACATGCGTACAGGTAGAATGTAAATACTCAAGGTGTTTATCTAAATTGAAAGTAATTACTTATTTTTCAAAATATGTAAAAACATTATTATTATTATTATTACTAATTATTATTATTATTATTTAGTTGTTATAGGAGTCAGACAGCAATATCAATTATAGTTCAGATGGAAGGATTCCCAGTGCCCTTCATGGAAGAGATGGTCTCTTGGAAAATTAGCCTTAAATAACAGAATGAGCCTGAAATTGCGAGGATGGGGAAAGTGGAAGCAGCAGAAAGAGGAAATGGTTCTTGAGCAGTTGCCTTGGAGTGAGGACACAAGTCATCTCTTCATTCTAACCATGGCCAGGTAGATGTGTTGGGCACCACCAACCCTGCACATAACAGAGCAGGGCGACATGACTCTGACAGGATAGATGACTCTACAAGTCAAGGCATAAACCCAGAAGAGAAGACTGACTTGCAGACTGGCCATTGCTGGCTTTTCCTGGGGGAGGAGCTCATGGCTTGCTGGCTGTCACTCACATGCTGGGATGTTGTTTATGTATGGTCTGGGCAGTGATTGGATGGGGATTTTGTAGAACAGTGGCCTCTCCAGCACTGTTGTCCATGGAGTGTAGGCATGTCAGAGCTGAGTAGTCCCTGTAGTGTTAACCTCAGAGAGTGTTTGGAGAGAGTCAAAGGAGACACTAGGGTTGACTGGGCTTTGTGAACTAGAATCAAATCAAGGAGTTTTTATATCAGAAGACTTTGTCTTAGTGGGCATTTTTTTTTTTCAATCAGAAAAACTTGAATTTTGGAACTGCCAATGGCACTCCTGCAAGAAAGAGGCATGGCTTAGAAATTTGTGGGAAGGAGCAGGAAATCACAGAGCATTTATTCATTTGATGCTTATTCACACTCAAATAAAGGGGATGTAATAATCTGCAATTTGGGAGAGATGCACAGTCTGGCTTGAGATTTGCATCTAAGTATAGGGGATATCAAGCTATATGCTTAGCTAAGACTAAAGAGGTAGTGAGTCTTCAGAGAGGGAAAAAAAGAGACTCAGGGAACTTCACCAAGTAAAGTTAGGCTGAGAGTCTTCCATATGCTTGAAGTACCAGAAATGACTCAGAGGGTAAAGAGCAAATCAATAACTATTTATTCAGGAAAACACTTTAAACCTCTGTCAGAACTGGTGACAGTCTATGCTTGCTG
This sequence comes from Acomys minous, assembly GCF_964271855.1. Taxonomy (NCBI): domain Eukaryota; kingdom Metazoa; phylum Chordata; class Mammalia; order Rodentia; family Muridae; genus Acomys; species Acomys minous. The sequence goes on along the minus strand of NC_140493.1, from coordinate 44,515,305 downwards.
AAGCAAGGCCCACACACTCTCAGTTCTGCTCTGCAATATAGTCTGGCACCACCCGGAACTAGTGTTCCTGCTCCCCTTTGTTCTAAGAGGACCATGTTCCTCAGGGTGTGTGTGTGGCTCAAACCGGGGTGGGTATAGCATTAATAGTTCTCATTCTGTTCCTGGATATCTGTTGCTGAGGTCAAGTTAAGGGCAAGTGCATCTGAGAGCTGGGGAGGGGGGTGCTCCCCTTTATCCACTTCCTCTCTGTGGGATGGGGCACCCTGGGAGTATCATCACTGAGGAAATGTGGCCTCCATTTTTCCCTTACTCCAGGCCTGGAATACAATTTGCATGTTAAGAAAGGCAAGCCAAAGAGGGCAGTGGCTGCTGCACCCTCCTGCCTTTTACCAGGCCCTGAGGTATAAGTCTTGTGCAGAGAATACCATTGCTTCCAAACTAGTACTCAATATTGGCTTAAGCTTTGAACAGGGGCAAATTAGACCATGTAATAGAGAATTCCATTCTTTGTCCAAGGGCATTTGTAGATGTTCTTAAACTTAAAAATCTACCATAAGTGGAAAATACAGTAAATTGAGTAAATTTAGTAATTGAAGTCACCACGCATTATAGCTTAACAATTTGGAGCACTGGGATCAGTTGTTAATCTTCCCAGGCTAATTGAACCATTGTTTGCCATCCTCTAGCATTGCCCAGTACTGGAAGAATATTGTATCACAACCATGTGCCACTTAGTGAATATATTAGTTAGCACAAGGACATACTGAAATTCAGCATATAAGCCTGGATCATAATGAAGCAAAAACAAAAGTGCTATTTGAACCTCTGTAAGCTGGGCATCGCCTGTTCTTCATTTGAAACAATGCAAAGATGAGTTCAAGTCCAAGGCTATTGTAAAAAATTAACTCAGAGTGGATCAAAGCCCAGATTGTAGGGGCTACAGGGCTAAAACTCAGAAGAAAAGGCAGTGACATCACAACACTGACTTGTCACTCCATGTAGATTTCTTAGTTTTGATGTTGTGAGTCTGAGCAGCAAAGGGAAATGAGAAAGGAGGTCTGTGTTCGAAGCATAGACTTCAGCCTGGACCAGGAAAAAAAGTGCTGATGTTTATAGCACTAATGATCTTTGAGGACATCATGCCAAGTGTAACAAGCCACAATAGGATGCATATGATACCATTGAGCTGTGCACTTAACAGTGATTAATGTGACACTTTATATTATGTGTATTTTTCCACAATAAAAAAATTGGAGGAAACTTAGATCATTGTATACATTTCTGTGCTGCAAAAAACACTGCAGAATTTTCCTTCTTCCATATACTTTTATCTGGGCCACTACCAGAACGTTCCATATTCGCTCAGGATGGGTCTTCCTGTTTTAAACAACCTGAACAATTCATTCCTTTTTAGGAGTGGCCAGTGGCTTGGATTTGGTTGATTTTTGATCCAGTCAAGGTGACAGCAAATGTTAGCCATTCAAAGGATGAACTGATTAATGAGTGGGTGTGTTGCATTATGTAAATGTACCACATTTTCTTTATCATTTGTTCAGATGAGGGACATCTACATTGTTTCCAGATTCTGGCTATTATGAATAAAGCTGCTATCAACATAGTTGAGCAAATGTTCTTGTTGTATGGTGGAACATCTTTTGGGTACAGGGCTGAATCTTGCAGCAGTACTATTCTCAATTTTCTAAGGAAGTGCCAGATTGATTTCCAAAGTGGTTCCATTAGCAGTGGAATAGTGTTCCCCTTTCTCTACATCCTTGCCAGCATGTGCTGTCAGTTGAATTTTTGATCTTAGCCATTCTGGTAAGTGTAAGATGGAATCTCAGAGTCATTTTGATTTGCATTTCCTTGATAACTACTCAGCTATTAAAAACATGGAAATCTTGAAATTTGCAGGCAAATGGAAGGAACTAGAAATGATCATCCTGAGTGAGGTAACTCAGACCCAGAAAGACACACATGTGGATTTTACTTATAAGTGGATTTTAGCCCAACATAGATGTCCTCTGAGAGTCTCTACCCAGCACAGTATTGGGACAGATGCTGGAACTTACTGCTGGACTCTGGGTGAGAGTGATAAGGAAGAATGGGGGATGGAAGGACCCAGAGGATTCAGGAGCCCCACAAGGAGACCATCAAGGCAGGCCGATCTGGACCCAGGGGGGCCTGCACAAACTGTTGCACTAACTAAGGACAATGCCTGCAGTAAACCTAGATCCCCTGTTCAGATCTAGCCAATGGATAGCTCATTCTCCAAGGTCGTGGGGAGAGTGAATTCTGCCCCTGATTTGATCATTTTCCCTTGGTGGGGAGGCCTGGTGGGCACACAGAGAAAGAGGAAACAGGCTATCCAGATGAGACCTGATAGGCTGTGGGTCATATGGTAGAGGAGGAGGTCTCCTTCTGTCAGAGGTCTAGGGGAGGGGAAAAGGGAGGAAGAGGGAGGGAGGATGGGAAGGGGACGCTACAAGTGAGGGGATAACAATTGAGATGTAATCTGAATAAATGGTAATCAACTAAAATAAAAAAGAGTGGGTGTGCTATAGAAGGCAATTTGGCTAAGCCCAGTGGCTCTCAGTCTTCCTAACACTATAGCCACTTAATACCGTTCCTCATGATGTGGTGACCCCCAACCATAAATTATTTTCGTTGCTACTTCATAAGTATAGTTTTGCAACTATCATGAATGATGACGTAGACATCTGATGTTTGTGATCTCTGATATGCAATCCCTGTGGAAGAGTTGTTTGACCACTACCCCCCACAAAAGGGTTGAAATCCACAGGTTGAGAACTGCTGGTTAAGCCTGTGCTGTCTTGAGACTGCCAGCAAGAAAACCATTACCAGATGCTACTTCTTAAACCTGGGCCAGAACTGTGAGCCCAACATTAATAACAGAAAACTTACTAAAGAAATTGCTAAAGAATAAGCTTTAGTGAAGGGCAGATCTGAGCCCAGGGGTCCTGCTCAAACTATGGCACCAACCAAGGACAATATAGGCAGTAAACATCAAACTCCTACCCAGATCTAGGCAATGGACAGGACATTCTCCACAGATGAGTGAAGAGTGGGGACTGACTTTGAACTCTAGTGTCCCATATTTGACCATGTCCCCTGGATGGGAAGGCCTGGTGACACTCAGAGGGGGGAAAGCAGGCTACCAAGAAGAGAATTGATACCCTATGAGCATATACAGGGGTAGGAGGTCCCCCTCAGGAACAATCATAGGGGAGGGGAATAGGGTGAAAGTAGGAGGGAGAGGAATGGGAGGATACAAGGGATGGGATAACCATTGAGATGTAATATGAATGAATTAGTAAATAAATTTAAAAAGTAAAAAAAGAACTGAAAACAATACATAAGCAAATTAATACCTTAACTGCAGCTAAAATAAATAACATTGAAAAAAAAAAAGAATAAGCTGTAAGAAATGTTTTAAACACTAGAGTAGGGAAGGTGCTCTTTTGAATTGTTGCTGCAGAGGATGAAAAAACAGATACTTGAGAGAAAGACGTGTGTAGATTTTCTTGTCTGAATGCTTCAGCCTCCTCAGTTCAACAGTTTGCTGAACTGATGGATTCTGCATGAGGGTACTGGCTGCCTTCAGATGTAGACCAAGCAGGGAGCCCATCAGGCTCCAAAGCATAGCTCTAAGCCATGGCCACACAGAAGGTCCTGATTAAAATTAGCGGGTCATAAAACAAAAAGACATGCATTTTAGGACAGTGGCCCATTGGAAGGAGGGGGGAATAATAGGAGTGAAGAGAGATGAGAAAGGGTAGTCCGTGAGTAAATGAAATGCACTACACACACACACACACACACACACACGTATGGGAATCGTCAAAGAAGAGATTCATCAAGGAAAGGGAAAAACAGTGCGGTTAAGTGTCAACATAGAAGTGTACGCTGTCCTGAGGGAGTTCAGGACAAAGCCTGGAGACTTAAGACAGTTTCTTAGAAGAGATGATACCTCAGGTTGTGTTCAAGATTCAGTGAGCGTTACCACTAAAGAAGTGTGAAAGCAGCCTGAGCCCTGGTGCAGAGCGTAGAGCATCCTGACATTTGCGAGGATTAGAGGAAGGGTGGTGTTGACAAGCTACAAAGAACAAGGGCAGAGTTCAGTCTTGCAAACCCAACACACACCCTGGTTTTAACCTGAAAGTAACAGAGAGACAAGCAGGTTTTCTCAAGTAGAGAGATCAAACAAACAGCTCTCAAAGCTGAGGCTGAGGGACCAGAGGTGGGCTGAGGTGAGCAGAGGCAGAGTAAAGTGAGCTTTGTTTGGGGCTTCTATAGGATGCCCTCAACTAGGTCAGTAGACTAGTCAATTAAGGAGAGCAGCCAGAGAGACTTTGTGACTTGGAGACTGGAAGGGAGAGTTATGCCTGGGTAGGTGATGGGAAATTTGACAGAGATTAGAAGTGTAGGCACGTGTAAGAGACACACAAGAGGATCCTGTGATGTACCACACTGGAGATGTCAAATGGACACTTGGATATAGGCATTAGGAGATCAAGAGAGAGATTAGAGTTGGAAATGTGGACCTGGAGAAACCAGCATACAGCTGGTGGTCAAATGATGAAAGTATGGGGTCTGGGAAGATGGCTCAGCAGACAGTGCTTGCTGCAGAAGTGTGAGGACATTGAGCAGCCCCACAGAAAGGCAAGGTATGATGGTGTACACCTAAAACTTTAGCCCTGGGGAGGGCAAGGCACAGATGGGTGCCAGGAGCTCCCTGAGAGTCTAAGAGGTTGATGTGGTATTGGCGAAGAGACTCTATTCTAAAATAGAAGTAAGGTGGCGAGTGATAGAGGAGCAAACATGACATTGACCTCTGGGCTCCACATGCATGCATGAATAGACACCCACCTACAGCCCACCACAAAATAGATTGGGTAGATTATGTTACCCAAGCATAGTGTCAGTGAGAGGAAAACCCAAGAACCCAACTCCAGTATTGAAAAAGTGAGAAGGGGAGAAAAGAGCCTACAATTACAAAATAAAAAGATCAGTTATCAAAATGTGAAGATCAAAAGAGGGGAAAAAGAATTTCAGCACAATCAGCGGCCGGTTCACACAGTCGGATGCTGTGGAGTCCAGTTCAAATGGGACTGGAAGGTGGTCACTGTCTTGTTAGTCTCTGTCCCCGGAGGTTATGTTCAAACAGTCCAAGCAGAGATGTGGGAAAAAGGGAGACTGTAGTGGTCTGGCCAGTGAATAGTGATTGAGAAGCACAGACAAAAAGTGAACAGTACATTTCCCCAGCTTGTTCTAGAAGAAAAATAGAGTTGAAATAAGGAATTTTTTTTGGAGGGACTGTCAGAATCACAGTTCTTAAATTTTAATATAGAATGCACTTAATAATATTTACAGGCTCATGGCAGAGAATGCGTACGAAATGAAAAATAAAATGTAGTGCCCAGAAAGAATGGAACTCTTGAAGATAGGAAGTGGAGGAGAGCCATGAAGACAGGAGAGCCATGAAGACAGGCACTCATTCCCTAGGCTGGGCTGAAAGTAGCTGCCCAAGCATGCTCCTGTCGTAAGCTCCAGCACCTATGTATCTATGGGCAAAAGGGGCATTGAAGATACGATTAAAGTAAGGATCTTAAAGGACAGAGATTATTCTGGATTATCAGACTGAGCCTTAAATGTCACTGCAAGCAAGATAGGAAAGATGTGTTCTTCACGGCTGTCAAATACAAACAGCCAAAACACTAAGAATGCAACATTTATATAATTCCTGATTTGTGTCATGGTTCATCTTGCTATAGGTAGTTTATTGTATATATGTGTAATAATATAAATGTATATGTAAAAAATAAAATAATAAAAAATTAATAAGAAGGAAGGCAGAAGGAACTTGGTAATGCAACAGAAGGTCGTATATCAATGAAAGACGAGCCTGTGGCGATATGACCATCAACCAAAGAAAGCTGGAGACCACCAGAGACCAGAAGCAAGAAAATGATTTTCTCTCAGACCCTCCTAAGGGAACATCTCAGCTGGCATGGTTATCTATTTATTTATTAGCTTCATATGACTCATCTTGAACTTACTTACTTAATAAAGCCATGTTATTTTTTTTGTGTGTATGTGTTTGTGTCTGTGTGGCTGCAAACACATGTGCTTGTGCACAAGTGTGGAAGCCTGGCGAGGTGTCCAAGGTCCACCTATTTTTTGGAGATAGGATCTCTTCCTGAACCTGTCTGGTCTGGAAGGCAACAGATCTTAGGACTCTTCCTGTCTCAGCCCTCTTTGGAGAAGGAGTAACGGGCATGCTTGGGATGCCCAACTCGTTGTATGGGCACATGGATCCAAGCTCCAGTTCTCACAATTGCAGTGCAAGTGCTCCCATCTACCAATTCGTGCCTCCAGCCCCTTCATTTTTGGATTTCTGACCACCAGGATGGTAAGAGAGTAACTTGTGCCATTGTAAGTCACTAACTTCAGAGTGATTGGTCGTGGCATCAATAGAAATTAATAATCTTCTGACAAGGGGGGAGAGGCCAAAATAGTTAATTTTGGGCCTGGGTAGGCAAGAATTGAATATGCACATGCCTAATGTTTTGGATTAGGAAGCTAGGGTGTGCCTTAGGAAGATGGAGGATGATGACATGGACGCGAACCGGCAAGGTCTTAGAAGCCAATAGTAGAGGCCGCTAGACTAGCAGGAGAAAGAATTGGACCCCAGGCTTGATTCCCGAAGACAGAGTGCACTGAAGAGAGCACCTCCACCAGCAGTGGAGATTCTGGTTCACTTCCCAGCTCCGAGGGGCTCCTTAGAGGTGCTCAGCCAACCCCCAGTGAAAGGGGAAAGGAGGGGACTGTGAGTCTGACTCTGGTTTGAGGATTCCGCAGGTGATGGGAGTAGAGTGGTAACTCTCCGGACCCCTATTTCCCACCAGGGGCATGTGTAGCGTGAAAAATGGCAGGTTTGCAGGGAAGGAGGGAGTGGATCCTTTCAGGTCCGCTAGGTAATGCTGAACTGAAAGAGGGAGAATGAATGCTGGATGGAGAAGCACGAGTGAGGTTCTAGACCAGCGGTTCACAACCTGTGGGTCACGACCCTAACGGCAAGCCTCTGTCTCCCCAAATATTCACATTACGATTCATAATAGTGGCAAAGTTATAGTTATGAAGTAGCAACAAGAGATATGGCTGGGAGTCACCACAACATGGGAAACTGTATTAAAGGGTTGCAGCGTTAGGGAGGTTGAGAACAGATATTCTAGGCAGAAAAGGTGGGAGGGATGGCAATGTCTGATGGTGTGAACCAGCAGGGCTGAGTGAACAGGGGCATCTGCAGTCTGGAAGGGCTGATGCCTAGAGGCGGGGACAGGACCCAGATAAGGGGCAGCTGAGATCTGTAGCCTGTCTCGCTGTTCTAGGTGGTTGTGTGGACTTGGGCTTTGGGATGGCAGGCTGCAGTAAGTAGTCATGAGCTCCAGGCGGGTAGGATGAAGTCAGGATGCTGATGTTCTGTTTGCCTGGAGACTGTTGGGACTCCAGGCACCCTACAAGCTAGCATGGTGCCTGTTTGCCATAGGGTTCCCTGTTGGCTCACACAACCCACTTGGGTGGGTGGAACTTATCCACTGGTGTCTCATTGCCAAATGCTTTAGTGTTTTTGATCTCACTGTGGCCCTCACTCTTCGCTTCTGAATAACTACAGAGCTCATTTGGGCTATCTTAGACCCCCTGGCCGTATGCTTGTATTGTATGCTTACAGTAGGAGCAGCCTTTGTCCACTTTGTCTGCCTGGTAAATTCTCCTTTCTAAACCCAACTCAGCTGCCAACTGCTCCAGCAGGCTCCTCTGTGTTCCCAATTCCTTTTTCCCTGCTCTCCAGCGAAAAGGCTCCCTCCCACCTTTGTAGACTCATGCTTTGCAATCAATATATCAGCTCTGTCCCTCCCCACCCTACCAAACTTTAGTGCCTTAATTTCCTCTGTAGTCCCAGAACTGAGGAAACCCACAAACTGGAGGAAATGTGCAAGGCTTTTTAAGAAAAGGAATAGTTCTGAGCAGAGGGGTTATAATGATATACTGACAGCATGGATGGTTCTAGGCTTTGCAACTCTTCTTGATATATTCACCCTTTTTCTAGAAGCAACTGTTTAATCACTCATCATCCACAGTAAGACAATAAAGATAGTATTAAAAAACAGGGCCCAGTTTGTTCTTTCTAAAGCCAGCCCTATCTGATTGCTAGAAAAATTTCAATTTCTGAGTGGACTGCCTCTGTGTTCTCACACTACACACAGGATAACCCAAGCACTTACTTACTTGCTCACTGGCATTGCTATCAGGGGGACTGACTGTGTCCCCCTTTTCCTTTCACCTCACTTTCCTGGATCCCATCACCTGTTCTTGTGGGCGTGAAACCCCGGCGTTTGGAGTGGGGCCTAAACTCTCTGTGAACCTCTTGTCAAATCACATGGTTTCAGACAGCCCAGAGGCCGTTTGAAATTACAGTTGGAATCCATGGAAAATAAATGACATGAGCAGCTGAGAGCCCCGCCCCCACAGTCTTCAACTACCCTCCCCTGTTTTCCTAATGCCTCCTCCTCAGAACAATATTTGTTAGCTGGGTGAACGAAACCCGAGCTTTGCACAAGAGTGAGGTGTTGATTTGGACCATTCAGGGAGGGCAGCTGCTCCAAGGGGTGGGGGTGGGGATGGGGCTGGAGGCCCGAAGGCCATCTCTGAAGTCTCTAGAGAAAGCTGCTGTTGGAGGGTCCTTGGGGGCTACCCCCTTCTGTTTTGCACAATCTATCTTTAGAGAATTGCAAGTTCATTTCTCAGAAGGGCCTCAGGCTGAGATGACTTCTAAACGGACAAACCACTTCCTGCAATCTTTAACTGAATTGAGGCTGGGGGGGGGGGGCGGGTGTGACCATTGGAGGGGGGGCTCCATTCACACTTGTCCAACCCTCTTGTCTTTCCACAGACCACTTCTGGCTTGGGTTCAACAGAGATGGAGCCAAAAGTGGGTCCTGGAGTAGCAAACGAGAGGCCACAAGGTAGAAATTCAAGCTTGTGTCCAGGGTTTTGTGGACTGGAAATGGGGCAAAGCCCGGTTTGGAAAGTCTCATGCCACTTAGACACTTGGGATGTAATGCAAGGCAGTGGGGGATAGTCTTTGCCAGCTCCTGCAGGTCCTCACTCCTCCAACAAGGTGCCAGGAAGCTGCTTCAGGAATTATCACAAAGCCCACGGCTTTATGTCTCTTCATAGTATTGATAGCAAATAAATGATCATAGTGAAGGTCCCCAAAGGAACCATACACAGTTGACTTTCAAATATTTACACAAGGAGAACTGGGTTCATTCAGATCTTGTTTCTAACATTTTATAGCTCTGAGGAGGACGCAGATTGGGCCGGGGGGGGGGGGTCATTTCTCTGTGCCCTAGTAACTGATTGACAACAGGAACCATTCTAGAAGATTCTAGAAGATGGCTGTGAGGATTTTAAAAGACAATGGTCATGCAATTTTCATTTTAGGGCTGGGATGGACACATGTTCAATGTGTGTTATTTTTCTTTTCTTCAAAAACATTTAGCCATTTTGGAGAGTTTGCCAGATGCCGGGCTTTAGCAGTGCGTTATCTAGGATGTCAGCGGTACTAGTGTTGGGCTTCATGGAGTCCCAGGATGCAATGGACAGTGTATCCATGGGGATGTCTCTTTGGCTCCCAAGCCGGATGTTTCTTCATTTTACCAGGGCTGCTCTATCTCACACGGTTCTGGATGTCTGTTCCTTCAGGACATCCAGTTAAATGTGAATTTCAGATAAAACCAAGCATGTGTATAATAAGCATCTGCTCTGTTACTTCATGGCACATGCTTTTGCTATGCAATACTTTTTGGCTTACTTGAATTCAAGGGAAGGCAAAATGATCCGGCAGGTAAGGATACTTGCTACTGAGCCTGGTGACCTGAGTTCTAAACCCAGCCTCTACATTTGTGTCATAGCTTAAACATACATACATGCATGTGTGTGTGTGTGTGTGTGTGTGTGTACACCACAAAGTAAATAAATAAATGTAGGGAAAAATTCTAGTTAATTCAACAATCCTCTCCAAGAGAAGACACTTCATATCTTATACTCCATGGAAACAGGACTAGCCTTGGGTCAGATGACTATCATATTTATCCTGTGTTTTGACGCTCTCTCTCTTAGGAGAGTCAATACTCCTTTCTAAGCCTTAATGTTAACATTTTTTGGGGAAAAGCATGATAGTTCCTTCCCTGAAGTGATAGGCAGGAACTCAACAGTCACTCATTTGGGTTAGTTTGACGTCCACATCAATGGTTTTGGTTGGCACTGGCCATTCATTTCTACTGCCTGGTAGAGCTGGCAGAGTGGGAGAGACAAGGCCCTTGCTTTGAGCTACACCTTCCTTGGGATTGACAGACAGATGGTGATGAGTGTGTTCTGTGGAACTGTGGCGTGTATAGGCCCAAAGGAGAGTCGGCCATGCTATGCAGAAGGAGGTTCAGGGCCTCTCAGGAAGGATGCTGGAGCTGCAACTTGAAAAAGAAATATAATTAAATGGCCTTATATTTTCTGTGAAACTTAATCTCTCTTCCTTTTATATAGTCTAAAATTAAATTAATTTTTTAGCTATGCCACTGCTTGCCAACCTTAGCTTAATGAACCCTGTGGTTACAACTCTACTGTTGCACTTGGGATATTTGTTTGAGCCCCTCTGTGCTTTTATTCCCATTTTAGAGAAGAGGTTGAGTCACAGAATGCCTTGCCCACGCAAGGAATCCAGAAAGCAATGAAATAATAATGAGACTGGGAGTGTCTAATATACTCCATGAGCTTTCAGAGCCACCTAACTTTACATTTTAGAATGAAAGCTGTAGCTGGGAGGAGCATAAAGGATTTTAGGGCATGAATGGTTAAGTAGGAGAGCCAGAGCCACTGGATGCTATCCAGGAGGCCACCTGGCAGCCTAAGAAGGCCAGCACTCTACAGACTGCCACTCTGCAGAGTGGGGAGGTAAGGCAGGCACTGGTGGCCTTTCTTATGTAATGAAGGGTTAGCTGATCACATGGGTTATTTGATCACAAAGCTTCCTGATGATGTTTCACTTTAAGCCAGAACCTTGGAAATGCAGAGAATAGATCTGGTTGCAGACCTGATGGTTCCTGTGTATCTAACTCTGACGGTAAAGAGGCTGGAATTGCCCCTCAAGGACGTTTCCACACACAATTCAAAAGAAGGGTTGTCAGCTGACACGTGGAAGGGGCTACTGCCCAGAAAGCTCCCAGGGTTTCCCGAAACAGGTGCTTGGCACCCATCTGGATGGCTGCTAATGTAATGACCATGGCTTTTGTCTGTGTCTTATCCTCATATTTCCTCTATTTTGCACATGTGCATGTATTTTAGTTATAACCCCCCCCCCCACACACGAAATAAGTATCTGCAACATTCACATACAACTTGGAGAAATAGATTTTTGACTGCAGGAACATAAGATAATCCTATTCCATGAATTGTGCATATAATCCTTCACTGGTATTCACCAGGAATCTATTTATTAGCACTCCCATTCGTTAACTCCTGGATTGGTTCATTCAACAAACTCATACTTTAGACCTATTATACGCCAAACTCCTTACTAAGTGCTGCATGGAGGGAGCTAGGGAATGGGGAGAGTTCTACAATTAATTTTTAAAGGTTTACTTTTATTAATTTTGCATGCATGCATGTGTGTGTGTGTGTAGGTGTGTGTGTGTGTGTGTGTGTGTGTGTGTGTGTGTGTGTGTGTGTGTGTGTAGGTATGTGCATGTGAGTGTAGGGACAGAAGAGGCTATTGTAGTCCCTGGAGCTGAAGTTACAGGAGGCAATTGTGAGTCACCAGACCTGGGGGCCTGGAACCGAGCTTAGGTCATCTTCAAGAGCAGTACCTACTCTCAATCACTGCTCCGTCCTCCAGTCTCCAGTAAATAGTACTGAGACCAACATGTCAGGATGGACGAGGGATGTGAAAGACCAGAGACAGCACCAGGGTTTGTCATTGGTTCTGACTTACCAGCTTTGTGTCCTTGGAAGTTCACTTAGCCTGTTGAATATCAGTTTCCTCTGTGGTAAACTATGCGTTAGTGATAGCTGCCTTACTAGGATTCTGTGACAAGCTGGGATGAGTTGCAGGTGGCATTGCCTGCGCTTAGCAGATGACAGTTTTGACCTAGAGACATTTTCTGTTGTGTTCAATGTCACAACATTAGTGAACAGTGGACTTGAAGTTGAATCTGGATGTTCAGATGGCAAGAATGATCCTCTCTTCATTTCTTCCTAACTCAGTTTTAAAACTGAACTTATCAATGCATTTCTTTTCCTAAGATAGTCAGCAGGACATTCATTCCCTGGTTCCAGGACCATTAACTGATAGCTCTAGGACCTCTGGAGTCTGTGTATTCTAAGTTTTCATGACAGCAAAATCCACCACAACAGAGGTCCATCTTCTTTCAAATCACAAACAACATTTGATTATATACTCAGCTGCTGCAGAACATTGAGTCCATGCAAACTACCTGCCACCAGTTTGACAGAAAACAGTTTCTGGATTTCAGGGATGTGTTAACAGTTAAGGAAGTTGCCACCATCTTCCTCCTGTGGAATGCCAGCTCTTAAGTGTCCCACTTTGATCTTCCTGACCTTTCCTTTCCTCTTAGCAATTCACTTTTGAAACTATACTGTCTTGATGTTGAAGGAATCACCATTTTAGCCATCATCTGCCCTGGAAAGATGACCCTCAGGCCAACAGATGACCTCAGGAAGATGAGTGAAAGCACATTGGTCCTCCCACCAACACCAGCGCCCCTCTTTGGGAAGACCCATGTGCTTATATTCATAGGCTCTCATATTAATTCCAGTCATGCCTTAACATTTCCAGTTGGTATACATGTAACAACACTGCATCCTTGGACCGACAGGCAGATCAGTGCCATTTTTCTGGCCTAATTCTCTGACATTTGGGTCTATCTTTCTACCAGGGCATTTTGGTAGCTGTGCCAGGCCAACTTGGTAGAAACAAACTCTGTCTCTAGTTCCCTGTTGTCATTTGAGTGTCCAGCAGAAAGGACACAAAATTTAAGAAACAGCGTTTGATTATGTGTTCAGTAGATAAACACACTTTTATATGTCAAAATAATAAAATATCATGGGTGAGGCTGAGGACACTTTCACAGTTTCTCTGAGGAAACCACTGTGTAGTTGGGATATGTCCTTCCAGGGCTTTATGTCCAAGTCTTCTTATTCACTGGTCCACAAAGCAGTGGCTCTTCTATCTCACTGGACATCTCTGTATCTCTGCTGAGAACCTGGAACCACTGGGGTAGAACGCATGCTGTTCACGATCCAGAAGTTTTTATTCAGATTTGATAGTCATTTCCATTCTGCCATCTGTCAATGAGGGAAGGAGGAGGAGGAGGAGGAGGAGGAGGAGGAGGAGGAGGAGGAGAAAGAGTTAATTCATGGGACCCTAAAGACAGCCTTAGGTAGGTTAAATCTCAACAGGAAATTTAATGAAGTCTATAGACTTACAAAGACACACATCATTGGCTTTCTTTTGTACCCAGTTCCTGCTCTGCAGTCCTGCCCACTAGGAGATACAGTGTATAACTTGTGCTTTTATGTCTGCAAGAGGATGTAGAAGGGATCCTTTGAGGATGCTTCATTTTAAAGATGGAGAAAGGAGAATCTTTCTGACCTCGAATAAGCATCTTTGCTATACACTACCTTACATGGCTGTGTTTAAATCAACCCATTAGAGGGCACGGCACGATGTCACTGTTCTACCAGGCTATTGAGACTGTTGAGGGGGTGAAGTGAGCTAATGCAGGTGAAATCTTAAGTGCTGATGTAAGGGCAGCCATGGCATAGTGTTTGAAACATGTGTGATCTGGAAGCAGAAGGCTTGATTTCAAACCTTGAGGCTGCACATCTTGAAGTTGAATTGTGTTTAGGGTAAATCAAACAATTCTAGATCTTGGCAGAAGGGGGCACTCTTGCACTTTCTTTAGCTTGTCCTAACCAGCTAACAGGAGGAGGCAACTTTTTTGTCTCCATTTTCTAGTTTAGTTCCTGGACCAATTCGTGTGGAGGACAGCACTGTGTCCGTTCTCTGGGATTGCCCAGTCTGTAAATTTCCAAAATGGCTAGACTCTGATCCAGACAGAGTTTAACTATGTTTTGTCTAGCACAGTTACACCCTAATCACATGACCTAACTTTCATAGGAAGAGCCCAGTGCAACAGAGGGTACAGACACCACTAGGGACCAAACTACCTCCTGGTTTATGCATGATCCATGTGTGGTGACATGATATACAGAAGCAGAAGAGATATTCTACTGGCATGTCAGAAATGGGAGTGAGGCTTGGAATGCGGGTCCTAAGAGATACATTTGGAAGCCCTAGCTAGTGTGGCTGGGTAGTTGTGGGGTGCTATCAGTGAAGCAACGGGAACAGTCAGCATCGTTTCCATGTTATCATGGACACGGGAAGCCTTGAAGATAGATGAGAAGGGTGTGAGACACATAACACATGTGAGTCTCCAGAACTCAGCCTGGCCATTCCTCTGCTATGATTTGTGCTGGCCCTTGAGGGGCCAGGGGGTTCCACTTCATACCCCCTTTGTTGCTACCGTTTTCAACTTCTCATTCTGACAATGTGAAATTGAGACAATAGTATAAGGAATTCTCCTGATGCAAGTGACCAGTTTGCCTGCGTGCGTGAGCTTGCAAACACACATACACACACACCTCCAAATGTTTTAAATAATAATAATAAATATATATTTAATTATTGGATTGCAACCAATTAAATTATCAATATGAGGTAAAATTGATCCTTTAATCTGTGGAGTTCATGTGGATTTTACCAATGTCCTAATCACTTGTTACAAGGCAAAGGGAAAGGCTGAGTCCCACTTTGAACTTGAATCCCTTTAGGCCCCTTCCACCTAGAAGAGCTTCCTGTTTTTTGCGACAGGGTACATTGGAAGGGTACAGGGGAGGTGTACTGTAGACTGTTCCTCCAGTCAGATTTCCCCAGTGTCTCTTCCTGATTGGATTCAGCTCCTCCACTTCTAGCTGCAGCAACATGGAAGGGCTGCAATGGCTTTTCATGCACGTCAGATGCACAGAATGCCAGCTTCCTTCATTACTGGTGATGTGAGCTATTTGCTTAAAATAGTTTCTGCCAGGCTTCTCTGGTATAAAGTTTCTGACTTCCCCTGCAGCTAATGAGTAGCCTGTTGGAAGACACTTCTTAAAGCACACTTCTGCTTCTCTTCACACATAGAGGCTGGTTTTTCTCATATTGAAAATTCTTATCAGATTTGATCATGATGATGATGATGATGGTGGTGGTGATGATGGTGGTGATGATGATGATGGTGGTGGTGGTGATGATGGTGGTGGTGGTGATGATGGTGATGATGATGATGATGGTGGTGGTGATGGTGGTGGTGGTGGTGGTGGTGATGATGATGATGGTGGTGGTGGTGGTGGTGATGGTGGTGATGGTGGTGGTGGTGGTGGTGGTGATGATGATGATGGTGATGGTGGTGATGGTGGTGACGGTGACATTCCAGGACCTCTTCTGTTTCTGTTCTTCCCACTTTTGTTATGAGTTGTACATGACAAGAAAAAAAAGAAAACCTTTTCCTTCTTTCATTTGTTTTCCCTGAAAACGTCATCTTAATAATGGTTCATACCCATGAGCACGTGGTAAGAGCTGGTAGTCAGGCTTTGAAATTGTGCTTTTTTAGCCTTAAAGACCACATTTGTGCTGTCTACCAGATAACATGGAAGGTATTGAGTGCTCCTGTTGCAAACAAAGAAAAACTGAGGCTCAGAAAAGGTACTTCCTACCCACACATACTCCATCAGTAGGATAAGAATTTGGTTTTATGAGCTCCCCCAGGGCACGGGAGGTCCGTAAGCTGCATTTGGCCCTCTAAACACTCAGCCTCATAGATGCTAAATTAGGTCCTTTTATGTGAATGAATGAATGCATGAATGAACAAATAAGTAAAAAGAAGCCTGATCTAATAAATTACTCCCTTACTGCCTGCTGGGTCCAGGGAGCTTTATTCATCTCTTATCATTGCAAAGTCTAATGTTGGAGCTTCTCCCAAGAAGGGTACTTATTAATGTCTCAGATGGAGAACTGTTCAGCGGAGGGTGGGGATGAGCAAATAACTGAATATCCTGTGCGTTCATGCATCCTATAGGACAATGGGGACGTCAACCAAGTGGAAAGGGAATAAACATGATAATTCCATGTCCCAAATACAAGTCTTCCTGATAGGCCTGTCAGAGAAATCTGCAGTTTTACCATCACTCTCACTCTAGTTTGAGATCTTGAGTGACACAAGTAAGACTGGGCAGGAGGTTCTCTGGAGATTCCCATGGAACTCATATGGGACTTAAAACTTCTCCTGAAACTCTGGCATGACTCAGGGTTTTTTTTGTTTTGTTTTGTTTTGTTTTGTTTTGTTTTGTTTTTTTTGAGTCAGGGTTTCTCTGTGTAGCCTTGGCTATCCTGGACTCACTTTGTAGACCAGGCTGGCCTTGAACTCACAGTGATCCACCTGCCTCTGCCTTCTGAGTGGTGGGATTAAAGGCGTGCGCCACTGCTGGCTGGCTATGGCTCAGGG
The DNA here is from genome assembly GCF_964271855.1 of Acomys minous. NCBI lineage: Eukaryota > Metazoa > Chordata > Mammalia > Rodentia > Muridae > Acomys > Acomys minous. Next base: position 44,498,605 of record NC_140493.1, on the reverse strand, counting down.
TCTTACCTCTGTTCAAGTTCCCGATTGCTGCTTGGTATAAGACACTGAGTGAATCACGATCGATGGTTAAGTTAGACAAGATTCTTAGCTGTCACCAAGCACCTGAGCTCTAGCCTGGGTGTTCTGGAGGTTTTACTACGTATCTACCAGGCTATGTTAATAGGAGGACTGGCCTAGGCTAAGATCATTCCCATGAGACTTTTAATTCTGGGCTTAAAGTTCTTTGTAAGTGACTGTGATATGATTGAATATTAGCCTCTCAGGCTTGTGCATGTGGGATGCAGGTTGATTGCAGAACTGGCAGAGCACTAAACAGCTTTCTAGCTGCACAATAATGACCAGTGGATTTGTGTGTGTGTGTGTGTGTGTGTGTGTGTGTGTGTGTGCACGCGTGTGCGTGTGCGTGTGCGTGTGTGTGTGATGAGGCAGAGTGTCAAATCATTATGTTATTTCCAACCTCATGGTCTTGCTTTTATCTGTTGGAATTTAGGGAGAGAGACACAGATGTCTTGGTGGTTCCCCTCTTAGTTTACTCGCCTTATATTCCCTCTCGCTTTCAGACTCTTTAGAACAACGATATCCCTTCTCTTTTAGAAGCTGATGGGTCTTGCTCAAAATGAACCACCAGTCTTGGAAGAACTTCCCTAAAATAGTGCTCTGTGTCTGTGTTTTTACAAGAGGAATTTCACCCCATAAGGCAGTGTGGGTGGCCTGGTCAGAGAGCTAGGATGTGTGAGTATAACCGCCAGCTTGGAGGGGCTGTGTTTGGAAGGTATAGAATGTACCCTTCCAGTGGTCTTTGGAATCTGTATCTTTGGTCACAAGAAAAATAGAGAGAGGAAAGCGATGGGGACCAGTTTAACATAAAACCATTTCGTTCGCAGGGCAAACCCCTCAAAATTGCAAACGGAAGTCTTTCTGACTCTGTAGAGTGATTCTTGTCGTGTTTCCTCTTATCCAGTACACACCCTTCCTGACCATTGATGGTGGCGGGGTTAACCTGTCTGGCTATACCCGGAAGCGGAAGTGTCAGGGGCCTCCAGTGTGGACAGCTGCTAAGCACACACGGAAGTTGTCTGCTCCCTCTCCAGCGTGGGCTCCAGGATGAGTGATCAGATCACCACTCTGCTTAGAGAGCAGCAATGGCTGGTTGCTCCTTGATATACTGAAAGGTCAGGTCCTCCCAGCCCCTGGAGACCCTGCCCCCCCCCCCCCCGCCCCCGCTTATGTTTCCTCTGGCTCACAATGCTTTTTCCAACCTGGCGCACAGATGCTGCCCCTGCCTCCAGCCTGAGTGAGGTCGTCACCCACTCTGCCTGACCTTGTACTCCGTCTAAAGTGGCCAGCTAGCTCCTTTCCCACTCTCTTTCAAGGCCTGTCACCGTGCCCCTCTCTGTCTTTTAAAAAGTTTCTCTTAGCACCTTCTAATACTTCATAAGCTTATTTATTTCCGTTTACTCTCTCGCTGCACTAAAATATAAATCCATTGGCACAGACGCCTTCATTTTGTTTATTGAGGTTTTCCAAACACCTAGGAGGAAAGACAGTCTATAAACACTTGGTGAGTGAATGGATGGGTCTCATTTCCGGCCCTCAGAGCTATGGGGGTTGGGGGTGGACAGGAGCCCAGCAACTGAAGAGAGTCTACTGTGTTCCTGAGCAAGCCAGAGGCCCATTCACCTTTTCATGGGAAGCTGCCCTCCAGGAAGGAGGTTATGCAAGTGTGAAGCTTTTCCTAATCAGTTGTACCCTAGACCGGTGAAGAAACCCGACTGGTCAGAATAGTGTCTCCTACCTAAATTTCCCCAGCTTCCTGTTCTAGGAAAGAGCAGCCGCAGCAGTCACAGAGAAACCAACGGAAAAACAAGTTTCCTCCAATCTTCCCCTGCACCTTGAACATTGAGGTTTATGAAGATTATGGTAGAGTTTATCCAAGTGCACTGTGACCACTACTGTGCCAGCGTTCCTTCCCCTGCCTGGTGGTGATGCAAGGGCCAGGGCTGAAAGGAGAGCATTGGGGTATCCGGAGTGGGGGACCTCAAAGCGAACGCATCTTGAGAAAACAGGAGTTGCCCTTGGAGAGCCAGCCCGCCTGCTTCCTGAAAATGAACCACATAGTGTGTGGGTCTCCCATCCCCTGCCTGACTCCTGTTCTCCTTTCCAGCTCTCTTCCTCTACTCTCTGCAGCTCCTGTTAGAAAAAAAAAACAATTGTCTTGTCTCTAGACTGGCTACTGTTGCAAGGAGTTAGTCTTGGGGGCCGGGAGTGGAAGGCAGCTGTGCATGTGGACTCATTCTACTGAGCTGCCTGGGCTCCATATCTTGTCTGTCAGTCAAGCATCTGTGCAGGGGCCTGTCAGCAAGGCAGACTGGGCGACAGGATTCTGATGAAGGGAAAGCTGCTGCTCTTGTTGTGGGTGGGTGCTGACTCCTTCATCCTCCCAGCTGCCAGCATTTAGTAACAGTCCAGTTAAATGGCAAAGCAGAGCGTCCCTTCACTTTACGGTTGGCATCTTTTTAAGTGTTCAGCAAGGTCTCAAGATAACTGAATCTGTGGACTTTCTCAAGTAACCAAAAGGCTGTCAGCTTTGTAGCCATGTGCATTTTTCTTTAAAAATCATTTCTTTCTTCTATTCCACTTCCTCCTCCTGATTATTATTATTATTATTATTATTATTATTATTATTATTATTAGTGTTGTGTGAGTGAGTGTGTGTGTGAATGAGTATGTGGTTATATATGAGTGTGTGTGTTTGTGTGAGTGTATGCTTTTGCATGTGTGTATGAGTGTGTATGTGAGTAAATGTGTGTATGTGTGTATATGACTGTGTGTATGTTCTTGTGTGTGTGTATGACTGAGTGTGTGAATGTGTATGTGAGTGAGTGTGTGGGTATGTGTTTGTGTGTGTGTACTAGTGAGTGTGTGAGTGTGTATGTATGAGTGAGCATGTGGGTGTATGTTTGTGTATGAGGGAGTGTATCTATGTGTTTGTGTGTATATGAGTGTGTATGTGAATATATGTGTATGAGTGAGTGTATATGTGTTTGTGTATGAGTGAGAGTATCTATGTGTTTGAGTGTGTATGAGTGTATGCGAGTGTGTGTATGTGTTTGTGTATGAGTGAATGTGTATATGTTTGTGTGCTATGTGTTTATGTGTATATTTGAGTGAATGTATGAGTGTGTGTGTATGTGGTGTGTGTATGTGTGCGTGTGTAGCCCAGATGACACTGTGTGGAAGGGAATTCTCTCCTTCCACCATGTGGGTCCTTAGGATGGAACTCAAGTATTCAGCCTTGGTGGCAAGTGCCCTACCTACTGAACCATCTTAATGGCTTCTGTATATTGGGCTTAATTTCCAAATATTATTACTTGTTGAAGGCTTTTAAAAACATTTTAATTCACATCTATCTATCTATCTATCTATCTACCTATCTATTTATCTATCCATCATCTGTCTATCTATTCATCTATTTTTTGTGTGCCATAATGCAAGTGTGAAAGTCAGAGGAATACTTGCTGGAGTGGTTTTCTTCTTCAACGTTGTGGGCATTTGGGATTAAACTGAGGGCATCAGACTTGGCTTCAGGTACCTTTATTAAGGACCCATCTTTCTAGCCTATATTTAGTCCTTTAAAATGTTTTAAATTAATTCATAATTAATTAACATCCTAATTGGAGCTTTCCTTCCCTCCTGTTCTCCCAGTCCCTCCTTCTCCCCTCCCCTCCTTGTATGCCCCTCCCTTTCTCAAGATATACTAAAAAATTAAATCTTAGTTCTTTTCTTTTTAAAAAGCATAGTATTCTTCATGTTTTTATCTTTTAAGTATATATAAGTTTGAGATATTATATTTGATCTATGTCAGGTGAATGTAGTTTCATTCTTTAAAAAATGTAATAGACTCTTCTCTGCTCTACAATGGTACAATAAGTTCACACATAGAATTCATTTAGGGGAGTGTTTTGAACAAATAGTAAGAATGGGTTAAATGTTGAGGACTTTCCGAAACTGGAGAATAAATTTGGTAAGCTTATAGGTTGTTACAAAAAGTCTTTATCAGTCTACTGGTTTTTGAATGAACCCTTTTACAGGCTCAGCAGAAGAACACACAAGTAATAGAATTACACTTTGACTGTTTTCCAAAAGTACCCATAGGGTTCAGTAGCCATGAGCAGAAAGCCATTCTGACTGTAGGCTCTTTGGTGTGTATGTAGTGGTTCTTTCACGTAACAGTCATGTGTCACTTGCTGAATGATGAGTTTCAGTACCTTTTCTTATGGCTATCCACTTGGTCAGTCTTTCACCCCTTCTTTCTTTCTGTGCCTATTGGCAAAGGGAGCTGTCACATCATCAAGAATGAGCTTTTCGTTAGACACACGAGTTATAAATATCTTCTTGAATACCGAGACTGCCTTCTCATACTGTTATGGCTTCTTTGGATATGAAGATTTGGAGTTGCATTGGTTTGTGTATGTTAAACCATCTTTGTTTTTAATTTTTGTTTATTTTATTTTTAAATATATTTTATTAATTTATTCATATTACATCTAAATTGTTATCCCATCCCTTGAATCCTCCCATTCCTCCCTCCCTCCCATTTTCTCCTTACTCCCTTCCCCTATGACTATGACTGAGGGGGACCTCCTTCCCCTGTATATGCTCATAGGGTATCAAGTCTCTTCTTGGTAGCCTGCTATCCTTCCTCTGAGTGCCACCAGGCCTCCCCATCCAGGGGACATGGTCAAATATGGGGCATCAGAGGTTGTGTGAAAGTCAGACCCCACTCTCCACTCAACTGTGCAGAATGCCCTATCCATTGGCTAGATCTGGGTAGGGGTTCGAAGTTTACTGCATGTATTGTCCTTGGCTGGTGCCATAGTTTGAGCAGGACCCCTGGGCCCAGATCTGCCCACCATAATGTTCTTCTTGTAGGTTTCTAGGACCCTCTGGATCCTTCTATTTCCCTATTCTCCCTTGCTTCTCTCACCTAGAGTCCCAATAAGATGTCCTCCCCTCTGTCCCACTTTTTTGGTAAGTGAAGACTTTCATGGGACATATCTCTTGTCCAGATATAAGTGAGAATCTAATTACATCGTTTGCCTCCTTTCCCTTTCTTCCTCCAACCCTTTCCATGTACCTCCCATCCACTCTAGAATTTGTAGCTTCTTTTTCTTTGGTTTCTCTCTCTCTCTCTCTCTCTCTCTCTCTCTCTCTCTCTCTCTCTCTCTCTCTCTCTCTCTCTTCTCAGATATGTTTTTTTCAATGCTAACTACTTGGCTAACCAATTGAGGGATTCATCCCTGGGGAGGAGTATTTTTCCCATGCTCAGAGTTCCTTAATAGCTTTGAGTTCTTCGTCTATGGTTTAGGCTCCATGAAAGCCGTGTCAACTTATCTATTGGTGGTATCTTTGTCAAGGTCTTCTTTAGACAGCATATTGTTGAGCTATCATGGGTGAAACGTCCCTGGCATTTCTAGGAGGTGCAATCATTCCACAAACCCCCTGTGGATCTGGTTCTTACAGCCTTCTTGCCCCTCCCCTCTTCTGTAGCAGTCCCTGATCTTAGGTAGCAGAGTCATGTTTTAGAAGTATCAACAGGGGCTGAGCATCTCACCATCAGCTGTTACCCGCTTGTTGATGAGATGAGTTTTCTGTAAAAGTCTCTTTCTGCTGCAAAGAAGTTTCTTTGATGAAATAGCTACATTTAAATATGAATATAAAGTCAAACCATTCTTCTTCACTGAAATAAAGCCAAATGTGTCATGATACATTTTTTTTATGGTGTGTTATCTTTTAGATGAGTCTGAGTTGCTAGGATTTTGTTAAGGCTTTTGCATGCATTTTTTTCAGTGATATTGGTCAGTGTGTGTGTGTGTGTGTGTGTGTGTGTGTGTGTGTGTGTGTTCTCATGCAAATCCTTTTCACATTTTGGTAATATCTCCTCCTCATAAGTTTGGGAGGATTCTTCTCCTTTCAGTTCTGTGATGTAGTTTGAGAAGCATTGGCGTTAGCATTCTTTAAGTTTGGCAAATTGAGTAACAAAGGCATCCAGTCCTTGGCTTTGTCAGAAGACTTTTTTTTTTTTACTATTAATTATATGGTTTGTTTTTGTCTATTTAGGTTTTTACAGCCTTTAGTGTCAATTTTGGTAGGTCATATGTGTCAAATTTGGCCATTTTGTCTAGGTAGTTCCCTTTGTTAAGGTATAGTTTTTTAAAAAAATTCTCAATCTTTCTGAATTTCTATAGTATTTATTAACTTTCACCCCTAGTTTTATTCCTTGCTCTACCTCGCTCCTCTCTCTTACTTTCTAATGGCTTGCCAAGTTGGATGGCTTACTTTTCAAATAACAAACTGTCACATTTTCTACCACTGACATCTTCTGTAGCCTATTTATTTTCTTCCACGTACTTTTGCTTTGGTTTGTTCTTATTTTCTAAGTTATTGGGATCCTGTTCGATTACCTGAAATTCTTCTATCATTTTGATTCCTGGCACTTTCCAGGGAACTTATAAAAAAATAAAAACTGCAATGAGCTGCAGTCTCACTCCATTTGGGGTGACTTTTAACCCAAACAACAAACAGATGCTGGCGGGGATGTAGAGGAAAAAAGAAGATATTACATTCTTTTTGTGGGAATTTCAATTTATACAGCTACACTAGGAAAAAATGTGTAGATCCTCCCTATCCCATAAACAACAACAACAACAACCACAACAACAACCACACCCAAACTACCACATGATTCGGCTTTTCTACTCCCAGGCATATATCCAAAGGAGATGACATTGACATACAAAAGAGATACTTGCATTGCTACATCTCAGTGATTATGACACAGAATTCACCTCTGTGCCCATCAATTGATGCATGGATATATAAAATATGGTTTAAATAATATAATGGAATATTATTAAGTCATAAAGAATAGTAAAATCCTGTCACTTGTAGCAAAATGGAAGGAAATTTAGGACATAATGCTAAGGGAAACAAGCCAGGAACAGAAGGATGAGTACCACCTGTTATCTTGTAGCTAAAGAATTATCATGTGAGCTGAAGAGCAATTACAGGAATTAAAGGGGGATGGGCTGGGTGTGCAGAAGAAGGTCTGATGGGTATTGCCTACATGCAGTGTAGGCAAGAGAAATCTCACAGTGTGTACACATGTTATCACTAAGAGAAATTAAAGGCTTTGAAATTTTAATTTATCAACCTTTTTCTTTTTGTGGTTAGTAAAATTGTATCTGTCTAGTTTTTAAAATTTGTCTATTCAAAGTGTCAGGATACTTTTCTAGGTTATTTTGTAGAAACACTGTTGTTTTGAACATTTTAATGTAGATATGAAATACTTCTGAGAACTTGATTATCTTTTTAGTAATAGTCATGATCATCAAAGCACCATTTATTAAAAAGATTATTCTTGGGACTGGAGAGATGGCTCAGCCGTTAAAAAGCACTAGCTGCTCTTGCAGAGGGTCTGGGTTTGATCCGCAGCACTCAACGGTGGTCCATAGCCCTTGGTTATGTCAGTTTCAGGGTATCTGATGCTCTCTTCTGGCCTCTTTGGGCACCCCTCCAACACATGGTGAGCAGACATAAATGCTCACAAAACATCCATGTGTGTAAAATGAAATGCAGGAAACAAATTTAATGGTCATTTTTTTCACTGAACTCTAGTGTTCTTTTCACTGTGAATTTTCTGACAGTGGATGAGTCTGTTCCTATTTGCTATTTTTGGTTTTATCGATCTCTTTGTTTATCTTTGTACAGACTTAGTTAATCATGACTATGATCAATCTTAATATCTATCCCATAATATAACTTACCTAAATATTCTTTATAATTATCTCATCTCTGCTTAGTTCTTTTAATTTTCTATGAATCTACCATCAGCTGGTTAATATTCATGAGCAATCTGGACATTTAATATGAAGATCATAGAATATATGTTAACTTGAAACAATAGATGTATTTTCATATTGAATATTTTGGCCCATAGTCAGCCCAGAAGTTTACTGAGGCTTACTGACATTTCTTTAAATAGTATTTAGTGGTTTTAAGCTTTGAGGTTTTCATATTTGTATCTCTCACTTTTTGACTCTTATTGATATTTCTGTGGCTTCATTGATTTATTAGTTTTCTCAGAGACAACTTTTGACTGATTAACTTTTCTATGATTCACCCATGCCATCATCCTTATTTCCTTCCCTTTATGTTCTTTTTATTTATTGTGTGTTTGGTATTATTATTTTTTTAATGTCACCTTCTTGAGATGATTTCCGGCTTTTCTTTTCTAACATACGTGCAGATTTAGCTGACAGTTTTAAACTGTTACATCCTCAGCATTAGTTAACCCAATTTCCAATATCTAATTGATTGTTTACTACTCATTTATAGTATTTCATTAGGGCATTGTTTAATTTCCAAACATTCAAGTATTTCCTAATGTTCTATTATTATTACTTTTGTTTATAATTCATGCCACTTTATAACATATTTCAAGTGATTTAAACTTTGGAAATTATTGATGCTTGCTTTAATGTCACAGTATATAATCACGTATATTCTGAGTATATTTGTAAAGAATATCATCTCCAGTAGAGTGGAGAGTAGGTTATGACTTTCTCACGTACTCTGGTGCCTCACATTTGACCATGTCCCCTGGAGAGGGAGACCTGGTGGCACTCAGAGGAAGGACAGCAGGTTACCAAGAAGAGACTTGATACCCTATGAGCATATACAGGGGGAGGTAATCCCCCTCAGGAACAATCATAGGGGAGGGGAATAAGGGGAAAATGGGAGAGAGGGAAGAATGGGAGGATACAAGGGATTGGATAACCATTGACATGTAACAAGAATAAATTAAAAAAAAAAAAAAGAAATAGTATCGGGGTGCTGCCAGGATCAGGCATGTCATGAAAAGCCTTTTATTTTTAAAACTTCTTTAAATTTCAAAAAAAGACTTAACATATCTAAAACATAATTTACTAATAAATACAAATCTGCACACACACACACACACACACACACACACACACACACACACACACACAAGAACATCGTCATTGCAGGCGGTGCTCTAGGAATCTCAGTGTATTTTTCTGGCCTGTAAGAGGTTGGGAGTTGGAAAGACAGACTAGATAAAATGATGCTTGGCTCCAATCAAGTGAAGATAAAAAATATTTGCTATATGTGGAGTTAAAGAAATCTCCCTCCCTCCCTCCTTCCCTCCCTCCCTCCCTCTCCCTCCCCCCACATCTCTCACAGACACCTTTCAGCCAGGACCCAGTACTACTATGTCCATTGCTAGTGTTGTCAAGAAGTTTAAGTAAAGAAACATGCAACTGGATTTTTAGCCTCGCTTGCCAACAATTACAGAGAGGTTTGGTAAACTTTCCACCATGGCTATTAACTTGTCTATTTCTCCTGATAGTCACTTTCTATAATCTAATCTTGTGGCCTTCTGTGCGTGTACATGCAGATGATTTGGTCTTTTAGATATACTGTCTTTGTTTGTCATTACAAAGAAGCCCTCTTATCTCTAAAACTACTTTTTGTCTAAAACTAATCTTTATTATAATATTAGAGCTGTGTTATCTATTATATAGTAATTCCTCATTATGGATTTCTCTCTTAATCCTTTTGTTTGGATTTTTCAATACTTTGCTGTTCCTTCCCTAAGGCTCCAGATTGGACATTTTCTATTGATATATCTCAGACTACCAGTCTTTGTATGAGCTGTCCTTAATTTACTGTATCTAATTATTGTAGTACTTAGTTACTGGATTTTCAGTTCTTTAATTTCTGTTTGAGTCTTTATTACAGATTTCCTTTCCTGATAGTGTTCTGTATCTTGTTATTGATGTTTCTGAGCATGTTAATACAATTTTTAAAGGTCTATATTAAATTCAGTAAATGAACCACCTCTGCATTAGTTTCTATTGTTGGTTTCTTCCTTTCTTATACTTCAGAGTATCTACTGAATTAATGCTGAACATTTTATTCAAAATAATTCTAATTGTGGGGCTGGAGAGATACCTCAGCAGTTAAGAGCACTTTCAGCTTTTCCAGAGGACAGTGGTTCAGTTTCTAGTACCACATGGTAGCTTGTGTCCAACATACCTCCAGTCCGAAGGGATCTGATACCCTTTTCTGGACTTAATGGGCACTGGTATTCACGTGCACATACCCACCCACCCACCCTACACATATTCACATAGTTACAAATAATGAAAAGGAATTTTAATGGCATGTTTCTTTGCTTGAGCTGTTTGGCAATGTTGGTCATGAGCTTGGCAGTGCTGTATCATGGCTGGAAGATGACACAGGGCACAGAGTATTTGATTTACTTTGCTTCCATATATGGTAATAATTTGCAACCTTGGATGGGCCCTGCATTATATCTTTCCTGGTCGGTATTTCCTACTTTCAAGCTCTCAACATAGTGCAACGTTGCCATAGCCATTGGTAAAATTTGCAAGATTCCCCTTAGACAGCATAATTCTTCTGGTTCAATGCTTTCAACGTCTGGACCCAGAGAACCAAGATCCCACAAGTGCAGAACCACTGTGTTTTCATCTTCACTATAATGAAGGTAAAATAAAGGGACAGAACCACAAGATGGATAATGTGCTGGAGCCCAGCAGCCATGAATGGAACTTGATATTTGTTGAATGATTTTTGATTGGTCTTCCAATAAAAAGTCATATCAGGAATTCCCCTGGAGATACAAGTTGCTACAGTGAGCATTATTTGCTGCTAATAATGAAGTAAAAAATTCCCCCTAAATTGTAGGGATGCTTAATAATCTACTGATCATGTAGAATTAAGAATTTTCTTTGTTTGCCAATGATCTCTCATTTTAAATGTCTCTCTTCCCTGCAAGTAAAAGGGAAGCATCTTGCCACAGGAAGAAGATGTAAATCAAGGTAACTTTCTTTCTCTTAATAAGAACTTGCTCCTCTTCTTACCTTTGTTGGTATAAATTTGATGCTATATGTAAATGTGCCTTGTAAAGTCTAAAGTGCTATAAAATGGTGCTATTTTACTTAATAATTAACATTAATGCTAATAAAATGTTGTCCCCTATTAAAATGCAAATGCTTTGGGGAGACTGAAACATTAAACCAATTATGCATGACTTGATGAGAAATATCTCATCAGCAACTTTTCTGAGCAATAAATGATGTGGTGAGATGGAAGAGAGGAGTGTGTGTGTGTGTGTGTGTGTGTGTGTGTGTGTGTGTGTGTACGTCTAGAACTACATTGCCTATCACCATATTTTTTCTGAAGAGTCATGGCCCACCTAAATTTGCTAATATCAATGAAGGGGTCAGAGAAATGACTCAATAAGTACTGATCTCTCACATTCATGTAAAAGGCTAGATGTGGTGGCTCATGAGTGGTGGTGACTGCTCTTTGAGGTGGAGACAGAAAGATCCCCAAAGGCTTGCTGACTAGCTGGACCAGCCAGCTGCTGAACTGCTGGTTTAAACAGAGTCACTGTCTCAGAAAATAAGGTGGAGAGTCAAAGAGGAAAATACTCGGTGTTGACCTCTGCCTTACAGATGTGCACCCCCACACACATACATACACAATAGCACACACACTCACACACTCAAAACACAAAAAATATTCACAAAAGAGGCAAAAATGAAGGCTGGTGTTACAAAGAACTCTCATCTTTTAAATATTTGTTCACTCCTCACTTCCCTTTTGTATTCTTTCCTTCTTGATTGCCATTGCTCCTATTCGCCTTCTTCATTCATGAGCTGTGGCGAGTGACAGAAGAAACCGATAGCCTCTGCTTGAGGATGCTGAGGGTCACACAGGGACAGAATAAGTCACATATGTTGCTGCAGTGCTTTTTGTTCACAGACAAGATAGAGCAGAGCCTTGTGGGACTGCCTCATGTGTGTGCTTAGGAAGGCTTTCCAAGGACGGTGATGGTGAAACTGAGATGTGAAAATCTGAGAATGAGTTATGTAGGTTAAAGGGTAAAGGAAGATTGGTGAGGATAAGAAAAAGGGAGAGGGAGGGAGGGAGAAAGGGAAGGAGGGATATGAGTGTGATAACAGGAAATGGGAAATGAAAGGAAGAAGCAACATAACATTACATATGTCTGGAGCATAGAATATTAAAGAGGGATCTAGAACCTAATATAAAGTAGAAGTGGTGAGTAAAAATTCAAGAGGACCTTTGCAGTAAGGGTAAACAGTTTAGTTTAATATATATATATATATATATATATATATATATATATATATAATATTGTGTATTATATATATATAATACACAATATTATATATTTGTGTGATGGCATAACCTGTTAATATATGCTATACCTTATATGGCCATCATTTTTTTTTATAAGAGAATGTTATATCCACTGTCAGTTCTTGTGATCAATGTAGTTAGTTGCCAGGTTGTCTAATAGTTCTCTTGAATGTATTCCTCCAGTTTATCTGAAATTTCATATCATGTGTCTGCTCTTTCCTGTGCCTGATTAACATACTCTGCCCTCTATTTGTATGAGGTCAACTTTTAAAAATGCTACATATAAACAAGACCCTAGTGCATTTGTTTCTCTGTGCCTAATTGACTTAATTTGCCTTGGCATTATTCTGGCTTACCTATTTTGTTCATAATAAATGCATATAGTTTAATTTCAGTCAAAAGTATGTATCACGGCCTTAGAAAGTGGTGAACTCCTAGCGGATTTTAAGTACAGGCGTGATGCATTGTACAGCATTATGCGTTAAGGGGAATCTGAATGCTTTAAAATTGGGATAAACATTTTTATCCTTTGGGTTCCAGTTTAATGTTTGCTTCTTCTCTCCGAAGTTAAGAATTAGGAGGTCTTGGATGAGGTCTCAGGTTCAAAGAAAATGATGTCAAATAAAATGCAACAATGTAAAAGAAAAGTATCAGTGCTTGTCCTTACATACCTCAGAAGAAGGTATTAAGTAAAGTCAGGGAACCACAGAGAAGGTTTCTGGGCTTTACTGTCTGTGCTCTATCAAGTCTTAGCCCCCCGAGGGCAGTGCAAAGCACATTTGAGATATTTCCTTCATGTCTTCTGCTCCCTGACATTCTCCCCCCCGCCCCTCCCTGTGTGTGTGTGTGTGTGTGTGTGTGTGTGTGTGTGTGTGTGTGTGTGTGTTGGGCTGTATGCCCAAGCCTGAGTACAACCTTAGGTGTCATTCCTCAGGTGCCGGCCACCTTTTGTTGAGATGTGAAACTCACTAGCCTGGAACTTGCCAACTAAGTTAGGCAGGCTGCTCCCCAAGACACTGCTATCTATTTGTCTTCCTCTGCCTAGTGTTGGGATTACAAGCACATGCTAGTGTACACGCTCTGTGGGTTCTGAGGATTGAACTCTGGTCTTAGTTCTTTCAAGGCAAAGCACTTTACCACTGGACTTTCTTGACATTTTCAATCGAAATGTTTCTCTCCCTTAGGCTCCCTTCTTTCAGATGAATATTTCAGAGGATTTCAGGTTAAGGCTGGAGAATTCCACTGTACTCAAGATTTTTCATATCACTCTCTTTACCTGGTACACTATTTTGTCCTCTATAGAGTCCTTGATTTGAGAGTCACTAAATCAGTTGATCAATGTTGTATCCCCTGAGAGACTACATGGCAAGAATAGCAAGGTCTAGAAAGGAAATTTCCAGTAGAATTCTGGAGAAATGTACATAGTCACTAGGGAAATAGAGTTTTAAGAAATGTTGAAAGGAAGTGATATTTCAGATGCAAATTCATCTGGGTTTTCACTATTTTCAGCTTTGTTTATTGCCCCCTGTGGTATACACTTTCTTTGTGGGTTCACAGTGACAGATCAATGTGAACTTTATTTGAGCCTGTGGTCACAGATTATTTTCAGCATTGGCAGCTCTTTTGAAAAGAGTTGCATTGGAAGGCTAGACACATCATATCCAAACCTTTAGGTCCCGTGTACTGGAGAGCAGAGGCAGGAGGCAAAAGAGAAAGGAAAGAGCAGCAGGTTATGTGCCTAGAGATATTAAAATGCTTTACATATGTTAGCCTGATGGATCATCACAGGGATCTGTGAACATAGGTAATTTCATACATTCATTAACGATGAGAACACTGAAGTTCAGAAAGGTTTACAGACAGCCCAAAGTTGTATTAAAGGGAAGAAAGAGACGTGGAATTTGATTTCATATCTGCTTAAAATAGAAATCCATGTTCTTTCCATGGTCAAATTGGAAAGAGCCATTTGGATATAGGAGAAAGAAATTCTTTACCAAATGATGGTATTCATTTATAATTGTTCACATTTTAAGGGATAGTTGAGATTCCATCATTTAAAACTTATTTCCTTTGTAGAATTCCTGTTGACACTGAGGCACTTAGGAGGCACCACAGGGAATATCTGCCCAGCAGTTTGGGAAGAATCTGTGGCTCTCATGTCAGCACAATAAATATAATATAATAAACATAATACATGTGTATATATGTATATTTGTTTATTGCCCTTTTGGATAACCTTGAAGAAATAATCTCCTGGTTTGGGGGAAGAAAAAGGTAGGACCACTAGTCTACCTAAACCTCATGCTATCTAACTTGCACCTTTCTTCATGTGACCCAGCAGCCAAGAAATCTGAACAAACAAAGGCCAGGTCTCAAAGCCTGAAGCCTGGTGGGGCTTCACATGATAATGACGCATGACTGTCAATGGACTCATCTTTCTATGACTCACATGAAACTCAGAAGAAGGAAAATATACACAAGGAGAGAGGGAACTATCTAGTGGCTCTGTGCTTACTGAAAACCAATCTATCAAAAAGCAGTTCACCAAAAACAAAAACAAAAAAAGCATCAACTGAACATGCAATTGGTGAAAATCAATTTTCCAAAGACTGACTGACAAATTCTAAGAAAACTGCTAAGCAAGCATTTAAAACCAGATTGAGGATTTGCTCCTAGCAAAGGCAGATGAGTTTTGAAAGACCAGAGCAGAAGCTAAGGACAGATAGCTATAAAATAAGACCAGTGTTGTTCTCTTAAGAGTTCTTCCAGCTGATTTGGGATGAATAATACCTTTGTAGGGAAACAAATAAAATTGGGAAATGATTAAACAAGTTAAGAATAGCATTTGTGGTCCAAATGTTGAGAAATTCCAGGCTTAATTAGAGTCCTGTGTTGGCAGTTTGAAATGCTGGACTAATTGGGATTGGAAGCTTTCTTTGAAGGTGTCCTGGGAGCTGTCTTGTTCAGATAAGGAACAGCAACTGAAGCACTTGGTGCTGGAACATGAAGGATACAGGATGTCAGTGTCCAGCATGCTGAGAGGAATGAATCCTGCCAGGCCTGATCCAATGTCAGTGTCCAGTTCTTTTGTTCTGAAAACATATAATTTCTTACAAGCATTATACAGTTGTAAAATTATAAATGTATGAGATGTGCATGATGCACAGAACAATTAAGGCTGGTTCTCTGCTCTTTGGATGAGCAGAAGAAAGACATCTATAAATCTTCATTCATGCCATATGGAGAATGGCATCTAATAATAACTCATAGGGATTTTGTAGCCAACAAGTAACATTGTCTATGCGTAGACATTCATGTCTCAGCCAGTCTCAGAGCTGTTCCCATATAGTGGGATTAGCAATATAAATTACCTGCTTGTTCTGCAGTTTAAATTATTCACATCCCGATTGTATCCCCCTCCCTCATTCCCTCCTTCACATGTCTCTGATGGGATTGAAGACCAGATAGTTTAGTTTTTATAATTAAGCTTATTTATTTAGGGGTTAAGATGTTTTAGGTCTAGATAGATGTTTTAAGGTGATAGAGATGAAATATGATAGATATTGATTTACATTCAGAATTTTGGATGCACCAAGATAGGAAAGATGTTTTCTTCAAGGCTGCCAAATACAAATAGCCAAAACACTGAAAATGTAACATTTATCTAATTCCTGATTGTTTCATAGTTCTTCTTGGTGTAGGTAGTTTATTATATGTATGTGTAATACTATAAGTGTATATTTTAAAAAATTTAATACTTAACAAACAAACAAATAAACACAAATAACACCAGCAATAGGAAAGTCTGTTCTTTAATAGTGGATCCAAACCAAGGCTTTGTGCATTCTAGGTAAGTGCTGTGAGGTTGAGTTATATGCCTAGTATAAGTTTTTGATATACTGTCATGTTGAGACAAGAGCACAATTCACGGTTTTCTCTTTTCTTCCTTTCTACACACATTTTAATTTCTCTTGGGTGGAAACCCAGAAGTAGAATTGCTGGGTCATGTTATAAGTCATTTTTTGGCATTTAAAGAAACTGTTCAGCTGTTTTCTGGTAAGATGATATAATTTTAGATTTTACTAACACTCTATTATCGTACTATATAAAAAATGTCAATATCCATGTCAATGCTTTACTGTACAAAATGTTTAATTTGAACATACCAGTTGACACAGTAATGGGCTTTATAAGACATCTTCATACAAGAATATCATGTGCTAGGACTATATTTAACCTCTATACCCTCTTCCTCCTCTCCCACTAACAGAATGGATGCTCTACTTGTCAAAATTGAATCAAGATCAGATAAACAAATTAAATAGTCCTATTTCTCCTACAGAAATAGAAGCCGTCATTGGTAGTCTCCCAAGCAAAAAAAGCCCATGACCAGATGGTTTCAGCCCAGAATTCTACCAGACCTTCAAAGAAGAGGTACTACCAATGCTCCTCAAGCTACTCCAAAAGATAGAAATGGACGGAACATTACCAGATTCATTCTATGAGGCCACAGTCATATTGATACCTAAACTCCACAAAGACCCAACACAAAAAGCGAATTTCAGACCAATTTCTCTTATGAACATTGACACAAAAATACTCAATAAAATACTCCAAAATGAATACAAGAACATATCAAAGATATCATTCGCCATGACCAAGTAGGCTTCATTCCTGGCATGAAAGGATGGTTTAATATATAGAAATACATCAATGTAATCCACCATATAAACAAACTGAAAGAAAAAACCCCACATGATCATCTTCTTAGATGCAGAAAAAGCATTTGACAAAATGCAACACCCATTCATGTTTAAAGTTTTAGAGAGATCAGGGATACAAGGCACATAGCTAAGCATAATAAAGGCTATATACAGCAAGCCTATAGCCAAAATCAAATTAAGTGGAGAGATACTCAAGGAAATTCTTCTAAAATCGGGGACCAGGCAAGGATGCTCACTTTCTCCATATCTCTTCAATATAGTTCTTGAAGTTCTAGCCAGAGCAATAAGCCAACAAAAGGAGATCGAAGGGATCCAAAATGGAAAGGAGGAAGTCAAAGTATCCCTATTTGCAGATGATATGATAGTGTAAATAAGTGACCCTCAAAATTCCACCAGACAACTACTACAGCTGGCAAACACCTTCAGCAAATTGGCTTCATACAAAATTAACTCAAAAAAGTCAGTAGCCTCCCTATATACAGATGACAATTGTGCAGAGGAAAAAATTAGGGAAACTACACTCTTCATGATAGCCACAAGCAATACAAAATATCTCAGAGTAACTCTAAGCAAATAAGTGAAGGACTTGTTTGAAAAAAACTTCAAATCTCTAAAGAAGGAGATTGAAGATGACATCAGAAGATGGAAAGAGCTCCCTTGTTTGTGGATTGGGAGAATTAATATAGTAAAAATAGGCATCTTACCAAAAGCAATTTACAGATTCAATGCAATACCTATCAAAATACCTACACAGTTTTTTAAAGACATTGAAAGATTAATTCTCAACTTCATATGAAAACAAAATAAGAATAGATAAAAGAGTCCTATAGAATAAAAGATTCTCCAGAGGACTCTCCATACATGGTCTCAAACTGTACTATAGAGCAACAATAATTCTAATAGCATGGTAGTGGCATAGGAATAGGCTTGTTGGCCAATGGAATCAAATCGAAAACACAAAAATAAGTTCACACAATATGGTCACTTGATTTTTGGCAAAGAAGCCAAATCTATCCAATGGAAAAAGGATAGCATCTTGAACAAATGATGCTGGTCCAACTGGATGTCTACATGTAGAAAAATGCAAGTAGATCCATATTTATCACCATGCACAAAACTCAAGTGCAAGTGGATTAAAGACCTCAACATAAAACCAGAGACACTAAATTGGTTAGAAGAAAAAGTGGGGAAGAGCCTAGAACTCATTGGCACAGGAGACAACCTCATGACCAGAACTCTAACAGTCCAGGCTCTAAGGTCAACAATAAATAAATGGGACCTCATGAAACTGAAACGCTCTGTAAAGCAAAGACATTGTCAACAGAAGAATGCCACAGCCTGCAGACTGGGAAAAGATCTTCACCAACCCTACATCTGACAAAGGAGTAATATTCAAACTATAGAAAGAGGTCGAGAAATTAAAGACCACCAAACCAAATAATACAATTGAGAAATGGGGCTGAGAGCTAAACAGGGAATTCTCAAGAGAGGAATATCAAATAGCTGAGAAACACTTAAAGAAATGTTCAATGTCCTTAGTCATCAGAGAAATGCAAATCAAAACGACTCTGGATTCCATCTTACACTCATCAGAATGGCTAAGGTAAAAAACTCAATTGACAGCATATACCTGCAAGGATGCGGAGAAAGGGGAAACACTCATTCATTGTTGGTAGGAATGTGAACTTGTACAACCACTTTGGAAATCATTCTGGTACTTTCTCAGAATACTGGGAATAGGGCTACCTCAAGACCAAGCTATTCCACTGCTTGGAATATACCCAAAAGATGGTCTACCTCACAAAAAGGACATATGTTCAACCATGTTTATAGCAGCCTTATTCTTAATAGCCAGAATCTGGAAACAACCTACGTGTCCCTCAGTTGAAGAATGGATAAAGATACTGTGGTACATTCACACTATGGAATACCACTCAGCTATTAAAAACAAGGAACTCTTGAAATTTGCAGTCAAATGGATAAACTAGAAATGATCATCCTGAGTGAGTTAATCCAGACCCAGAAAGATACACATGGTATAGACTCACTTATAACTGGACACTAGCACAACAGGGATTTCCCCTGAAGTCTTCCCTTAGCATGAGAGTTTGATAGATACTGGGGCTTCCTATTGGTACTCCAGGTGAGAGATGTAGGGAGAATGGGGAAATAGAAGGATCCATAGTGTCCTAGAAACCTACAAGAAGACCTTTAAGGCTGGCAGATCTGGACCCAGGGGGCTCTACTCAATCTATTGTACCAACCAAGGACAGTGCATGCAGTAAACCTAGAACCCCTATCGAGATCTAGCCAACGGACACCACATTCTCCACAGTTGTTTGGAGAGCAGGGACTGACTACGACATGACCTCTTATGCCCTCTATATGACCACTTTCCCTTGGTGGGGAGGCCTGGTAGCACTCAGAGGAAGGGGAAGCAGGCTTTATGGACAAGACATGATAGGCTGTGATTGTATGGTGGGGGGAAGGTCCCTTTGTGTCACAGACCTAGGGGAGGTGAAAGGGTGAAAGAGAGAGGGAGAGGGAATGGGAACATACAAGTGAGGGGATAACAATTGCGATGTAATTTGAATAAATTACTTAAATTAAAAAAAGAAAAAAAAAAAGAATTAGAAGCCCACTTGTTTGTACACTCAGAAATCCCATTAAAAAAAAAAACTAAACAGGAAGCCATAATATATACACAGATGACCTGGTGTAGACCCATGCAAGCCCTGTGCATGCTCCCCCAGTCTCTGTGAGTTCAAATGAGCTTTGACAATATTGATTTAGGGTTTTAAAAATTGTTTTGTTTTGTTTTTGATTTTGATGTCTTTCATCCCCTTTAGCTATTACACTTTTTCTGCCTCCTCTTCTGCTGGGGTTTTTTGAGCCCCAAGTGGAGTAGTTTGACAAAGACATCTTGATTAGGGCTTAGTGTTCAGCGTCTCTCACTCTTTGTATAATGTGTGGCTGTGGGTTTCTGTATTTGTTCCCATCTGCTGAAGGAGAGAGCTTTTCTGATGATTGCTGAACAAGGCACCAAGTATAGCAAAATATCATTATGAATATTTTATTATTAATATTTTTAAAGAAAAAATTTCATTTTACCCTATGTTCCTGGGCTGTCTAGTTTCAGGTTCTTGGTCACCTGAACAGTGTCAAGTTCCATCTTATGATATGGGTCTGAAGTCAAATCAGATGCTGGTTGGTTATGCCCACAAGCTTTGTGCCACCATTACCCTAACATTTCTTACAGGCAGGATACCACGGAAGGTCACAGGGTTTGTGGCTGGGCTGGTTTTTTTACATTTCTTATTTTTGGTAGTGTGCACAGTACCTTCCTATACCAGACACTAGCACATAGAGTTGAAGGCTCGGTATAGGCACCATCGTAACTTCTCCACATTCCATGAGTTGTGCAGGTGCTGTCTTCAGCTATGGGACTTTGCTGTCAGCTTGTGAAGAGCAACATATAGTCTTGGTGGCAGCCTGGGCTGTTTGGGGGTTCCTATAAAAAGCACTTTGGCCAACAACTCAATTAGATGTAACCAAGTACCAGTATTGGAAGATTTACTTGGTGGCAAAGATAGCTAGTTGGGAATCTATCACTCCCCCCTTATTTGACAATTTTATTTAGACTGCTTTTATATATGCACATATTTTAGGAAGCATCTACTGTATTCAGGTTCCACAGTAACCCTCAAATGGCCCTTAATTTTAGCTCTTTTTGCACATTCCATTCCTTGTTCTCTTTTTTCCCCTTCCCAGCTTGATCCTCCCATCCCAGGACTCCCCTATCCACTCATAAATAGCTATTTTATTTCACTTTCCTAGGGATGCATATCTGTCCCCATAGTCCCTTATTTTATACCTATATACTGTGGTTCTATGGATTGTGGCTTGGCTATCATTGACTTAACAGCTAATATTCACATGTAAGTGAAAGCACACTGTATTTGTCATTTTGGGTCTGGTTACCTCAGTCAGGATGATTTTTTTTTTCTAGTTCTATCCATTTGCTTGTGAATGCCATGATTTCTTTCTTTCTTTCTTTCTTTCTTTCTTTCTTTCTTTCTTTCTTTCTTTCTTTCTAATTGCTGAGAATGTCTCATTGTGTAAATGTACCACATTTTCTTTATCCACTAATCTGTGAGGGGCATCTAGGTTGTTTCCAAGTTCTGGGCTATCATGTATAGAGTAGCAATAAACATGGTTGAACAAGTGTCTCTGTGGTAAGATAAATCATCCTCTGGTTATAGATCTGAGAGTGATATAGATAGATCTTGAGGTAGATTGATTCACATCTTTCTGAGGAACCACTACACTGAGTGTTGCAGCTGGTGAGGGATGGCACCAACTCTCCCACCAGCCACAGGTGGCAAGGGGTGAGAGGGAAAAAGCATCTCTCCCTTGCTCTTGACTCCACATGGCAGACAAGTGGCAGGGCCAGTCCTCCTGCACTCATGCCTTCTGGGCTTGCTCCCTTATAACCCCCCATCACCAGGGCCAACCCTTTTTTGTTGGCCAGGTGAGGTGTGGGGTGCTTCCCTGAGTACTGCAACTGGTGAGGGGCAGGGCCAACTATCCTGCTGTCACACGTTTGGGCCAGCTCTCCCAAGATGCCCAGGTGAGGGGTGGGGCCAGCTTTACACATCCCTCAGACATCAAGGTGACCCCAGGCAGCATCCCACACCAGGGATATCTGTCTGGCTGTTGGTGGTAAGAGATCCCTGCTGTATATGGCCATGTACCCAGACATAGCCCTTAGTGGCAGCACAGGCCAGGACATTACCATAGGCCCAGGTGGCATTGCCAGCTACTTACATCAAGCTGTTCCTCACTACTGTCAGTTCTCTGGTTCTGCCTGTCTTCATTGTGCACACATCCCTCTGCTCTCTTTCTGTTCCATCTCTCAACCATTTACTTGCTCATCTTACTGGTGCCCAGGGTCTCTGGATGTCTGAGGTCATCTCAGGAGTGCTATGCCCGCCCATGCCATGTGGCACTTGGCAGGAGTTGTCTGGGGCATGGTATGCTTACCTGGGCCTGTGTTGCACTGGGCTGGGGGTCTTCTCAGGCTTTGTCTGCCCGCCTGGCTCGTTGGAGGCTGGGTGGGGGTCATCTTGGGCATGGTCTGCCCGCCTGGGCTCTGTGGCACCAGGTAGGGGTTGATTTAGGGAGGTGCTCTACCTGCCTGGGCTGTGTGGCTCTGGCCTCTTCAATTTTTCAATGTAGCTACCCAGTGCTATGAATTTGCCTCTTGAACTGTCTTCATTGTGCTCCATAAATTTGGGTATGTTGTGCATTCATTTTTATTCAATTTTAGAAAGTCTTTAATTTCCTTCTAAATTTCTATGACCCAATTGCTTTTAACTGTATTTTAATTTTTTACATATACATTTATATTATTACAAATATATAAGTAAACTACCTACATCAAGAAAAACCACTGAACAATCAGGAATTATATAACCGCTATATTCATAGTGTTTTGGCTATTTGTATTTGGCAACCTTGGAGAAAACATCTTTCCAACTTGGTGAGTCGAAAATTCTGAGTGTAAATCATATCCCATCTCTATCACCTTAAAACATCTATCTATACCTAAAAACATATTAGCCCCTAAATAAGTAAGCTTAATTGTAAAACTAAGCTATCTGGTCATCAACCCCATCAGAGATTTGATAAAGAATAAAAAATTATTACCTGAGTTAATCAGAAAGTGCAGGTTAGCAGCTTCCAAAATGAAAAAAAATGACAGTGATAGTTTGCTGCCTTAACAGTCGCCCCAAACTTTCTGTAACATTGGAGCATCATCTTCAGCCATCTGGCTCAGTATATCTGACAGACATATTTTTGAGGCAGGAACTATTGAGGACTGGCTTACTCTGTCTTGGCAGAGTTTGGCCATTGACTCTGCATTGAAGCTTGCCTATTTCTAGGTAGAATTCTGTCTGTGGCCAAAACGAGAACCTTTTGTTCAGCGGCTGGTTTGCCACATTTGAAGCCATCTCCATAAGGAGATTCTTTGATGCTCATCATCTTCTTTGAGATAGGCTGGGTGTTACCAGCAGTTAAACTATATTATTGTCAAAGAGTCTTTAAAATAATAAAAATGTCTTTAAATGCTATATTCTGTAGGTCTCTTAGGTTTTTGAAGACTTCATCTAACTATTTTACCTTATCTATTTATAGAATTGTATTTATTTGGTAAACCTAAGATATATATTCTTGTGATAAAACCAGACTAGTCATTGACATGACCATGATTTGCTCAACTAACAGTTAATTTGTATTACTTAATTAACCTAAACAGCCTGCAACAGCACTTTCAAAGTATTTGAAGTAAACCTTGTATTATAATTGAGTTGTATGTGTACAGTACCTCATATTAGAGTAGAACTATATTATACTTACACACATATATAATATAATATATATAGAAATATAGAAACATATATAATATAGAAATATTATGGGGCACCACTCTCTTAAAGTTTCTTCCAGCTGATTTGGGACAAATAATACCTTTGTAGGGGCCAAAATAACATTGGGGAAAATAGTTAAACAAGCTAGGAATAGCATTTGTGGTCCAGTTTCTAAATGTTGAGAAATTCCAGGCTTAATAAAAGTCCTATATGGGACAGTCTGAAATGCTGGACCAATTGAGATCAGAAACTTTCTTTGAAGCTGTCCTGTTCTGATGAGGAACAGCAACCGAAGTGCCTGGGCATGGACCATGAAGGATGCAGGATCCTCAGAATCCTGCATGCTGAAAGGAATGAATTCTGTCAGGTATGATCCAGCACCAATGTCTTGTTCTTTTCTTCTGAAAACATATAAATTATCACAGGCATTATAAGTCCTAAAATTATGAATGTATGAGTTGTGCAAGATGCACAGATCAATTAGGGAAAGTTCTCCGCCCTTTGTATGAGTGGAAGAAAGACACCTGTAAATCTTCATTCATGCCATATGAAGAATGGCATCTCATAATAAGTCACAGGGATTCTGTAACCAACAAGTCTTACTGTCTATGCATAGATATTCGTGTCTCAGCCAGTCCCAGAGCTATTCCCATGTAGTGGGATTAGCAACATAAGCTACCTGGTTGTTCTGCAGTCCGATTGTAGCCCCCTCCCTCATCACCTACCTATTCCACCCCCCTCCCTCTTACCATCTCCCTCCCTTCCGTAGTCCTCAGAAAGAGGAGCCCGGCTCCCCTAACATCTGACCTCAGCCTATCAAATCTCAGATATACTACTTGTATTCTCTTCCTCTCTTTCCTGGCAAAGGTCTCTGCCAGGTGGAAGTGATCAATGTTGGTGAGCCACAGTCCACGTCAGAAGTAGTCCCTATGCCCCATATTGTGGGACCCACATGAGACTGTGCTGCATATCTTCTACATCTGAGCTGAGGGTCTATGACCCAATTTTCATTTTCATTCAATAGGAGTTGTTCAGTTTCCATGAGTTTGTAAGGTTTCTGTGTTTCTGTTTTTGATGTCCAGCTTTAATCTCTTATGGTCAGACAAGATGCAGGGTATTATTTCAATCTTCTGTATCTGTTGGAACTTGCTTTGTGTCTGAGTGTGTGGCTAATTTTGGAGAAAGTTTCATGAGGTGCTGAGAAGAAGGTATGTTCTTTTGTGTTTGGGTGAAATCTTCTGTAAATATATGATAGGTCCATTTGGCTTATAACATGTTAGCTCCATGATTTCTTCATTTAGTTTTTGTCTAGAGGACCTGCCTGTTGGTGGGAATGGGTATTAAAAGTCTCCCACTATGAGTGTTTAGGGTTAGTATGTGATTTAAACTGTACTAGTGTTTCTTTTACAAACTTAGGTGCCCTTGTGTTTGGTGCATAGATGCTAAGAATTGCAATGTCTTCTTGGTAGATTTTTTTTCCTCTGATGAGTATGTAGTGTTTTTCCCTATCTCTTTTAATTAGTTTTGGTTTGAAGTCTATTTTGCCAGATTTTTTCTTTTTTAAATCATAATTTATTTACTTTACATTTTGATTGTAATCTCCTTGCTCTTATCTTCCTGTTCTCACCCTCCCTCTCTCTTCTGCCCTATTCCTGTCTCCTAGACCTCTCACCGGTGGGGTCCTCCTCCCCCACCATCTGACCATAGCCTATCAGGTTTTGTCAGATATTAAAATGGCTACACCTTAGGTCCCTTTGCTTAGAGTGTCTTTTTCCATCCTTTTACTGTGAGGTGATGTCTACTCTTGATGTTAAGGAGTGTTTATTGACTGAAGCAGAAGGATGGATCTCATTTTCACATCCATTCTGTTAGCCCATGCCTTGTTATTGAAGATTTGGTACTAGTGATTTTGAAAGCTATCGTTGGGCAGTGTTTGTTGATTCTTGTTCCTTGTTGTTGTGGTGGTGGTGTGTGTGTATGTGTTTTCTCCTTTTATTTGCTGGTTTGGAATTAATTATTTGTTGTCTTCTTTTGGGTGAGGTTAACCTTTTTAAGCTGGAGTTTCCCCATCTAGCACATTCCGTAAAGCTGGATTTATAGATAGATATTGCTTAAATTTAGTTTTATCACGGAATATCTTATTTTATCCATCTATTGTGATTGAAATTTTTTCTGGGTATAGTAATTTGGGCTGGTATTTGTGGTCTCTTAGAGTTTGTAGAAAATCTGTCTAGGCCCTTTTCACTTTGAGAGTCTCCACTAAGAAATCAGGTCTAATCTAATAAATCTCCCTTTATGTGTTACTTGCTCTTTCTTCCCTCACAGCTTTTCAAAGTTTTTCCTTGATCTGTATGTTTAGTATTTTGATTATTATGTGACAAAAGGACTTTCTTTTCTGCCTCAGTGTATTTGGTGTTCTGTATGGTTCTTATACCTTGATAGGCATCTCCTTCTTTTGGTTAAGGAAAATATTTTATCTATGATTTTTTTGAAAATATTTTCTGTGCTTTTGACTTGTGTTGTTTCTTCCTTCTCCTCCTCCTCCTCCTATTTTTTTGCTTAACTGTTTCACCTCCTTCTCCTTCTTTAACTGAACATAGATTCTTCTCTCCTATAACACATCCTGATGACAGTTTTCACTCCCTCAACTTATCCCAGCTCTCCTCCACATCTCCCTTACCCCAGATCCACTCCTCCTCTGTCTCCTCTTCAGAAAAGAACAGTTCTCCAAGAGATGATAGCCAAATAGGACAAAACAAGAGATTCAGTCCTTTGTAGTGTCCCATGTTTCCTGAATGCTTTGTGTCGGGATTTTTTTTTTTTTTAAGATTCAACATTTTCTTTGCCTGAGCTATCCATTTCTTCTATCATGTCGTCAATGCCTAAGAGTCTCTCTTCCATCTCTGTATTCTGTGGTGAGGCTTGCCTCTGAAGTTCTTGTTAGATTTCCTAAGTCTTTCGTTTCCAGATTTACCTCAGTTTGGGTTTTCATTATTGATTCTATTTTCACCTTCAGGACATGAACTGTTTTATTTCTTTGCTTCCATTATTTGTGTTTTTATAGCTTTCATTGAGGGAATTATTGATTTCCTCTTTCAGACCCTCTATCATATTCACAGAGGCTATTGTAAGGTCTTTGTCTTATACAGCTACTTTGCAGTACTCAAGGCCTGCTGTGGTAGGGTGTCGGCATAAAGTTATTGTGTAGTTTAAATTCTGATTTCTTGTCTAAATGTTGTGTAAACTCTGCTCCCCAATTGTCCCCTTGATATGTCAATAAAGCAGCTTATAGCCAATTGATGAGCAGGGAATTCAGCAGTGGAATTCAGCCACAGGCGGAGGTGCAAGAGAAATGAGGAAGATTCAGTTGGAGCAATGACAGAACTAAAAAACAAGGAGACTGGGGATTGCGGCAAAGATGGAGTCAGTGTAACATAGAGGGTTAAGAACAGACACAGACTGCTCAAGATTGTATGGTGCAGCTTATTTTTAAGCAATATAAAAGAGTCTCAATTATTTGCATGATAGCTGGGTTAAGAGAGAAACTAAAAGAAACAAACACTGTTTAATAAAATTAACATCAACAGTAGGGTTTCTGGGCTCCAGTGGAGACACATTTTCCTGGCCAATCATTAATTGTATTTTTACACTGGTGTCTAGGCATATGAGTTTGGGAAGATTGTAATTCTAAGTGCTGATATCTGGTCTCATCTTTGTCAGACAGGTGTTTTGTTCCTTGGTTTCTTTTTTTCTTTCCAATCTGTTGTAGAGTTTGGTGACTGTGTGTTGCCTGGTAGGGAATTGTGATAGGTGTGGACACTGGTGATTCCAAAGTAAAACGTCTTTCTAGGTATTGGGAGCTGACACTTTGGGATGGAGATGGGAATGAGGGAATCTAAGGGGGTGTACAGGAAGGAGGAAAGCAGGGTGTTCAACAAGAATCTGGTTAGTTTCCTGGTATTAAGGGAAGAGAGTGAGGGAGTTTATATAAGGGCTGCTGCAGAGCTGGGATGAGACTAAGGACTTGAAGGAATGGAAGAGGAAGTGAAGATCTGCTTGAGTCCAGCTGTTCAGAAACTATTTAGGGGGGCCGGAGAGATGGCTCAGAGGTTAAGAGCACTGTCTGTTCTTCCAAAGGTCCTGAGATCAATTCCCAGCAACCACATGGTGGCTCACATCCACCAATAATGAGATCCGGTGCCTTCTTCTGACATATAGGCACACATGGGAGAAGAACACTGTATAAATAATAAATAAAATCTTAAAAAAGAAACCATTTAGGTAAATTTTACCTAAGGAAAAATTTTACCTAAGGGTAAATGAACAAAATAGTCCCTTTTGACTAAAGTGTATTCATTTTTCTTCATCATTGCACATAGTAAGCTAAGTACTTTTCCAAGATTTTACATGCCATCTAAGAGGATACGTACTTTGACTTCAAAATCTTAACTTCCATATAATTATCTAATTGACAAGGAGTGAGGTAAAGGATTATGTAGAACTGTAATGCTTGAGCTCTTGTTGTCAAGTCATGCTATGAAGAACTTATTTCCACTTTCCTTTATTCGTTATTCTCTTCTATTTCCCCCATCCATCTCATATTAAATTTATCTTATTGAGCCTTTTATATACCAATAAAATTATCAGCTGAAATTTATTGAGCCCTTATGTGGACAAGATACTAAACCTATAGCAAATCTCTGACACAGTTAGATGATTAATACAATTTGTTTAGTAGACTATATAGAACGTAGAAGTTTATTTTAGCAAGCACTGGCTGTTTTGAACATGCAGCAGATGGGTTAGAGTGAATGACCACTTCCTGGCTCCATTCATAATTTCCCCTACTATAGTCAGTCATAGAGAAGAAACACCACATTGTTCCTTCATTAGTTCAAATGAGTCCAGCAGGAACCAGCTACTTCTCACCCACCATCTTTCTGTGGTTGGATAAACTATATCAGGTACTTTTGTGTACGAAGTTTGAAAGCTGAGATAATTTTCTCCTTCATATCTAAAACATCATGTGATTCTTGATCTCTCATAAGGGACTTGCAAAAGAAGCCAGTTTTAAATAAAAGATCACACTAGATTTCTCACTCGAGTGCATCCTTATGGCCATCTAATACACCATAGCTCCCCAGGGTAGTCTTCATCATGGAAACAAAGATTTTTACGCCATGAGTGACTTGTAAACCCATCCAACGGGTGTTCTTCATCCCAACGTTGACACTGCTTTGTTTAGTGTAACACTTCCCAAGGTGACCCTTGCTCTCTCCTGTATGCTCTCATATGGTCCCCCCACACCTTCAAAGGCACATCTGCATGACATGTACACTCGAACACAAGCTGATCGCATGGATGTTTTTAATTAAAATGAGGAATGGGGATAAAGAGAGTAATTAGCGCCATGTCGTGTCGATGTTAACAATGGCAACTTGACTACTGAATGTGCCAAATGACTCCTTGGGAACCAAAGATGGGACAGAGGACTGTTGTTTCTCTCACAGTTACTCTAGTTTCCAGGCTCTTTCAGGGAAGGAATACCTCAGAACCTGCTCTCCGTGTACAGCATTGCTTGCAGTTTCTCTCTATTCTCACATGTGGCTCTTTGCAGTCACAAGGAACTGACTCTGATCGGCTTACTAAAAAAAGAAATACAAGGGTTCACTCCTTCCAGAGAAATTTTCTTTCTTTATTTCATTTTAAAAGATTTACTTTATGTACATGTGTGCTTTGCCTGTGTTTGTATGTTTGTATACCACATGCATGGCTTTTATCTGTGAAGCTCAAAAGAGGGAATTAGAGTCTTTGTGAGCCACCATGTAGGTGCTGGGGAATCGACTTTGGCTTCTCTGCAAGAGCAGAGATTCCTCTTAACCACTGAGTTACCTCTTTAGGCCCCATCCCAACCAGGAGACTTTCTAAGGATAGATTTCACTTTGTGCAACTTAAATTTTATATTTATTGATTGGGTGTGTACACGCGTGTGCTTGCATGATTATGGTGTGTACATGACATATTTTGAGGGTATTATGAAAGCTACTATTTCCATGATTTCTTTTCACTTGAATATAGGAAGGCTACTGATTTTGTGTTTTAATCTTATATATGGTTACAAATCTATGGAGATCAGGGGAGTCAATGTTTTGGATTGAATGAGAATGGACTTTATATATTTATATGTTTGAATATTTGGAATGGTTTGGGAAAGATTTAGAGGTGTGGCTTTCTCGGAGGAAATGTGGCATTAGGAGGGGGGTTTGAGATCTCAAAAGACTCATGCATTTCCAGTGTGTACTCTGTCCCCTGCTTGCAGTCTTTGAGATGTGAGCTTTCAGCTATTCTTTCTCCCATTCCTTTGCTCAGCCTCCATGGACTCTAATTTTCTGACACCATAAACCTAAGCAAATGCTCTCTTAAAAACACACACACACACACACACACACACACACACACACACACACGAGGTCAGAAAACGACTTAGCAGAACTGGCATTCTCTTTTCACTTTTACCTGGGTCCTAGGGTTTGAAGTCAGGGTGTCATGCTTGCACAGCAAATGTCTTTACCCAGTGATTCACCTTCCTGGACCACTTTTCAGTTTTTGTGTGGATCCTGGCTTAGCGGGTGGCAGGGCCCACCAATACACTGATTTGTCAGGCTTTTGTGGCCTTCCTTACATGATTCTCCTAAATGACAAAATCTTCTCCTGCATCCCTGACCCATTCTGCCCATCCTTCAGGCCCTGTCTGCATTGCCTCTTTTTGGACACACTTTCGGTTGTCCCCCAGCCTATAGTTTGTGATTTATCTCCCGTGCCACCAGAAACATTGCAGGTCTGTAACAAGGATTTCCTTTGAAGACAACTTTGTGACTCTAACCTTCCATCTTTATCACATGGCATTCTTCTGTAAACCCAATATCTCCATCACAAGGGAGTCCATTTGCCATGACATATAGTTTCTATTGGAAAGGGGGCGTCGTGACTATTCCTCAATTATCAGACAAAATTGCATCAATAAATGCTTCAACTTTTGCTCTTCTTTTCTCTTTTTAGGCTTTTATTATGGTTCATGACAGAGATAAGCCAGTGAGGTCTGATCTACAATATTCACTACTCCTTCTAAGTCTCTCGTCATTTTTTTAAAAAAAAGCATATGGTCCATTTAGCTAATTCTTGTGTCCTTAGGACACACCTAATTATTGCTCAAAAAAGCTTCTTTTCTTCTGAGTCTGACAATGTATTCTAGGCTCACATTTGTTCTTCCTCTGGAAAGTGTGATATCTGCAATTTCCAGCCTTTCGGGAAACCCAGGTGCCAGTCAATAGTGCTTAGGGATAGGGTTACGTGTTATTGCAGTCATATTGCTAATAGGCTATTTCTAATGAACAAGAGAAAATGTACAAATAATAAAACTACATATTCATTTACTATTCCTTTTTCAATATTAACTTTATGATTGAACCTTTTAAAGTATTATTAGTATAATGCCTTACTATGTTGTTCGGAGTAAAATAGGTCCATAATGGCAATGTGACCATTAATGTCAACAATGAGATTTAGTTCAGATTTCTGTGTAGTTTTTATTATCCGTGTAGCAGATCCCACTGAGGATGCACCAAGGTCTGTGGACATAGGAAGCACCAGGAAGACTTGTTTGTCTCTCTGGACCATTATGGACCTAGTAGCATCCAGTCATTTTGATTTGTCTTGACTTACTCGCAAATGTAGATAAGTTCTTTGGGTAATTAGGTTTCTTTTATTAAGTCATGAACTTACATTATGCAGTGCATGTAATGACATAAAGCAGTGTGTATAAGAACATCTTGCTGTGCTCCTCGGGCAGAACACGGCTCTCACCATTAACGATACAGGGCTGGAGAGTGGGTTCTTTGTAGCACTGCTACTATGACAGTGTAAGGGGAAGGAAGTAATGTTTGCACATGCTCGGTGTGTGAGTGTCTGGGCCCTTCTCATTTCCTACGTATCTTGTGCTCTGGGCCCAGCTTGTTAGTTCTAGAGATCTGGGAGATACTGTAAAAATCTGTGATGCTTGCACATCCTGTGCTGGCTTTGGCCTGGTATGGTTGTCATTTATGTGACATATGGATACACCAGAACACACTTGGTGCTACTTGCTTGTTTCTGAGACTTCACAAGGGACCACAACACACCCTGAGCTAAGCTTCTGACAGCTCCACTTTTCTTTCTGGATTCTCACTTTTCATTCCCTATGTACAAAGTAGGTGGATCTACTGCATCTATCGATACGACTAACCAGGTATAGACTCATTTAAGAAACTGGTCAAAGCTGTATCTTACTACACATAGCATCAAGGCTGTGTACCCATGCAGGCCTGCCTCTCACTTGCCCCCTGGCAGCAGAATCTTGGAAATTAGGTACAGGTTTGAAGCAAGGTTTGGCACAAGCCAGATATGTGTCAGAAGATGGTATTTAGTTTAAGCTTTAGTTTGCATGTCTGTAAAACAGTCGGGGGAATATGGTGACTGGGAGGAGAGAGGCAGCCTTGCATGAGTGCCTGCACTTACAGCATGCGTATAATCAGCTGGTTAGAAATACTAGCTCCCTTTCTGTCAGGATCTGGTAAGATGAATTGCTCCCCAAGGCTAACATGATGAGAACTGCCTGCCTCAGCTCACCAAATGAGGCTTTAAAGAATTAACTTGGGCAGTTTTAATTGATCAGCTTGCAATTTCCACAAGTGGGTGCAGATTAGCCACACTGTATTATGGCCTAATTACATTTGTCACTCCTAGGAGCCTGCTGAATACATTGTATCTTTCCTATTAAAATTGGGTTCCTCTAATTAAAACCAAGGAGTTCTGCAAGCAGCCAACGGTGTTTTAATTCTGGCAGCCCATGTTTAATCAGAACAATGGTCCATGCGTCCTGATCGTTTCTTTGGGATCAAATTTACCACCTAATGTGCCACAGAGTTGTACTGTTGAATGAAGTTGAAATGACTTTTGTTCAGGAGATCAAGACAGTTTCCTGGAAGCCGAATGGTAACTGTTTTCACTGCTTGCTCTCTGGCTTTTATTTTTGTTACATGCATGCGTTTCTTTACTCACTTGGCATTGATTTATAGAGGCTTCCTAGTAGGTAGGCTCTATAGGAGACATGGGATAACACAGAGATATTACTTAAGAGCTGGTCTCTAAGGTTGGGGTAAAAAGATCTCATTGTAGGGGGTAGGGGTAATGCAACAGAATTAAGTACTTTTAAAAATGATTCATAGTCAATGAGAGAGTTCTAGGAGAAGCTAAATCTATGTGGCTTCTATCTTTATGTTTCTTTTTTTTTTTAAAGCCCTATGCTTTAAGGCAGGCAAATTTTCACGGATCCAGATGCCTTAATTGTAGAGTTTGATGATAATGCCTATTGTAGGGTGTTGGTGTAAAATATTCAAGATGCAAATATTAATGTTAACACTTATATTTGTAAGCCTTGTGTGCTGGTACATGCTATAACCCCAGCAATTTGGCAGGTTGAAAGGGGAGGATTTCTTGTGCTGGTAAGTTTGTTATCAATATACACAACAGAGAAAATCCCATATTTAAGAGCCTCTTTGTTTTTTATGACTATCAGTGTTTAGGAATCTGGTGGAGTCAGATTTCCCATCACAGAAACAACATGCCCTCCTACCACGTATCCAGCCTTCACATGTATTTTCCCCTTCATCATTATTATTATTATTATTATTATTATTATTATTATTATTATTATATTTCTTTTTTACATATACATTTATGTTATTACACATAAATAAAGTAAGCTCCTACAAGAAGAACCATGAAACAATCAGGAATTATCTAAATGTTATATTCCCAGTGTTTTGGCTATTTGTATTTGGCAATATCGAAGAAAACATCTTTACTGTCTTGGTGAGTCTAAAATTCTGAATGTAAGTCAATATCTATCATATCTCATCTCTATCAACTTAAAACATCTATCTAGACCTAAAAACATCTTAGTCCCCTCCTATTCTTAATATCAGTTTATTTGGTGGAAGAGTTCATCCTCTCATTGAGTTTTTATGATCTTGTATATATCCTTTCTCCTTCATTTTAGTAAGTCCCTTTTTAAAAAGTCTCTTAAAAAGGATTTGTTTTCTTTAAAAAATTTAAATTAAAGTATAATTTCATTACTTTCCCCTCTCCCTGTCTTCCCTCCAACCCTTCCCAGGTGACCTCTATCTAACCTCTTCCATGTCTTCCCATTCTCAAATTGATAGCCTCTTTTTGATTATCACTGTTACATACATATGCATAAACTATGCATATTTACATATAATTATTATAATCTGCTGAGTCTGTTTTTTGTCGTTTGTGTGTATATGATTTCCGGCTTGTCCTCCATAACCAATTAGAGGGCTCACGCTGGGGGATGTGAATTCTCCCCTTTTCAGCAATCATCACTAGCCCATACTACTTTGCCATGCGATGGGACCCTGTGAGAGTCCCTCCTTCCACGTTAGCATGTCCATTGGTATTGCCACTCTTTAGATCTTGTCTAGGCAGCCACACTGAGATATCATAGGTGTAAATTCCCGGTTGCTTCTAGGAGACATAATATACAGCAGATTCCCTGGTTCTCGGGTTCTTATAATCTTTCCACCTTGTCTTCCACAATGTTCCCAGAGATTTAGGTTTAGGGGTATGTGTTGTAGTTGTATCTGTTGGGACTGGGCTCCACATAACCCACTGATCTCTGCATTATGACATACTGTAGTTTTCTGAAATGGCCTTCATTGGTTAAAAAGAAACAGAGCTATTTTATCCTTAATTACGTATGTGTGTGTGTGTGTGTGTGTGTGTGTGTGTG
Source organism: Acomys minous (assembly GCF_964271855.1). NCBI lineage: Eukaryota > Metazoa > Chordata > Mammalia > Rodentia > Muridae > Acomys > Acomys minous. The sequence continues at coordinate 44,464,325 of NC_140493.1, read as the reverse complement.
TGTGTGTGTATGTATGTGTATACAAGTGTGAATGAAAGTACCCACAAAGTTCAGAAGTGGGCTTCAGATCCCCTGGAAATGGAGCCACAGGCAGTTGTGAACTGCCTGATGTGGGTGCTGGGAAGAAAACTTGAGCCCTTTGTAAGAGTAACAAGAGCTCTTTAAAAAATTTTTTTAAAATTCACATTACATCCAGGTTGTTATCCCCTGACTACTATCTTCCTGTTCCTCCCTCCCTCCCTCTTTCACACTATCCCCCTCCCCTAGACCTGTGACAGAAGGGGACTCTTCCCCCACCATATAACCATAGCCTATCAGGTCTCATCCGGTTAGCCTGCTTCCCCTTCCTCTGTGTGCCACCAGGCCAGCCCACCAAGGGAAGTGGTCAAATAAGACACTAGAGTTCATGTCAGAGGAAGTACCCACTCTCCCCACAGCCATGGAGAATGAACTGTCCTTTGTCTAGATCTAAATAGGGGGTCTAGGTTTACTGCGTGTATTGTCCTTGGTTGGTACAACAGTTTGTGCAGGCCCCGCTGGGTCCAGATCTGCCAGCCTTGATGGACTCCTTGTTGGGTTCCTGAACCCTCTGGATCCTTCATTCTCCCCATTCTTCTATACCCCTTTCACCTGGAGTCCAATAGCAAGTCCCAGCATCTGTTCTGATATCCCACTGAGTGAAGACTTTCAGAGGACATCCATGTTGGGCTAATAGCGAATCATGAGTGAATATATACCATGTATGTCTTTCTGGGTCTGGGTTATCTCACTCAGGATGACCATTTCTAGTTCTACCCATTTTCTTGCAAATTTCAATATTTCCTTGTTTTTAATAGCTGAGTAGTATTCCATACCGTAAGCGTACCATAGTTTCTTTATCCATTTTTTGACTGAAGGACATCTAGGTTGTTTCCAGATTCTGGCTATTACAAATAAAGCTGATAAGAACATAGTCGAGCAAATGTCTTTGTGTGGTGCAGCATCTTTCAGGTATATGCTAAGGAATGGAATAACTGGGTCTTGAGGTAGCCCTATTCCCAATTTTCTGACAAAGCACCATATTGATTTCCGAAGTGGTTTTATAAGTTTATACACACACCAGGAAATGAAGGAGTGTTCTCCTTTCTCCACATGCTTGCTAGCATGTGCTGTCACTTGAGTTTCTGATCTTAGCCACTCTGATGGGTATAAGATGAAATCTGAGTCATTTTGATTTGCATTTCTCTGATGACTATGGACATTGAGCGTTTCATTAAGTGTCTCTCAGCCATTCAATATTCTTCTGTTGAGAATTCTCTTTATCTCTGAACCCCATTTCTTAATTGGGATATTTGGTTGGGCTGTGTTTAATTTCTTGACCTCTTTCTATATTTTGGACATCAATCCTTTGTCAGATGTAGGATTGGTGAAGATATTTTCCCAGTCTTTAGGCTGTCACTTTGTTCTGTTGACAGTGTCCTTTACCTCACAGAAGCATTTCAGTTTCATGAGGTCCCATTTTTTTTTATTGTTGACATTAGAGCCTGTAATGTTGGTGTTCTGTTCATGAAGTTGTCTCCTGTGCCAATGACTTCTAGGTTTTTCTCCACGTTTTTTTTCTCACCGATTCAGTGTCTCTGGTTTTATGTTGAGGTCTTTATCCACTTGGACTTGAGTTTTGTGCATGGTAATAAATATGGATCTATTTGCATTTTTGTACCTGGAGACTTCCAGATAGACTAGCACCATTTGTTGAAGACGCTATCCTTTTTCCATTGAATAGATTTGGCTTCTTTGTCAAAAATCAAGTGTACATATGTGTGTGGATTTATTTCTGGGTCTTTGATTAGATTCCATTGGCCAACTAGCCTATTGCTATGCCAGTACCGTCCTGTTTTAATTACTGTTGCTGTATAGTACAGCTTGAGATCAGGTATGAAGAGTCCTCTGGAAAATATTTCATTGTACAGGATTGTTTTAGCTATTCTGGGTTTTTTGCTTTTCTACATGAAGTTGAGAAGTGAACTTTCAATGTCTTTTAAAAATTGTGTGACTATTTTGATAGGGATTGCATTGAATCTGTAAATTGATTTTGGTAAGATGGCCATTTTTACTATATTAATTCTTCTGATCTACAAATAAAGGAGATCTTTCCATCTTCTAATGTCATCTTCAATCTCTTTCTTCAGAGATTTGAAGTTTTTTTTTCTTCAAACAAGTCTTTCACTTGCTTGGTTAGAGTTACTCCTAGATACTTTATATTGCTTGTGGCTATTGTGAAGGGTGTAGTTTCCCTAATATCTTCCTCTACACAATTGTCATTTGTATATAGGAAGGCTACTGACTTTTTTTGAGTTAATTTTGTATGAAGCCAATTTGCTGAAGGTGTTTATCAGCTGTAGGAGTTTTCTGGTGGAACTTTGGGGATCACTTATGTACATTATCATATCATCTGCAAGTAGGGATGATTTGACTTCCTCCTTTCTCATTTGGATCCCTTTTAATCTCCTTTTGTTGTCTTATTGTTCTAGCTAAAACTTCAAGAACTATATTGAGGAGATATGGAGAAAATGGGCAGCCTTGTCTGGTCCCTGATTTTAGAGGAATTTCCCTGAGTACCTCTCCATTAAATTTGATGTTGGCTATTGGCATGTTGCATATAGCCCTTATTATGTTTAGGTATGTGCGTTGTATCCATGGTCTCTCCAAAACTTTAAACATGAATGGGTGTTGCATTTTGTCAAATGCTTTTTCAGCATTTAAGGAGATGATCTTATGGTTTTTTTCCTTTCAGTTTGTTTATATGGTGGATATATTGCTGGATTTCTGTATATTGAACAATCTTTGCATATCTGGCATGAAACCTACTTGGTCATGGTGAATGATGTCTTTGATGTGTCCCAGTATTCAGTTTGTAAATATTTTATTGAGTATTTTTGCATCAATGTTCATAAGAGAAATTGGCCTGAAATTCTGTTTCTTTGTTGGGTCTTTGTGAGGTTTAGGTATCAAGGTGACTGTGGTCTCATAGAATGAATTCTATTTTGTGCAGTAGTTTAAAGAGTGTCGGTATTAGCTCTTCTTTTAGTGTGTGGCAGAATTTGGTGCTGAAACTTTCTGGCCCTGGGCTTTTTTTTTTTTTTTTTTTTTTTTTGTTGGGAGACTTTTGATGATTGCTTTTATTTATGTAGGAGAAATAGGACTATTTAATTTGTTTACCTGGTCTTTATTCAACTTTGACAAGTGGGATCTGTCAAGAAAATTATCTGCTTCCTTTAAAATTTCAAATTTTGTGGCATATGGGCTTTTGAAGTAATACCTATTGTTTGCTTGTATTTCTTCAATGTCTGTTGTTATGTCTCCCTTTTCATTTCTGATTTAGTAGATTTGGAGAGTATCTCTCTGCCTTTTAGTTAATTTGGTTAACGAGTTGTCTATCTTGTTAATTTTCTTGGTTTTGTTGATTCTTTGAATTGTTCTCCTTGTTTCTTATTCATTGATTTTAGCCCCGACTTTGCTTATTTCCAGCTGTTTACTCTGGTTGGGTTTTTCTGCTTCTTTTTTTCCTAGGGCTTCTAGATGTGTCATTAAGTTGCCTAAATGAGATCTTTCCAATCTCTATGAATGCACCTAATGCTATGAACTTCCCTCTTAGTATTGCTTTTAATATGTTCCATAAATTTTGGTATGTTGTACCTTCATTTTCATGGAATTCCAGGAAGTCCCTAATTTCTTTCTTTATTTCTTCCCTGACTCAGTTGTCATCGAGTAGAGTTGTTCAGTTTCCATGTGTGTGTAGGCTTTTTGTTATTTCTCTTGTTGTTGACATCCAGCTTTGGTTTATGGTGATCTGATAGGATACAAGATATTATTTCAATCTTTGTGACCTATTATATGGCCAGTTTTTGAGAAGGTTCCATGAGGTGCTGAAAGAAGGTATAAGCTTTTGTATTTGGGGGAAAAGTTCTGTAGATATCTGTTAGATCCATGTGATTCATGATGTTGGTTAGTGTCATTCTTTCTTGGTTTAGTTTCTGTTTCAATGACCTATTCCTTGGTGAAAGTGGGGTGTTGAAGTCTTCCATTGTTAATATGTGGGGATTGATGTGTGGTTTAAGCTTTGTTAATAGTTCTTTTACAATTGTGGGCTCCCTTTTATTGGGGGCATAGGCATTTAGAATTGTGATGTCATCTTGGTTGATTTTTCCTTTGATGAGTATGAAGTGTCCTTCCTCATCTCTTTTGATTAATATTGGTTGAAAGTCTATTTTATTAGATATTAGGATGGATACACCAGCTTGCTTCTTGTGTCCATTTGCTTGGAATACCTTTTTCCAGCCTTTCACCCTGAGGTTATGTCTATCATTTATGGCTGAGACATGTTTCTTGAATGCAGAAGAATCTTGGGTCTTGTTCATGCATCCATTCTGTTAGTCTGTGTCTTTTTATTTGAGAATTGAGACTATTGATGTTGAGAGATATTAATGACCAGTGACTGTTAAGTCCTTTGATTTTGATGTTGGTTGTGGTAGAGCGTTTGTCTGGTTCTATTTTGCTACAGTAGAGTTATCTATTTCCTGTGTTTTCCTGGTTGTAGTTAGCCACTTTGCATTGGAGTTTTCCTTCTAGTAACTTCTGTAGGGCTGGATTTGTGGATAGGTTCTGTTTGAATTCATTTTTGTCATGGAATAACTTGTTTTCTCCATCTATGGTTATTGAATGTTTTGCTGGCTATAGTAATCTGGACTGGCATCTGTGGTCTTTTAGTATTTTCAAGACCTAGGTCCAGGCCTTTCTGGGTTTTATGGCCTCTGCTGAAAAGTTGAGTGTGATTCTGATAGGTTTTGCCATTGTATTTTACTTGGCTTTTTTTGGTGATTTTAATATTTTTTCTTCATTCTGAATATTTTGTGTTTTGATTATTATGTTGTGGGAGGATTTTCTTTTCTGTTCTATTCTATTCGGTGTTCTGTAGGCCTTTTATATGTTTATATGCATCTCTTTCTTGAAATTGGGGAAATTTCCTTCTATGATTTTATTGAAAATCTTTTCTGGGCCTTGGAGGCAGGCAGCTTCTCTTTCCTCAATTCCTAAAATCCTTAGGCTTCATCTTTTTATGATGTCCTTGTTTTGTGTCGAGAATTTTTCTGATTTAACATAGTCTTTGATGGTTGCATTAAATTATTCTATTGTGCATTCTACACCTGAGAATCTTTCCTCTGTTTCATCCTGTTGGTGGTGCTTATCTCTGCAGTTCCTGTTTTTGTTTTTTGTTTTTGTTTTTTTCTCTATGTTCTCTCTTTCCTGGCTATCTTCTGTTTGTCGTTTTATCATTGTTTCCATTTTCATTGATCTTCAACCAGTTTATTGATTTCCATCACCTGACTGTTTTCATTTTCTTGAATTCCTTTCAGTGATTTCTTCATTTCTTCTTCATCGGCTTTTGTCATGGCTTCTCTAAAGTCCTCAATCTGTTTGGCTGCATCTTCGCCTATTTGTTTACAGGTTTTATTCATTTCCTCCATTATCATCTTCATCATGAAGTATTTGAGGTCATTTTCTTGTGCATCAGTTGTGTTTGAGTTTCCAGGGTTGATTGCTTTGGGTTAACTGGGTTCTGGAGATGTCATAGTATTTTGGCTTTTGTTGTTTGTGTTTTCCAGCTGGCCTTTAGTCATTAATCATCTCGCTGTTTCTGAGTTAGGTGGTAGTTTCTGGTATTCTTCACTGGCTCCTGAGAGTAGTTAGTATGTGCGTGGCCATGGAGGAATGAGATCCCTCACCTGTGGGGATCAGGGAACCCTTCCCTGGGTTCAGTACTGGGGGCACTTTGGCCCATACCCTGCTCTCCCCAGTGGGCCAGCAGATGCTGATGATGGTGCTCTGAATCCCAATGTTCTGTCCAAGAGAGTGTAGGTACAGCCTGCTATCCAGAGTTTTGCTGGGCTTTGGCCACCAAGGTCCTGGGGCCTTGGTTCAGTTCACCAGAGAGTGAGAGAACTGCATGTGAGCCTGAGGTCTTTGTCTGGATTTTAGTGCACATGCCCATACCCACTTAGGCCATGGGGCCTTGGTTTAGTCTGCTGAAGAATTTGGGTACCTCATGCACTAGCTTGCGGTATATGGCTGGGCTTTGGAGAATACGTCTACAGGCGCCTGCTCCCTTTCCCATGGGCCCTGGGTCCTTCCATGGACTGGCAGGGTGATCTGAGATCAGATCTATCCCAGTTCCACACTTTGGTCTCTCCCCTGGGCCAGCAGACACAGATGTTCTGTAGCTCACAGTTGGGGGAGAGAAAGGGGGGGGGAGGCTTGGCTTTGGTGAGTTTACCTGTCCCTGCTTGTGCCCTGGGGATTTCTGTGGATTGGTGGATTGGTCTGAGGTCAGATCCACCCGTTCTCCTGGGTTCTCCCTTGGACCAGCAGATCAAGATGCTAGTGCTTCGCCATCTACAGTCCAGGCCCAGATACAGAGTTTGATATATAGTGTGCAGATGGAGCTTGCAGGTGTGTGTGTATGTGTGTGTGTGTGTGTGTGTGTGTGTGTGTGTGTGTGTGTGTGTGTTTGTGTCCACACACTGGGGACTGGGCACCATTCCTCTGTGGACCAGTTGGATGGCCCAAGGCCAGATCCACCTGTGCTCTGCACTGTTTGGATCCCTCTCACCCAGGGATCTCCAGGTCTTGTGGTTTGTAGCTCCCTGCCCCATCCCTAGGCCCCATTCTGTCTATCAGACACAGTGTGTGGTCAGTGCTGCCATCTTGGATCATCTGCTACAAGAGCTCATAACAGCTGAATCATCTCTCCAGTCCTTGGTAAGCTTGAGAATAAAGGGTCCATCATAAAATGTGTCAGTAATCATTTGGTCCAAAACATATAATGAATTGTAGTAGAATAAATGCAAAGAGAGATTTGGAGGAAGGCATGCCATTTATTTAATTCTTACCAAGTCCTGCATGTCACATTCACTATCTTATTTACTTCTAGGATTACAACAATGGTATAAAATGTCACTAAGGCTCAGAAAAGCAAGTGAGCTCCCAATAAAAGTCTGTTAGTAAGTGGTAAAGCCAGAATGCGAAGCCTAGCAGCTGCCTCCAGGGTATTTGCTTCTAATGGCTCATTGTAAGGTCCTCAATGATGTTGCTGAGAATGGAGTTTCCAAGGAGCTTCCCACTGTGGATAAGACTTTACCTCTTTGGGACCTTTAGGAAAGTCATGGCAAAGCATGATGCACCCCACATGACACCTCTGGAAATGAATGTTCAAAAGTTAACTGGCATGCCTAAAGCCACAGAAGCAATGTACCATACAGAATAGTAACCATTTGTTTTTCTGAAGATTTTATTTTTGAAAAAGTTTGTGTGTATGTGTGCACAATGTTTACATTTGTGTATGCGTGTGGGGTGCATATGGAGACAGAAAGCACTGGGGGAAGAGGGCATTGGATTACCTGGAGATGGAGTTATATGTGGTTGTCAGCTGCCTGACATGGTGCTGGTGACGGAACTCCAATCCTCTGAGGAAGCAGCAAGTGCTTTTAACTACTGAACCATCTTGCCAACGCCCATTTATTAGTTCAGCTAATAAAAATATTAAATATAGGGTTTGCTTTATTGCATGTTACTCTTAATTGTGAAAATTTAATCATATTATGAGATTTTTTTTGAGAAAACATGATTTAAAGAAGTTATAAAATGTTGAATTTGATTAATATATCTCAAGTTTTAGTGCCTCCCTGCTGTTGAATTTGTTGGCCTTTGCTTGTTTTGCTGTCATGAGCATCCTTTTATGTGACTCTAGGTCATGTCTGGGTTAATGAGTTGCTTCCTAGTAACACACTACTTTCAGAAATGCGGTTATTTTGCTGAAGATTTGCTGAACCATGGCCTGGCCATTATCAAGTTACTTCTCATAGCACAAAATTATCTAATATGGGTTGGACAGAAGAGAAAGGTATTTATCCTGTAAGTACAGGAAATCCCTCCTGTATCCATTTTGATTTGATTTGGTGAAGAAAATGGAAACATACCAAGTATTTTAGGAAAATGAGTTTAGTCCAGGCAGTAGGCCTGCTGTGCAGATGGGAGGAAGGGCAGTGGAAGCAGTGGCCAGGAGATGGAATAGGCCGACACCAAAAGCTCCAGCCCAGTCCACTAGAGCTTTTGGAGAAGCTGGAGCTTGTGGCAGTGTCCTACAAGCCACCAGGAGGGCTCTGACAATTGTCAAGCAGGAACTCACACTGAGTTCTAGAATGCCCCCAACTCTGGCCACTAGATAATTAGGCTTCTTCATTTCTGCCACCCAGATCCCCTGGGAGTTCTTCTCGTTTGCAAGCTCTGACTCCGAATCGGTGGCTCTAGGACTCACAGATTCCCGCTATAGGAAGGAGGGCTGTCAGAGCTGAGCTTCTCACTGACAGCCTCGTACTTCACCTCCCGTTATGTCCTTAGAAGACTCTGATAGGATCTTTAATTACTCCCTCTGCCAGTTATAATGTGAAGACGCAGCTTTCTTACTTTCTAATTTGTATATTTTGATCACAAGTGTGACATTTCTTGTCCTTTATTGTTCCTATATGTCAACCCATTTCATCCAACATGTACTCTTAAATATCCAGAATAAATGCTTGAGGCTTTGTGGGTAACCTTGCTGAATAGTGAAGGCAAAGTCTCTTTTATGAAGTTTTCAGTCCAGAGAAGGAAGATTAGGAAAAGAAGAAAATAAAGAAACAAGACTTTCAGATATTAACAAATAGTATAGAGATAACAGGAGGTGATTTGGGGATGGTCAGGAGAGATCAGTTAATGTCCTTCCTTGAGGTTGGAGTCTTTGGAGGTTATTTTACCATGCAGATGCATGGATCTTTATTTATTTACTACTACTGCTACTGCTACTACTACTACTACTACTACTACTACTACTACTACTACTACTGGCTTTTCAAGACAGATTTTCTCTGTGTAGCCTTGGATGTCCCCTACTCACTTTATAGACCAGGCTGCCTCAAACTTACAGAGACTGCCTGCCTCTGTCTCCCCAAGTGCTAGGATTATAGGCATGTGCCACCGTGACCAGCTACTACTTAACATTTTAACTGTACAAATATAATTTAACTTGTAGAAAGCCAGTAGTTACATAATTAATCCATGCCTACAGAAATGCAAACTGCATCTGGTAGAATGCAATTGATTTTCACACGGTGGGTATTGAGCACCTCTGCCCGTTTTGCATGCATTTGTAGTTTCATCTCAGCATCCCTATGTCAGCATTGGTTGTAGCATCTCATTGGTTGCCTTACTGACTTAAAGAAAATTTTTGATGTATGGCTGTTTTTTATGTATAAGAGACCCATTTTAGATATTTATTTAAAAAAATGTGGCCATTAATAGTTTGGAAGAAATAAACAGGAATAATAATTTCAGAGAGTATTAAACATCTTGAAGAAATTAGAAACTATGAACAAGGTCAGTCAGGTAGCTAAGGAAAGCCTCATCGAGAGGTTGGCATTGGAACTGAAACTTGAGTGGATAAAGACAATACCGAAATACATAGGAGAGGAAAAGTGTTTTAGGAAGAGAAGACAGCTGTGTAAATCTGTGAGACAGAAATAAGTTGTCACATGCCAGGAACATATTGCCATTAAGTAAGGAGGTGAATGGACGGAGGTGTGACCGAACGGCTGGCAGGGTCAGATTAGGCTATAGCCAGGAGCTAAATTTTTATTCTATGAACAGCAGAGTGGATTGCAGGTTTACATAGTGAAGTACCGTCATCCGTCATAGGCTAGAGAATGGATTTGTTTATCTTTCCCCATGAGTGTCCCATTCTCATATTTTCCCTCAAATTGTTATTACTAATCGTGACATGTTAATTGTCTTATCAGGAGGCAACATATAGTCTTATCTTGGATTAATAATCAAGGACAAATATAATTAAGAAAATAATATATAATAATTGATGAGACATTTACAAAATTAAAAAAAATGCATCAAGAGGGAGGTTGGGGAGGTAGCTCAGTTGATAAAGTGCTTGCTATACAAGTAAGGGAACTACAATTCTGATTTCCAGTACTCACAGAAATGCCAGATGTTCAGGGCTGGCTGACACAGTACCCAGCTGTAGAACTCAGCACTTGGAGATTGGATTGCTAGAGCAAGCTGGCTTCCTAAACTAGGTCAACCAGCAAGCTCTGGGTCCCAGTGAGAGACCCTGCATTAACATACAAGGTGGAGGACAGTTGAGGAAGACACCTGACATTAACCTGTGGTCTCCACACATTTGTTACTTGCTTCCTTTCACATACATGTGTACCACACACACCTCACCCATATATATGTGAACACGCAAACATACATGTGTATACTTACATACCCACATATAGGAAAAGAAATGTACCAGAAAAGGAAAAAAATATGTTTAGCTTTTAAATATATGAAGCACTGGTCCTGGATCACAGTTTTTAGTTTCAAGAGCATCTTTGTGTCTAGACCATTTCATCTAGGTGATACATTTTGTAAAATGTCTTCCAAGCTGACCGGGTCCACTAACATTCCTGTGACAGTAATAGCTAATAGATCCTGTCTGTAACAGCAGGTGTCAGGGACAACCAAGTCTTCTGCACCAAAACCAGTTCATTTCAAGCCTCACATCTGTTCTTCCTTCCTCTGAGAGGCACCCTCTGGAAAGGTTCTTCCGGCCCTGGCAGTCCCAGGGGTAAGTGGTCAGCTTCCCCTGACCTCCCAACAAGGCACACACCTGGGAAGAAATTAACCAGTGGAAAAAAGGCTCTTCAGAGAAAGCGAGAGGAAGCCTAGCAGAGGTGTCAAGAGGCCTGCACAACAGAAGAGCAGGAAATGGCTTCCTGAAACAGGCTTGGTATGAAATCAAGGTCAAATCTTTACCCAAGGATTGCTGTTTAAGTCTACATTCACAGCTACAATTAATTCTGTATCGAACTACTCCCTCACTGCTAAATTTGATCTTGGAAATTTCCATTCTGATGGGATTGAGCCTTTGACGAGTCCACTAAAGTCATCTGGCCATGGGAAGCACATTTCCACATACATTTATTTATAGTGTCGTTTTCCAGTGAGTATTGGTGACAATGTGGGCAGTCATAAAAATGCCTATTGCTTCTTTCATGTGTATCACAAACCTGACCTTGTGCTGGGAACTTTTGTTCATTTAGCTCGAAATTTTAAGAAATGGTGCTAAGGTAAATATGTGCAATCTTCATTTTCCAGGAGAAGGGAATAATGCCTGTAAATGTTCTGTAGCAAATTCACAAGAAGCCCATGGAGAGAACAGGGCTTGGTGTCGGGTCTGTTGGCAGCGTGGGTTCTATATTAAAATTTTCACCAGCCATCTAAGTCCATCTAAAGTCTCTGAAGAGATCGCTCATAACCTTAAGACATGAGAGATCGTCGCTGCCCTCACACTAGCCCAGGGGTTCTCAACCTTCTTAATGCTGTGACCCTTTAGTACAGTTTCTCATGTGGCAACTCCCAACTATAAAATTAGTTTCTTGTTACTTCATGAATGTAATTTTGCCACTTTTATGAATTGTAGTGTAAGTATTTGATATGTGACCCCTGGGAAAGGTTCATTCGGGGGTCACAACCCACATTTGCAGGTCTACTTCTAGACCTTTTTTGTTGTGATAAATCTGGTAGGTGTCATGAGAAACCTAGCTGCCACTCAAAGGTCTGTATCTTTGGGAGGTGGTTTTCATACAGAGCAAAGAGCATTGCCCTCAGATATGCTGCACCCTGCACAGGCTTTGAAGAGTCACACTTTTCCTGATTGTAATAATGATAAATACATTTATTTCTTGGAGTTGATATAAAGGTTAGATGACAGAATAGATGTTTATTAAGCTAAACTTCTTTTCAGTGCCACATGGTGATATAGCTGTGAATCAAAGAACTGTCTCTGCTTTGATGTTTTTTCATGTACCATTCTAGGTCAAGTATAATAAGACATACAAAGAAATGCACACACAAGCTACTTTATTAGTGCTGAGAGAGATGCATTGATTGCTGTATCAATGGATTCTCTTTGGACCAGGAGTGTGTAGAAGCTTTTGAAGAATAGTGAAATGTGGGAAGATAATTGGACATGAGTAGGAATCAATCAGGTAAAATTTTTTGAGAGTGGAAGAAGAGAGTTTCAAGAAAGAAAAGTAGCATTTGGCATTTCACAAACAGGAAGGCACTTATTGGCTGCAGAGGATAAGCATGTGGCTGGGGGAGATTGAAATCTAAATACCCCCTTGCACATATGTGCCACAACGTCCCTTCGAGGTATTGAGGGGATCTTACCAAAGATGTACGCTTTTGTATTCATCCATGCTTACTGTCCACAAAATAATAAATTGGCTCCTGGGGACTTGGGATTTGAGTTGTAAGAGTGAGCTTATGTCCAGGTCTGTGCAGGGCAGCGCTTCCATATGTGTGTGATGCTAAATTAATTGTTCACACAATTCTTTCATTCTGAAATTTGTCTGGGGATTTACACATGGGATCTGGCCCCAGCTGGTTATTTCCCTCCCTTCTTGGTCAGTTTGGATTTGCATTGCATTGAAATCCTTGAGAATGATGTCTGGTTGGATAATGGCAATTCAACACAGAATGGGAAGTATTATTGCTGGCATTATGTCTGTCATCATCATTGATGTAGAGAAAGGTTTTTGCTGTGAAAAAGCCTGCAGTGTGGTGAACCCACTGATTTAAAAATTTTTTTTAATTAATTTATTCTTGTTACATCTCAATGGCTATCCCCTCCCTTGTATCCTCCCATTCTTCCCTCCCTCCCACTTTCCCCTTATTCCTCTTCCCTATGACTGTTCCTGAGGGGGATTTCTTCCCCCTGTATAGGGTATCAAGTCTCTTCTTGGTAACCTGCTATCCTTCCTCTGAGTGCCACTAGGTCTCCCCATCCAGGGGACATGGTCAAATATGAGGCACCAGAGTACGTGTGAAAGTCATATCCCATTATCCACTCAACTGTGGAGAGTGTTCTGTCCATTAGCTAGATCTGGGTAGGGGTTTAAAGTTTACAGCCTGTATTGTCCTTGGCTGATGCCTTAGTTTGAGCGGGACCCCTGGGCCCAAATCTGCCTATCATAATGTGTGAACCCACTGATTAACCAGAATATTTCCTTTCCTATGGAGTAGAACGAATAATTTCTGTGCATTTCCTCTCAGTGTGCTCGTGCCTGCTACTTGGTATATTTCAGTTCATCGGTGTTTTCAAATCTCTGTTTCCAGACAAACTTTGCCAACCCTGGTGGCGCTAGAATTTTTTTTTTACTGATCCCCTAGAATCCCCTAGGAGATCCCCTAGGATCTCAGTTTTCTTACTTGAAGAAGGCAATTTAAGAGAGACTTCCAAATTCCACTGTGGTGAGCAGAGGGTAGCTTAGGATGGCCTGCAATCAGGGAGAGACACAAGCATATCATTCCTTTTCTTGTTTGCCAGAAAAGTGCAGAGCAGGCTTGAGCTAATACCTCCACAGCCAACATGGCTGTTTCATGACCTTATATAGATTTCCCTCAGCAGCCTCATTCATGAAATGAAACCAGAGCCAGGGCCCTGCTCACCAAGCTGGATAAGACTCTGCTTCAGCCTTTGGACTTAGAAGCTAGCAAGAGGGAGAAGTGGCTTTTGCTTTTTTTTCTGGCAGCTCTGCTTTTTGCTCTGAAGTCTCTATCTAGCACATGACAGGATCTGGCAGAAGTCTAGTGGTCAGGGGCGCATGATGGAGGAAGTAACCTTTTCTCTCATTGGAAGAGATTTGCTTCATTGAAACATGAAGTGCAACTTCACAGGGCTGGGTCCCAGCAGGCTTGCAAAGGGCAGTGTGCTGGCAACAAAAGTCCTCTCATTTTTCTTTTTTTTTTGTCAATGAAAACTCAGTAAACCGCAGGAAGAGTCGACAGCACTCCCCATTTCATTCACATGCCTGATAATGAACTCCATTGTCAAGAAAGCCTTTGGGCATTATCTGATGCTGCTGTTTTCGGCTGGCCAACCTTTGCACGTCTCCCACATGACTCAGTGGTGCAAAACCTCTTTGCTAGTGGGTGACGACCAACTGCCTAGCATTCTGCAGATTCTTAATACTTGATTGGATATTCAGCTTATCAAAATGACCACAGCCATGTGGCCCTCAAACCTCTTGACGTGGGAAATAGTTCCAAGGGGCACTGTTTTACAAAGGACTTTTCTTATGGGTTTTAAATATTCAGTGGCTTTTTGGGGAATACATTTTTCTCTTTCTCATGTGTGTGTGTGTGTGTGTGTGTGTGTGTGTGTGTGTGTGTGTGTATGTGTGCATGTGCACACACACACAGTAATTAGAATTCCAGTGTACTAGGGTTTGTAAGCTTAGTTTTGTAGGTGAAAGGAAAGAAGTAGAGTGTGGGATAGACCATGTTAAAGCTCCTGCTAGCTGCTTCAGATAAATGACCTTGTTAAGTCAATAGAAACCCTATAGAGGGTTTTGTCATCTTTATTTTATTGAATGAAGGAGAAACAGACTCAAAGTATGACCACAGTTGAGAAAGATGTATCAAGAAGCCAATGGCAATTGAATAACAATTGTATGCTAGGTGTAGTATTAAGCTGGTCACAGATATTTCTTTCCTCAATGTGTAGAATGTCTTTGTATGATAAGTAGTGTTATCCCCCTTTGGGGATCAGAGACAACTGAGACAAATCAGGGTTCCTTCAGTATATGATCAGAGAGGGGAAGCTGCCCAGAACTGGCTTTGCACAAGCTCCCAACCTGTGTCAGAAGCTTTGCTCGATCTTGTCCCTTCCTCAGAAAATGATGAAGGCATTCTGAGTATGAGGCTCAGTGAGGGAACTAATGTTCAAACAATGATTGTAGTTTTATGTGACTGAAAATGCATGTATGTTCATTGTACAGAGGCAAGAGGGAAACATGTCATTTTAGAAGCACTGCAGAGGCAAGTAGGAGCTGCTGACTCTAGGAGGATGAACTGGATGAGCTTCACCACCTTTTCCAGACATCCTAGTAATTAGTATTGAAACCTGGGTACTTGGAAAACTTTCTTTCCTTATCGTAAATAGTCCAACTTCCAAGTATAAGGTGTGGGGCATCCTGTCTATATAAAATTGCCATTTATCAAACATAAACTTGGAGCCAAGACTCTGTATACATCACGCATTTTTCAGTAACCTAGAGGATGGGTATTGTCCAATAGAGGAACCCCAGACTGAGGAAGACGAAGCAACTTAGAATTAGTGACTGATGGAGCTAAGCCTGTCAGTCCTGTTTTAGAATGTGTGTGGTGCCCATCATGGCAGTATGCTTCCAGATGCACGAACAATGCTTATTTTAAGCCCGCCTGAAGCACTGGGCCTTCTCCACCGGGCTTCGCTGTAACGTCTGTGAAGCAGCAGTTTCAAATGCTAGGGACCTAGTATTTAGCCTTCCAGGACCCACCGACTCTAGTTTTACTTGCAAGGTTTTGGTTTTGATCTCATGGAAGAAGACAGCAATGTGCTGTCATCTCTTTGTGTTTCCCTTTCTTCTGCAAGAACCTCCTGTTGAGGTGGTGCACAAGAAACGTTTGCTGAGTAAAATGAGAATTTTGCTTAACTGCTTAATTTTTTTTTATGGCTAAAGAAAGACTAGAAACTGACAGGAAGAAGAGAGGAACACCCAAGACATCAAGATGTGGCAATGGACTGGAAGGAAATAGAGGGGAAAGACTATAAAAATAGACTAAGGATTTCAAAAGCATGAAAGTGGAGTTTCAAATGTGGGGGGAAAATAACTCCATGCATGGCAAAAGTCTTTGTATGGTTTTCCCACCTTTTCCACAGCAAAACATTCATGGAGAAGACCATATATTTTTTTTTTCAGCACAGTCTGATAAACAGGAAGTTGCTCCCTGTGTATTTGACTGTCCATCGGGTTTGTCCAGCTCGGCTTGTCTAGTTTCCCTCAATACTAAGTAGATCTCTTGGCACAGCTATTTCATGTGCTCTTGGAGTGGCTCACGAGACACCACTGTAGAAAGGGCCACAAAACCTCTTAGCAGAAATACTGTCTTTCATTCTGTACCATAGTGGATAGCACTTGGTACGTGCCCTGAATGATGGCTCTGTGGATAAAAGTGCTTGCTGACAAGGTTGACAGCCTAAGTGTGATCCTGAAAAATTATGTGAAAAATTTAGATGCAGTTGCTCACATCTCTAGCTCCAGAATTCAATGGTGACACAGGAGGCAGAGACAATAGACTCACCCAGAAGCTTACAGGGCAGCTAGCATGGAAAACCAGCATCGTAGAAACAAGAGTTACATCACCATAATAATAAGGCAGAAGGGGATAATCAACTTCTAAAAGTTGTTTTCTGGCTTCCATGTGTGAGACATGGTTGTGTATGATGGCAGTCATGCACAGACGTACCAAACATTACAGTCATACAGGAGAAAAATGAGTAAATATATTATTTTCCAGAAATAATACCAAGTTTAAGGAGATAAACATCTCCTTTCCAGGAGAGAGGCCACCATGCAAAAGTATATCTTAAGACTCCATAGGCTTGGTTCCTTGGAAACTAAGAACCTAGTGGGAAAGGACCAGTCAACTAGGATTTTAGACCATGTTCTTTGGACTGTCTTTCAGGCTTGCGGTGATGTCATGCTATTTTGTGAATATTTATGTTTGTCTTTAAGTTAAAACATTTTCAAATTCTGGGCATGGTGGGGCATGCCTTTAATCCAAGCACTAGGGCAACAGAGGTAGGTGGACCTTGTTTCAGGCATACCACCCAGGGCTAATAGTTAGACCTTAACTCAAAAATTCTTTTTATAATTAGTTATTTCTAATGTTAAGGTTAGAGGATATTTCTATCTCCCCTCCCTCCCTCCTTCTGTGTTGTTGGGGAATTACTTGGAAACCACTGTAGGTTAATAATAATAGTTGTTATGATTTTACTAAACCAGGGTGAATTTTTCTTGAAGATGTGCAACACTGGCCTTCCAAAGACTACTCAGTAACCAGAAACAGTACTATCAGAGGTACGAGCGAAAGCTAGCCTGCAAGGGGCCTATAGGCTTGTTCCTCTATGAGAGAGGCACCTTCTTGAAAGTGATACATGGAGACCAAGGTTCTATTTTTTTTTTTCAAGCTGCACTCTTGGGAAGTTGAAAAAGCTGAACAGAAAGTATGAAATCTGGAAGTTTAAAAAAAGGTGCAAAACCTCCCCCAAAAGTGGCCAATTCTGAGAAACAGAGGACATTTCAATTATTTTAGCTGCCCCAAATCTCATTTAGTTGATTTTCTTTTTCATTAATGAATTTTGTTGTTTGGCTTTGTTCTTTCTTAATGTAGAAAAGAGAAAGCCCATTGTTAAAACTGGAGCTGCATTCTCTCTCCTAAAATTTCTATTTTTTATGTTAGGAGAATTCCTCTTCTGATTTGTCATACCATTTTGAATAAAGACATTCCATATGCAAAGCACTTACTGCCTGGGAGAGAGTAGCAGAGGTAACTGTGCTGAGGACTTCAGTCAAGTCTCCTTTATTGAGAGGATTAGTGGCACCCCAGCCTCAGCCATGCAAGTGGCTGTCTATGGGGAGGTCTCAGTGTCATGGTAGGCGTAGTGTTCTGCATTTACATAGCTACATAACCTTGATCCTTCTTTATGCTTTCTGAGCTGTGGAAGTTTTCAGCTTCTAAAGGGGGATATATGACTTGTAGCTGCCTCGCTGCTGAGATGTTCTGAAAGTTAAATGAGGAAACAGGCCAAATAGTCCACACATAGAAAATAGTGTGACTACCAGTCTCTAGCGACTTTCAGTACAGACAGTGGGGTTATGCGGAGGACAAGCATTGGATGTGTGGAAGATACATGTACTGAAATCCATCCGGGACATTAATGGACGGGAAGAGTGTAAGGGTAGCTCACATTTCTCCATCATCTGCTGGCTGCTGGGCTCTGTCTCTGTCTTCTTAAGCATGTCACGCTTACTTCTCATAATGGTACATAAGTCTGTCAGAGTGGGAGTTATTACATCGCATCCCTTTGTGATCAAGAAACTTAGGATCATAGAGTTTCTTTCCTTCCTATAGTCAGAGAGCAAAGCAGGGGTCAAACTCAGGAAGAGATTTAGCTCTCCCTGTCATGGAACAGATTAAATGGCCAAACTCTAACGTCAGAATGAAGTTTTAGGAAGTTCCCAGAGACAAGCCCTGTCCCCTTGCTTTCGATTTTAGTCAGATTCGGACTATAGGTCTTCTGATGTGCTGATTGATGGGGACTCTTCTGTCTGCAGATGGTGTGTGGCCCCTAGTCTCTAGGTGCCTTTTGAGGCTTTTGTCCTGAACAGAGAGGGAAAATAAAGTGATCTTTGGCTGAGTATGCTAGCTTGATGGGTGCCAGCGTGATGGGTTCCATCTTGGTGAGGCTGGGGAAAGTGCATTTGATCAAGTGGCTTTTCAAGGCCAGGTTTATTTTATACCTTTGTATATTTTCGTGAGCATTTTATGATCTTGATCTCCCTTCTAGATCCTTCTTGACTCTCAATTCACAGGTCAAGGCTTTCTGTGCTTTGGGGTACAGTACAATGATCCCTATTTCATGTCTTGGCAGCTGTTAGAAAGTAGTGTGTGTAAAGTGAATTCCCACCTGTGTCGTCTACTAAGCTTGGAGGTTTTGACGGACTGCATTGGATTATGATTTAGTGTATTAATATCTAGCAAATCAGTGAGTTAAAAACTAGCACTGCTATCTGAATTTCTTGCAATCTATCTGAGATCACTATCATTTTCTTTATAGAGTAACCATTGTGTCCACTTCTCAGTTCTCATCCACAGCACCTTCATTTGTAAACATTCATTGGCAGAGCAATCTTAGAATAGTTTTAATTGATGATTTTTTTTTCTTGGTCAAAACTATACTTTGTTGATTTTTTACTCTCTGCCTGGGGCTTTGGGGAGTCTAATTAAATCTGCTTAGCACTTGCCTTGCATGGTAAGTTTCTGAGCTACAAGAAGCACAAGCAAGAGAAACACTTAGGCTTAGTTCTGAGATCTTAGTATTTGAGGAAGAGATATACATGCGTGCAAGAGAGAAACCATTCATGAAGTTTGGCGGCTGGGGTGGGGACAGCAGTTGAAAAGGATATGAAAGCCACTTCCCTTTTCTCATGTGAGTAGAAACCCCAGCAGGAATGATCAGAACCATTCATCTGTGTGATCATTCATCCACCTATCCACTCACTCATCTTGAATAGAGCTGATCATTGGAAGAGCTGCTGCTCAATGGTCTCTCTTTCCGTTCTTCTGGACCCTGTCCATCCTATCTTCGACAGGGATGAGCATGGCCCTTTCATGGTTCTATGTTGTTTACTTGGTAAAGTGCTTGTTTCTTAGTGTGACATGCAAGATTGCTGATTTAGCCTCTTTCTCTACTGGTATACTCAACCTGCTCGTTAATCTATAGCAATATTGGTCAGTTTCCCTTTCTCTGTTTTTCTGTCTTTTCTTTCACATCACTTCCTATTCACTCTTAAAAATTCAGCCAAGACTGAATTATCTCTATCTTAAGACTTTCCTTGAGTCTGTCAACCAGAAGGTGTAAGCCCTATTTGTTCATCACAGCATTGTAGGCAGATAGCGGTTTTAGCTCTTCTTACCATGTTGTGGACCTTGTGGGTCTTAGTCCCTCCACTGATCTGTGAACATTTTGTAACCAAAGACTAAGCACTGTTTCTTATAATAACAGTTCTTGATATATAGTAGGTATTAAATAAATGCATCTTGATTGAGCATAATAGCTGTGTGCAGCATGCTATGGGATTTAAATATTATTTTGAATCCAAGAAAAGTCAGCCATAGGTTTTAGACATGATAGGAACAAAACTGGATTGGTGCTTTAGGGTAGAGTCAATAATGGATTTGGACAAAACTGGAAGCAGAGAGAACATCCTGTCTCTTCATCCTCCATCTTGAGTTGCTCCCACTATTACGCTCTATTCTGTCTGCCCCATCTAGGGAATGTTCATTACCTTAGCATAGTTCCATGAAGGTGTTTACATGGCCTAACTTAAACTTACTATGGTATTTGCCAAATATCTGTAAAAGGCCAATAAACATAGTCAATATCTCAAGACCCCAAGGTCTCTGTCATCCTATTTAACTTTATTTCTATAGTTTGAAATCAGCCATGGAGGACATGTAAATGAATAATCTTAGGTATGTTTTAATAATATTTTTTTTCAAAAAAATTTTTTTTCTAAGTTAAACTTGGTTTACTGGTCAAGTCCCCTGTTATGTGAGTTATTGTGGCCTAGTTTCAATGCTCCATACTGTAGCCACCTACACACAAAAGACAGCACATTTATCCCCAAGCATCATTAGCCTTCAAACGATTTGTCTGCCTGTTCTCTTGATAGGAATGAGGAGCAAGGAAGTTGATAATTACAGTTCTCTAACCCAGTCCTGAAATGCTTGTGAGATTCCTTTGTTTGCCTTGAGGGTTACCTGCTGCTTCCTGAGTAGGGCCCTGTCTTACTTTCTGGCCAGCATCCCTTCTTTTATCTCAGTCCAATGTTAGAAGTTGTCATGATCTTCCGTTTGGCATCCTCTTGACTTTTCATCTGTCTTCTGTCTTTTCTGTGTTTATCTCATGTAAAAACACATCATTCCATGGTAGATATTTGAGATTCTATTTTTGCAATGTTAATGTAGGATTTAGTTGTAGCTTTCTTACTCACTAGCTATATGATCTGTGTAAGTTGTATTAACTCTCTAAATCCCTACTTTTTTCATTGTAATACCTACCACAGAGGGTGTTTGCAGTTCATAAGGGGAATGTGTATATTCTCAGTACATTGTGAGCACCCGCCCATTTATTTTCCTACCAAGTGTCGGTCAGGTACCTTCAGTGGGCCAAGCACACTTTATGATAATAGGCACAGTCACAAAATGTGTAAATAACAAAGCAAAAAATCAGATAATGGGATTTTGCAAACTTCATTCTTCTTATTCAACAATGACCTTGAAAATAAATGTTTTCAGGAAGCTTCTGATTTTTTTTCCACCAGCATTAGAATCTTTGTGTCTGAAGTTTGGTCTGTGTAGTAGATAGTCATTGAATGGATACATTTAATGAGCAAATCAATAAAAATATCTTGTTTTTTTCTTCACTTATTTCTGTCCTGTGTCTGAGCAATACCATTTCACCACTATTTATTTTTACTTTGATTGATCTTTTAAAGTACTTTTTATACTTACCCAAATTTTACCCAGAATTCTCATTGCTTCTCAGACCATGATGTTTAAACCACACTTTACATACCATGTATTTGAATATTCAGTGGCTTCGGCTGGTGCCAGGCCCAATTTTCCCAATGTCCATTGCTCCCTCCCTCATTGCTTTTGACAAGAGCCAGTCTCACCACATCACACTTGGCCTGTTGGAAAGGCTGAAGAGGCTTCCCCAGACCCAAATATTTGGTGGCTGAGCTCGTCTTCCTTTGCCTTACAAAACCTTTAATTGAAGATAGTGCATGGATTCTAACTTGTTTAAAATGTCTCCAAGTCCTGGAATAAGTTGAGTCAAACCCAAGATCCCAAAGCTATCATCCCTAGAGAAACTCAACATTAAAGGGAGCAGAGACTAGGGTGCGGAAACTTGCCGGAATGCAGAGGTCTGTGAGATGGCTCCAATACACTCTATGAGGTTTGGCAAATTTCAGAACTCTTGTAGCCAGACACGTTCTGTGTGGAGTTAAACTGACTTGATGTTGTGTTTTGGCAAGTCTTTGCTCTCAGGGTCCCTTAATATATGGCTGTCTCATCAGAAGGGTCTTGCAAGTAAGGGTCCATGACATGTTGTGGTACTTGTTGGAACAAGTGATCCCTCTGTCCTTTTCTTTTGCCTTCTCTTGAAAGACTTGGTCAAGATTAAGTGATTGAGTTCCGCATGTCTTGACTTGTATTTACATCTTAGAAGCCAATGTGATATGATATAAACTTAGCAAGACTAATGTGACAACCTAGTCCGCTTATTCAGGTGAGGCCTCTCTGTTAGGTTGATGTAGTGGAAATCTCAAAAACATCTTTATCCTCATACAATTTATTCTAATGGCACCAGCAAAGACACTGTTCTGAACCTCAACTCTTTACACTTACAGGGACATGTGGTATAAGTGAAGAGATGGGACCTTCTTGATCATCCCATTCTGGCCCACGTCGGGAACTTAAAAGGTATTATTCCAGTCCTACCATTTGATATTTAATCGATCTCCAGTATATCTTATTCCATTTGTACCGGCCGTTCCCAAATGGTTAGCTCATGTTCTTGTTGTTTTCCCATTACACTACTGCTCCAGCAGCCGACAGTCTCCCTGTCCACAGATTTGCCCTTTTTCCAGTTCACTTATCAGTCAGTGGTCAGAGTGATTTATGTAAAAATGCATTGAATCGCTCTATTCAATTGCATAGATGTCCTGAGGGACTCCCTTTGCCCTTAGCCTACTACCTCAAACAACAGATACAACCTGTAAGGTTAGCACAACCTGCTCTTCATCTCTACTGCAGTTGGCTTTGCATCATCATCTCTTCCCTCTGTGGTCCGCCATGTTGAACTCTAGGCTGTACCCACGGCAAGCTATACTGTTGTCTTTAGGAATTTGTGTCTTCATTTAAAAATTATATTTAGTTATTTAAGTGTGTGTGTGTGTGTGTGTGTGTGTGTGTGTGTGTGTGTGTGTATGCACCATAATGTGCTTGTTGAAGTCAGAAGACAACATATGAGAGTTGGATCTCTACTTCAGTCATACGGGGCACTGGGGCTAAACTCTGGTTATCAGGTTTGGCTCGAGACATTTTTACTCTCTGAGGCATCTCCCTGCCCTAATGTCTTTAATGTGTTTCTGGTTCCTCTGCCTTGACTGTTTTTTTTTTTTAACCACCTTTCCTCAACCTCCAGAAAGCCAGCTTAGCAGCTGCTTGCTTCAGGAAACCTTGTAAATTATAAACCCCTTTCTCTGTGATTTTTCAAACCACTGTGTACTCACTCATGCACATCACAATATTTACAGTATAGCATTTTGACCTTTCCCTTTATGGTTTAACCATTAGGCTATAAGTTCCCTGAAATGGGGATCATGTCAGTTACCATTTATATGGCTACTACTCCAGCAGAGGCCTGATGCTAGAAATAATTTATTCTTTCTTATTTTCCCTTGTCATGTCTGTCCAAGGCAAAGGATGCTTGCCTATGGATGCTCTTTTTGTGAGGACACTAACCTGGATTTCTTTATTGTCCCTGAATACTGACGCTGCTTTATCCAGAAATCTTTCTTCCTCCCTCTTTTTCATTTGAGTTCATCTTAGGATAATCACATACTGATTGGCTTTTAATGCCGTATTTTACATAATTTATTATAAGCAGACCAGCTGAGATGACTCGAAATGTCAAGTGTGAGACAGAAATAGCATTGTATCTTTAGGATGAGGCACTCTAGAGAAGTGCTGAAACAAGACAGAGTCCAGAGTCTGTCTCATAGCTGTATTCATGACCTCACTGAGATTCCGGTCGCTAGACCACCCTCCTTGTGATAGCACTCAGAGACGAACTCTTTTAGGATCCTTCTGACCATAACTCTCATAACATTTTGTGTTCAAGATAGAAAAAAAAATAAAGTCTCCTTGTGGAGGGACTCAGATACAAATAGGCTCAAACAATGAGTGATTGTGTACATGAAAATCTGTTTTTCTGGGCTGGAGAGATGGCTCAGTTGTTAAGAGCACTGCTTGCTCTTCCAAAGGACCTGGGTTCAATTCCCAGCACCCACATGGCAGCTTACAACTGTCTGTAACGCCAAGGTCTGACACCCTCACACCAATGCACATAAGTTAAAAAATTAAATAAAATATTTTTTAAAAAAAAGAAAATCTGTTTTTCTTTCTCTTTTCCTTTTAACAGGGTTTTATGTATCCCAGGCTGGCCCTGAGCTGTGTTGCTGAGGATGACCTTGAACTCCTTGGCCCTCCTGCTCTGACTTCCCATGGGAGGGGATTACATGAATGCACAACCACACACTATTTTTTTTCCACATGAAAATCTGTCAGTAATTTCTTTTGTGAAGTCACTTCTCTTCTCCTCCCTGCATCATGATAGGCCATCTCAGCCCTGAGTGGTCATGGTCGCCAAGTTTATCTGGACCAGGCACAGAATTTGGTCAAGGCACATCTAGACACAGCTTCTAGCCCAAGCTTTCTCACTTATTTGCTATGTGATCTGTTTCTTTTCTCTAAATGTTGTTGTCTTTATCACTTGAGTGTTAAGGATGTATGTGTCTGATGGCCGATGGGAAGATTAGATTGAAGGAGACGCCTGTAAAGTATTTAACAGAGTTTACATGGTAAAAATCCTTAAAGCATTTATATAAGTTGAGATAGATAAAGATTGTCACATGCTCAAAATAGTATGGTTAAATGACGAAATGCTTAAGGTGGGAGAGTATTGACATGGTTAATATGACAAAATCTTGTTGGTTTTTATGGTATGTTCCATCTAGCAGAAAATCAACATACATTTGGTCAAACACATAAGAAAGGAGTTTTCTTGTATATGTATAATGAGGAAGCAGTCCTGAGGCTTAACTCTGCCTATTTGAAGGATTCGGGAGAAGTACTTCTCCACTGGAGTGCCCAGTGTAACAAGGATTCAAGAAGCCATTTCCATTAGTCGTCTGGGGACATTTTAAACACTAGATTTCACTGTACAAAGTAGCTCTTATTTATGCTTTGTTTTAAAGATACAAACAACACCTCCTTTTCAGCATTTGTTTACTTCCCAAGTAATACAGAGCAATGATGAATTATTTTAAAAATGCATTTGTATTCTAAAACTATCTCAGTAAACTGAGACACATTTTTTGGCCTTGAGGGATCTTTTTGCTAAAGCCATCTTTTATCTGAGGAAAGAGTGAAACAAACTCTTTAAAAAGATTTTAAAATTTATTATAATTTATTCATATTACATTTGATTGTTATCCTCTCACTTGTGTCTTCCTGTTCCCACCCTCCCCCCCTCTTTCACCCTATTCCCCTCCCCTGGACCTCTGACAGAGGGTACTTCCTCCCCCACCATATGGCCACAGCCTATCAGGTCTCATCCAGATAGCCTGATTCTCTTTCCTCTGTGTGCCTGGCCAGGCCTCCCAACCAAGAGGAAGTGATCAAATTGGGGGCGCCAGAGTTCAGAAACATAAACTCTTT
This sequence comes from Acomys minous, assembly GCF_964271855.1. NCBI lineage: Eukaryota > Metazoa > Chordata > Mammalia > Rodentia > Muridae > Acomys > Acomys minous. The sequence goes on along the minus strand of NC_140493.1, from coordinate 44,439,071 downwards.
AAGGGTAGAAAAATGGATGTATTATCTCAAAACAGTAGGCACTTTCCCCCAATGTAATATTTTTGTTGATTATTTGGGTATTTCACATCCTGCACTCAGATCACACTCACACTCAGTCCTCCCAGGTCCATCCCTGACTCTTGTGACCTACCCAACAAAAGAAAAAAAGAAAAAAAAAACACCCCACAAGTCCAAATTGTATCGTCCACACACCCACTGTAGCATGGTTAAGCTCCAGGTAACCAGCCCCTTAAAAACAAATAATCCTTCCCCACCTGTGCCCCCACCAGAAGCCATCAATGATGGAGAGCTATACTTCAGCATCTTTATCAGATTTTTAAAAGAGTTCTCTTCAGCAGAAGGACCCATTGATGTCTGTGGTCCCCACTGCCACCAGAGACTCTGCTGAGGTTTGTGGCACGTGCTGATGCTGGAGACCTTGTGGAAGTCCATGCTCCCTGCTCCCGCTGACTGTACAGGGCAAGGAATACTACTTTTGTAGTGGTATCAGTGACTGCAGACTCACAGTTGAGAAAGATGGACGTTGAAGGCTTCTATGACAACCTCTACCTATGATCCCCACCAAAAGGAGTAGCAATCTAGATAGGAAAGAGGAAAGAAAACATAAGGCTTTAAAAGTAAAAGATTAAAATTAAACGTTAAAATGGGTAACTCTATGCCTCTGAGAGTGCCAGGAATTCTGCACCAAATCTTTCCTTAATCCCCAAGTCTGATCCTTTCTTCCTCCAGCCACAGCAAAGCTAGAGATCTCCTTAGAGTGTTACTGCCATGTGTGGCACTGCCATACTTTTACCATCACCCTGGACTGAAACTCTTGGAAACTATGAGCTCAGATCGATCCTCCCCATCTGAGCACTTTCTGTCAGGTATTGTGGCCATTGCATTGCAAAAGTAATATCTGCTTGGCTTCCCTCCTCCTTACTTGGGTTCCCCTAACCCAACATTTCTCTCACCATCATTTTCTTGATGGCTGGAAGGGAGCTACTTAGTAATGTCTTCATCCTACATAAAAGAGACCAGTAGGAAACAGTGCCCAGCTCAGTGTTGGGCAAGACACGGGAGCTCATAAGATGCCAACTTTTGGTTGCATTAACTAGTGTACAAAAAAAAAAAAAAAAAAAGAAAAAAAAAAAAGAAAAAGAAAAAAGAAAAAAGAAAAAAGAAAAAAAGAAAAATGGAACACTCACAGAGTGGGGTGGCTAATATTTCAGAGGCTGAAGAGTGCTGTCAGGCTCAAAATGTGAGTTGGCTGAAGTTTTAAAGAGTGATTTCATGTACTCCAAGCATATGGGTTCAAAAAGGTTTGGTGCAACTTTTATGGCTTTGAGTCTTAAACCTGGCTTCATTTTAAATGAAGTTGGAGAGTGACGCTATTACTCAATGCTTCATGTATGTATGTGGAGACTGAATGTACCCTGGCAGGTTCCCTCTAGCTGTGACACAATCTTTGGAGACTTCCCTGCCTGCCTGCCAGCCCTGCCTCCATGGAGGAGAGCTATTTCTAATCACTGTAGTGAGAATTCAGTTTTCAGCAAAGATCAGCCTAGTGGCTTATTCCAGTTATTGTGAGGTGTGCCCCTTCCTCAAAACCCACAAGCATCTTACGGTTATTTATGGAAAGGCTCTTCTGTCTTAACCGCCATCCTGCATCATTTCTGACAGATTGCTTGTGCAACAAATGACAAATGACTTGTAATGATGTGCTTGGATGGAAGCATGTGACTGCAAATTTTTCATTGATCATCAAGTACTACTTTTAGGGGCTCCTGCATTACAAATCAAAGACTTTATGGATGTGTTCTTGTCAGTAATATTTAAAATTGATTGGCAGATTGATGGAGAAATTTGACTTTTTGATTTATTCATCAAAAATTTTAACCCAAGCCTAACTGTCTAGATTCTAGATTCCAGAAGATGTGGGCAAGTGTGAGGTAAGAAGAATTTTTTGCCAGCCACAAGAAGCTGAAAATCCATGTGTATGGATAATTTTTCATTGTACCCAAAACTGAACAAAATGAACAAAAATAGAAGAAGAAGAAGAACAACAACAACAAAACATAACACTGAGCAAAGCTCTAAGAAAAAAAGCATAAAAAGGGCCATGAGCATGCAGGGAGTGAGCAGAAAAGGCAATCACAAGTTCAGTTTCAATTGTTATCAATTAATCCTTGGTGTCTACTCAGAGCTGCCATTTTGGTGCATTCTTCACAGTCTCCTGATTATGCCATGTAAGATCCATGAGGACTGTGACTGTAAATATCATGTCCTTCACGGCCTCCTTGGTGCTTTGCTTAGCCACAGCACATGCAGAGTTCACACTTGCTTACTGACTACATCTATGGGTGAAAACTAACCACGAATGCAGTAGCAGGCGATGGCATTGGTCTCAACGGGATAAAATGTCGGTGGAATGGTGAGGATCCTGACCCTACGTTCTTGCTCCTGGTAAAGAGATTTTTCTTTTGAGTTGAAATGATCTGAGTTGCATGTAGCCACGTTGCCACCTTTCAAAAGGTAAAGGATTCTTAAGACTGTAAGTGCATATACAGTCAGAGAAACTTTCTCCAACCTCACCAGATTTATAGGGTGAGAAGAGCTATGTGAATCTAGGCCAGAGGCCAAAGTTCCTCATTTGTTCCATCACTGGCAAATGAGGGCCTCATCAAGATATGAATACTTCTGACTTCTGAGTCTCTGCCTTTGAAACTCACCCAATCCAGGGTCTCTGCCTGCTGGATTTTTTTTCCCCCACACTGCCACTGTACCTGGCTGCTTCTGGCATAGGTCAATCTCTTGACATCATGGAAGGACACAGGCACTGGCCGAGTAGCTCCAAGTTGCGCCTGTTACTTTCTAGTTGTGTGGTCCCACTTGGCTGCTGTTCACTTACAGTGACTACAGAATTAAGGGGTGGGGGCTTCTGATGTTAGATCATCAAGAGCAGAGGTTGTATTTTGCCACGTTCCTATGATGCTTGGGCAGACAGACCCTCACCAAATGTCCCTTAGAGAGGGAGCTCTGTCTCTGTCTTGGGTACTAGGGCTTGTCTACTAAAGACCCTGTAGGGCCTGTCTGTCCCCTCATGTCCTCTAGATGGCAAACTCAGCCCAGTTTTGGCGTAGTCAGTGCTTCAGGCTAGGCAGTATCTGGTCCCAGAGTCCTTTATTGGAAATCCAGCGTCATCCCATGAGCACACAATGCTCTCAGAATGGCTTCAAGGCTCTGAAAATTTTAGGTATGCAGGTTGGATTCCTTTGCAGGGAGATGATGGGTGTGGCTCCGTCAACATCCTGCCTCCCTGATAGAGCTATCTGGAGCATGGAAAAGGAATCTGCAGGCTTTGTAAGGGATGGGGTTGGGTGAAAGACATTGATGATAGCCTAACATGGATGTTCACATTTACATCTCATCACAGTCTACAAAATAATTGGTGGTATTATCTTGCCTATAGAAGTCACATTAATGTGCCTGATCAAAGAGGTATTTCTACACAGCTGGCTTGCCACGCCACACTCACAGAACTGTAAGTCTCCTGTCTCAGGCAATTTTGGTCTTCTCAGTGTTTTACTCAAGCAAAGCAAAGGTCAAAAAATCAAGGGGCAGTAGGATCATCTTAATTAATTTTTTGCATGTGAGATAATACAGAGAGTATAGTCAGCTTGAGTCAGTGGGGGCTGTACTAGTCTGAGCGGAGAGGACCAGAGCCTGAAAGTTTTAGCAGAATGGGGTTTTATGTGTCAGTGGAATTCTGTCTCAGCTTCCAGAGAGTCTGGTTCACAAGACACAGTCCACTGCAGACATTATAGATGCTTTCTGGCTTGGGAAATGCTTCTCTGCAATTTCTCCAGAAACAGACTACTTCTCTCTCTCTCTCCCTCTCTCCCTTTGCTCGCTCCTTCTCTCTCTCTCTCTCTCTCTCTCTCTCTCTCTCTCTCTCTCTCCCACATAGTTGAGAGTCATCTGGTGCTCTCTGAGTTAAGTAACTGGGAAAACCCATCAACCTTATATTTATGGCATTCAGTATAAATTCATAGACTTATTACCTTCCCGACAATATTAGACCTTTAAGTATTCCCAGTCTATTCAGCCTTAATTTCTCTTAAAATATTCCTGTATACTTTTTATATAGTTTCAATTGATTTTGACAATGTGTATCTTCATTTATTCTGTACATTAGTATAAAATATATATGGAAATATATATCTGATCTTCTTTGTATTCCAGCCTATGCTTTTCATCTATATGCTATCTAATTCTTTCTTTTGCTTCAAGGATTCTGGGGATCTGACCTCAGGTCTTTCTGTATATTCAGCAACCATTTTTTTCCCACTGAGCCACCTCCCCAGACCTTCTGTTTGAATTTTATTAGTTTTTTTAAAAAATGACATTTCTTATTTTTAAAATATTTTATGTTATTCATAGATTTAAAAAAAGTCAATGTTTAGGTCATTTGATGGGCAGGATTTGTTCCCTAAAGTTTCTTCTCTAGATCTATTCATATATATACACACATACCCTGCCTTCATAGTGTAAGCATTAGCAGTATCAGGGATACTGCCCTATAATTGGTTACACAATGTAATGATACGAGAAGATGACTACTCCTTATGGTAAAAGTCCCATATAGTAGGCTGTATAGAGGGAGATTCTCTTGCTGACTTTGAAGAACTAACATGCCAGTTTGTGAGAATGCCACATGAAGGCCCTAGCAGTGCCCTCTAAGAGCTGAGCGGTCAGGTAGAAGATTGAGCCTTGTCATCCACAACCATAAAGTCAGAATGAGTTTGGGAGAAGACCCAAACCCCGCATAAGAACACAGCCTCGCGGATTGCAGCCTTGTGAGATACTGAGCAGAGAGCTTCGTGACACTGTGTGACCTCATGTTGAGAAGCTAGGCGATAACTGTTATTCCAAGTCTCCCACTTCCAGAAGTTTGTTGTATTAGAACGTGAATACAGGGAAATATGCATCTGCTTCGATGGTTTCTATTTTTGTTGTTATTTGTCTGGTTTTGTGCTATACTGGTAGAGTATCTGTTTACGAGAACAAATCTAGAAGCTTGGAAAAATATCCTCCTTGTCCTCCAGTGGATGTTGACCCTGCCCCTTAGTAAGCGTCTAGGGTAGGAATGCCATCACAGACACACCAAGAAATAGACCAATCCAAGATTAGGCTGCAATACTGTTGACTCCTTCTGCAGTTGAATTTGTTCCCACTCTGTAGGTGTAGGCGTCCAGGGTCCTACCTGTGAACCAGAGAAGCTTCACTTAAAGCCTGTTCTGACCTTCAGGATTTTGGTATCAGTGAAAACTTTGGTCTGCTCTGCAGAGGGCTATTAACTTAAAAATTTCTCCTGTCTATAGGAAATATTTTCAGTTCCTTCTGAATTCTCACCCATAGCATTTCTAGTAAGATCCACACGTCTATTCATAATCTGTTTAAGGCAGTGTACGCCTTTGCAACAATGCCCTTAAAGTTATTTTTGTTCCTGCCCGTTGTCGAATTTCTAAAATATTTCTACATTTTAAAATCCTATTTTACAAACACTCCATTTGTCTGAGGAGCAGGAATATGGGGAATAAATATGAAGAGTTCATTGCAATTATTTGGCTTATGACTCCATAAGCATGGGCGAGGCAAATGCAAAACATTAGAATTAATTATCTGACTTTGTAGTAGACAGAAAAGACTGGAATTTTTAGTTGTGGGCTGAAGTGTGCACAGTTGGAATTTTCCTTTTTCTGAAGGAGGCCTGAGTTCCAGGTTTCTTTCAATCTACTTAGTTCTGTCTGTAAAAATTACCTTGAATAATATTCATTACTTACAGTTAACTGATTATGGACTTTAATAACACCTATAAAATGCTTTTATAGCAACACCTGTGTTAATGTTTTATTGAGGAGCAGCAGTGCAGGCTATTCTAATAGATACATCCAAGGGGTCCTGAATGAACTTTTGAAAATGACGAGAGTTTGTTATTCTGTGAGTGGAGTACCTTGAACTCTTGAGTCTAACTCTTCCACACATTATATAAGGTCAGTTCCATTCTCTTTGCTATTCCTGTAGACATTCCACACTCTGTGTGTGTGTGTGTGTATGTGTGTGTGTGTGTGTGTGTGTGTGTGTGTGTGTGTGTGTGTGTGTGTAGGCCAGAGGAAAACATTGTTTATTGTTCCTCAGGCATTGCCTATTTTTTATTCATTTTTTTAGACAGTGTCTCTTATTGGCCTCCAACTCATTTAGTAGGCTAGGCTAGGTAGTAAGCAAACCCTGCCTGTTCCTGTTTCCATATTATTTGGATTACAAATGCTACTATGTCTGGCTTTTAAAAAGTAGGTCCTGGCCATCAAACTCAGGTCTTTGTTCTTGTTAGGAAAACATTTTACCAGCTGAGCCATTTCCCTAGCCCCTCCATATACTATGCTCTTGTAACATTTATTATGTTTTCTTACAAAAGTCTAGCTACTTATCCACATATTAATACCTAAGAAGTTAGAACCGGCTTTCATATGCAATGTCTGATGCCAAACAAATCTTTCATAATTAATATTGAGGGGTTTACTGATCTGTATCAAAGTCGAAGCTTGGTTTTGTTTATTTTAGAGTATTAATGGTGAAGATTTATTTGAATTAACCACCTAGCTATCTGAGCATATAGTGAGATTAACTCATGCACCATGTTGAGATAATACATAGCGAAGTTTTATAACTTTACCAACGGTACTATGCCCAAAGCATACCCAGACCAATGGCAAACAATATTGATGCATATAGAGAGCTGGATGAATCTATTTGCAGGAGTGGACAGAGAGTGGGCTCTCTCCCCCTGAGATTCTCATTAAGGAAGAATTATTGGAGAAAATTATTGGAGAAAATTATTGGCGAAAACTTCTGATAGTCTAGTTGAAGGAAAAAAACCAGAAGACTTCAAGTCAGTTTCTCCTTAGGTGTGGAAAGATCTAGGCAGATGTTAGTTGTTTCACACTGAGTGTGATGTCAGTGTCTCTTCCAGACTTAGCCCTTCAGAAACAGTGTTGCATCAGGGGCAAAGCAGCAGTAAAGCTGAATTCCTGTTCAGCCTGGTATCCTTGGCTTATTTTGTGGTATTGTTCCCTGTGGAAGAATGGTTAGCTGGGTATAAAAGTGCATGGCTATATAATTCCAGTGTCAGGCAGAAGTAGGAGTGATGATTACAATTATGAGGGCAGCCTGGACGATATATTGAGCTCGAGGCCAGCCAGTCATACAGAGTGAGAACCTGCTTTTAAACCAGAAAGTAAATAAATATGAAACAGTCATGTTCTGAGTAATAGTGTGGCTAGTGAAAGAGTAGTATGTAGGTGCCCAAAGTTCCATGATAGGGTTTCATGACAGAGAAGTGCTTCTCTAATAGCTTTCATATAATTTTGGGGGGGAAAACGAATCTTTTGGACAATGGGTGCTTTACTGTAATTTAGTGGAAAGAAGACTGCCAAGATAACTTGTTTGGTACATAGAGAGGGTCAGGTATCCAAAATTGTGCCTGAAGTCAGCAGAATTCTGTGCATGTATGCATACATATGTGTGTGTGTTTGTGTTTTGTGTGTTGTAACATTACATGTGTCTGTGAATGTACATATAAGTATGCATGTGAAGGCTTAAGGATGACATGTTCACTACATTTTCTGAGACAGGGTCTTTCACTGACCATGAAACTTACCAGGCTGGCTAGGCTGGCTGGCCTGTGAGCTTCTGGGACCTACCTGTCTTTGCTTTTCCAAACATTGGGGTTATAAGCACATCTGGGAATTTGAATTCAGATACACTTGTTTCTACAGCATGAGGTCTTATCTGCTGCTGACCCAATTAACCACCTTCCTTGCCCTGGCAGGACTTTTTATGTCAGTTTCAGATGGAATAAACAAATAGAATGATTAACTTTATATATTATTCCATGTCACAAGGAGAACATAGACTTTGAAGTCAGGATGACTAGAATTAGATGACACCCCAACATTGAAACATAGGTCATGGTTAGGCTCTCAGAATTGTTTTATATTTTGGCCACATGTGGATGCCTTTTTCAGAGCACAGTGTGTGTGTGTGTGTGTGTGTGTGTGTGTGTGTGTGTGTGTGTGTGTGTGTGTGTGTGTGTGTGTGTGTGTTTGTGTGTGTGTGCATACATGTGTGCACACATGAGTGTGTGCCAATCTAAATATTCTGCTTCTCTTGTAGGCCTGCCTTCCACTTTTTTCTATATCTCCTTGGGTACTGGAAGCTACTCAAAATAGATTGCCACTGAGCAGTAAGTACAATAGATGGCTATTTGCAGTCAGCATGCAGAGCCATGAATTAATTCTCCATTCAGAACTGAGCATGAGATCATTGCCAGTCACAGGTTTCTACAAAGTATTATTTCCTCTCTTCAGTCGAGACTGCCATTTATGGTCAAATGGGGACAGAAGTAGGGGTTAAAATAGGACCAACATTCAGAAAGAAACTAAGTAGAAGTTGAAGAGAAAGCATTCTCACACGGAAGTGGAAATACAGGAAGAGCCCTCTAGATTGCTCAGCACCAGGGCTTTAGATACTAAGGAAACTAATCATGTGCTTTAAATTATTCTTTATTTAACAGGAGAAAGGTTTGTGGGGACTTGCAAGATGCAAGGATTTTTTAAAAAGTGGAACTGAATTCACTGTGTGGATGGCTCTTCAGTACATGGCCTATGGCACACGGGGTCTACTTCATTCGTCATGGAATGTAAGCTCCAGAAGGACAGGAGCAGCAGCTCTTCTTGCTGACTCTTGTGTTTCAGTCAAATAGTTGACTCATTCATTCACTTGAAAACATTTTGTTCTCATTCTTTGGCAGGACTGTCCTACACACAGTGAAAGAAACAGAAATTACCTGGCTTTAACACAATTGTTTGTCTTAGTATGGGAGGTAGATGATAATAATATAAATAAATAAATATATACATATATATACACATATATATTCTAATATATTTCTTGTAAATATGGAATTTTATTTTTAAAATTACTTTTAAAAGTATTTTTTAGATTATAATATAATTACATCATTTCTCCCTTTACTTTCCTCTCTCCAAACTTTCTCATAAATCCCTCCTGTCTTTCAGATTCATGGTCTCTTTTTCATTAGTTGTTGTTACGTATATGCATATGTATATATAGTGTTACATATATATATATATATATATATATATATATATATATATATATATATATATATATATACACAAAAAAATTTACAACCTGCTCAGTTTGTATAATGTTATTCATATGTATGTTTCAGGAGGACCACCTGGTATTGAATAACCAGTTAATGTGCTCTTCCCAGAGGAAGACTATTTCTCCTGCTCTTAGCATTCCTTAGTTGCTTGTAGTTCTTTGGATAGGGCTGAAGTCTTGTGAGCATTCTCTACGCACTTTGATGTGTATTGCTCTTGTTTAGCTCACATGTAGGCAGTCATGTTGCTAATGTTTTATGGATGTAGTTTCTGACATTACTAGGATATGCACTCTCACAGAACACTCTCTACTCCTTTGGCTCTTACAATCCTTCTGCTCCATTTCCCACCATGATCTATGAGCCTTAGGTACAGGATCTGTGTCTTGGATATCTCTAATGGGACTCTGAGTCACGACTCTCCATTTTTATTGGTTGTATTTTTTGGTAAAGGTCTCCATCTGCTGCGAAGAAAAGTTTCCTTGATAAGGGATGAGGACTATGTGTATCTGTGGGTGATAGATAACTATCTAATATTTAGAGTGCAGTTGTATGTAAATATGGAATATTAGAGATGATTTGGGGATATCATACTTCTACTTGAATGGCAGCTCCATCTCCCACGACATTAGTGTGTGATATCTTTATCAATAGGACCTTACGGTCATGTTGTAGAAGGTCATCAATTGCTGTTTGCTGTAAAGTATAGAGGAAAGAATCTATAGTCCAAATAATCATGAGAAAACGTTCAAGGCACATGGAACAAGGGACATAAAATTTGACACTGGAAAGAGCCTGTAAGATTTTCCTGATATGTAGAATCCTTTGTTGCAGAAAGCAGGAAATGTTGATGACCCAGTGGCTGGCAATTAACAGACACTCTGGAGACTCTTGATGCTTTAGTAATTTTCAACTTAAATTTTTAGTATTGACTAATCATTTTTATTTACATTTATGGAGTACAAATATATTTTGAATTCCTCTATTTTTGCGTGACATATGTATACATTTATGTGCATGTATATGCACAGCCCATGACTGTAAATGCCAGAGGTTGACAATTATGTCTTCTTCTGTCACTTTCTACCGTATATTTTGGCACGGATCTTTCACTGACTTGGAGCTCATTAAATTGGCTGGATTGTTGGTCAGTGAACTCCAGGGAACTTCCTGCTTCTGACTTTCCAGTGCTGGCATTGCAGCCTTGGCCTCCATGCTTAGCTTTTCACATATTTTTATTTTTTAATTATGTTGAACCTGAGATTGTAATTGCCTCACTGTGGTGTACCAATGACCTTGATTAACACAAGATTGTTGTTCACACTTATCATTACACTTCTTACCTCTTTTGGGCTGTGTGGTCTCAAACATGCTTATGTATGCTATTTTGGTTTGATCTTCACACTACTATTGCCTTGTTATCACATTGAAATATTTTTCATTTTGGACCATGTTTTTTCCCCTCCTCCAACTCTTCCAAAGTTCCTACCCATGCAACTTCATGTTCTTTCTCTTTTTTTTTTGTTTCAAGAAAACTCCGCAAAAACAAAAAAAAAAAGCGTTAAGCAAAACAGCAAGGAACCAGTAGGACATAAATTGTGAAAACAAGACAAAACAAAACAAAAAGCCTACAAAACAACAACAAAAACCCAAGGAATTTATTTCGTGTTGCCTATTTACTCCTGGGCGTAGAGCCTGCCTTGGCATGTGGGTATGACCCAGTGACACTCCATTGGCAAAAATTGATTTTCCCCTTGCAAGCTGGAGTCAATGGCAAAGACTTCTTGGTTAAAATTGGGCTCCTTATTCCTATTCCTCTTTCAGTGTTCAAACCCCATCTCTCATGAACCTGTGCAGATCTTGTGTATTCTGGCCCAGTCTCTGTGTGTTCACATTCTGTTATATCTGGAAGACTCCGTTTTCTTGGAGTCATCTACTACCTCCAGCTCTTATAATATTTTTTTCCTTCTGAGCCTTGAAGAGGAGGGACTTAATGAAGCCATTTTCTTTAGGATTGAGTACTTTAAATTCTCTCATTTTCTGTACTTCGTCCAGCTATGGGTCTCTGTGTTAATTCTCATCTACTGTAAGAAGAAGCTTCTCTGATGAGGGCTGATAGGCACTTATTTATAGGTTCAGTAGTATGTCATTTTATTGTTATATTCCTTTATCAGAACAGTAGTATTAGGTTTTCCCCTGGGCTCATGACCTATCAAGTCTCAGGTTCTTGGGCACTCTATCGATGTCAGGAGTCTCATGAAGTAGGCTTTGAATCCAATCAAAGGATGGTTGGTTACTCTGATAATCTGTGCCACAATTATACCAATAAATATCTTGCAGATAGTGCTCTGTTGTAGGTCACAGAGATTGTATCTAGAGGATGCTGATGCTTGCTGTTTTTCTCTGGAAGTGTACAGAGTATATCCTGGTATTATGAATCTCAGGAATCCTAGTCGGTAGGAGTGAAGCTTCCTTCTAGCTGAGCACCAGTTCCAGGTCCCTACTCCTACCATATATTACTGCTAAAACATCTGTAATTCATTGTAGACATAAGGTTATTGTGTAATTCAAATGCTGATTTCTGACACACCCCCACCCCACTCTGTTTGCAATCTTTGTTCGGAGAATTTCCTCTCTCAATGTTATGTAAACACTGCTCCCCAATTGTCCCCTGACGTGCCAATATAGCCAAGGGGGCGGGGGGGGGGGGGGGGGGAGAATAGGGCTGGGCTTCCTGCCAGCCGAGGGAGGAGGAGTGGAGGAGTGAGAAGAGAAAGAAGGGGATTCAGCCGCTGGAGAGGTCCAGGAAACATCAAGAGAGAGGAACAGGAACAGGAACAGGAACAGGAGCAGTAAAGCTACACAGTGCAAGTATCCCTGGGATGCACCCTGGGAGGAAGCCAAATTAGGGTAGATGGTTAAGAATACAGTAATAACTGCTCAGTTCTTGTGCTGGGAAGGCTCTTTAAATAATATAATAGAGTCTCAATTATTTGTGTGTTAGCCAGGTTAAGAGAGAAACTAAGAGAAACAAACATAGTTTTATAAAAAATAACCATAACAATATATTCTTAGTTATTTTGAGATATATAGCAAAACATTGCTGACTAGAGTACCGTGCTGTGTACCATATTGCTAAACCCATTCTTTCCAATCTATCTGGAAGTGTGCCCTCAGAAAAACTTTCCATTCTCTTTCTTCCCTCTCTCCACAGCATCCAGTATAGTTTTACTCTTTATTTGTAAGAATTCAACATTTATATTCCATATCTGGATAATAGCACGTGGTATTTGGTATTTGTCTATGCATGGCTTTCCTCAGTTAGCATATCTGTTTTTCCATCAATGAACATAGTGGCTATTTATGCTAATTCCATATCTTGGTTAATTTAAAAGATGCTACAATAAACACAGGAGTAGAAAAATCCTTTGAAGATACTGATTTTAGTTCCTTTGGTAGTTACATTTTTTAGTTAAAAATGAAAACAATTCAATGCTGTTCTCCATAATATTTGGGATCACATTATTTTTTTACTACAGCCCTTGGTCTTGCTAGGGGTGTCTCCCATCCAAGTACTAACCAGGTCTGACTTTGCTTAGCTTCCTAGATCAGATGAGATCAGGTGCATTCAGAATGGTATGGCTGTAGACAGGATCACATTCTTTTTTTTTTTTTCTTTAAAATTTTTTTTATTAATTTATTCTTGTTACATCTCAATGGTTATCCCATCCCTTGTATCCTCCCATTCTTCCCTCCCTCCCATTTTCCCCTTATTCCCCTCCCCTATGACTGTGACTGAGGGGGATTTCCTCCCCCTGTATATGCTCAGGATCACATTCTTATCAACAGTGTATACTAGTTTTATTCTTCTCTGTATCTTCTCCATTGCTTACCTCTTACCTGTTTGGTAAATGACACTCTATCAGGCATGAGGTCACATCTTATGGCTTCAATTTCCATAGTGAATAGTGATGTTGAACAATTTTGACTTGTACCTATTGGCCATTTGCATGTCTTTAAAAATATTTTTGCTAAATTTCAAACTTTTTTTCTTGTTATAGAGTGTTTTGGGTTACTCACATATTTTGTATGCCCTGCCTGAACAATCCTGTTTCCATCCCACCCACCTCTAGTCGAACCGCAAAATCCATTCAACTTCCCCTTCCCAGGGGGAAGTGTTCCCCCTTTGAGCCCTTGCTACTTAGCCTCTCTAGGTCTGTGGATTGAAGTAAATTGTCTTTTACTTAACAGCTAATGTCTACTTATAAGTGAACACATACCATGTTTGTCTTTCTGGGTTACCTCACTCAGGATGATGTTTTCTAGTTCCATCCATTTGCCTGAAAATTTTGACGATTTTGTTGTTTTTAACAGCTGAGTAATACTCCATTGTGTAAATATACAACATTTACTTTATCCATTATTCAGTTGAGGGACATCTAGGCCCCTTTCAAACTATTATGGTTACAGACTCAATGAACAGAGTTGGGCAAGTGTTCTTGTGATAGGAAGAAACATTCTTTGGGTATATGCTCAGAAGCGATGCAGCTGGGTCTTCAGGTAAGTCTATTTTCCATTTTCTGAGGAACTGTCATATTTATTTCCATACTGTCTGTACAAGTTTATACTCTTGGACTATAAATAACATGGAGGAGTGTTTTCCTTGCTCCCCATCCTCACTAGCATGCACTGTCACTTGTGTTTTGATCTTAGCCATTCTGACAAGTGTAAGATGGAATACCAAAGTAGATTTCATTGCATTTCTCTGATGACTAACAATGTTCAACATTTCTTTAGGTGTTTCTCAGTCATTTGAGATTGCTGGGTCAAGAATTTTTTGTTTATATATATATACCCCATTTAAAAAATTGAGTTATTTGGTTTTTATTGTCTAGTTTCTTGAGTTCTTTATATATTTTGGAAATTAGCTCTCCGTTGGTTGTAGTGTTGGTGAAAATCTTTCCCATTTTGTAGGCTGCCATTTTATCCCATTGACAGTGTCCTTTGACTCACAGAAGCTTTTCAGTTTCATGAGGTCCCATGATTGTTGTTTTTAGTGCCTGAGTTGTTGGTATTCTAGTCAGAAAGTTGTTTTCTATGCCAATAAGTTCAGGGCTATTCCTCATTTTCTCTTCTATTAGGTTCAGTGTATCTGAGTCTAATTTCAAGTCTTTGATTCACTTGGACTTGAAGGTGTGTGTGTGTGTGTGTGTGTGTGTGTGTGTGTGTGTGTGTGTTTGCAAGGTAAAAGATATGAATCAATTTGTATTCTTTCAAATGCTGACATCCAGTTAGACCAGCACCATTTATTCAAGATTCTTCCTTCTTTCCATTGTATTTCTGGATTCTTTATCAAAATTCAGGCATCTATAGGTGTATGGATTTACATCTGGGTTTTCAATTCCATTGACTAGTGTGTCTAGCTTTATGCTAATACCATGCCAGTTACTGTAAATCACAGGTGGTGATATCTCCAGAAGTTATTTTAGGGTACTGGATTGTTCTTAGCTATCCTGTTTTCCCCCCACATGAGGGTGAATAATGTCCTTTCAAGGTCTGTAAGAAATTGCATTGAAATTTTGATGGGAGTTGCATTGCATCTGTAGATTGCTTTTGGTAGGATGGCCATTTTTTACTGTGCTAATCCTAACAATCCATGAACATGGGGGATCTTTTTATCTTCTGATGTCTTCCTTTTGTCGTACATGTCTTTTACTACTTTGGCTAGAGTTACATCAACATATTAAAAAAATTTTTTTTGTCGCTATTGTGAAACATGTTGTTTTTCTGATTTCTTTCTCATCTCCTGTTTCATTTGTATATAGGAAGGCTACTTTTTAAATTTTTAAAAATCTAATCTTGTATCTGGCCACTTCACTAAAGATGTTATTCAGTTCTTGAAGTTCCTTGTAGAACTCCTGGGATTTCTTATATGTACTATCATATCATCTGCAAATAGTGATATTTGACCTCTTTCTTTCCAATTTATATCCCATTTGATCTTCTTCCGCTGTCTTATTTCTCCCACTATATTGAGTAGATATGGTAAGAGTGGATAGCCTTGCCTTGTTCCTGATTCTAATGAAATTTGAGTTTCTCTCCTTTTAATTTGATGTTTGGCTATTGGTTTGCTGTATATTGCCTTTATTATTTTAGATATGAGCCTTTTCTGGATTTTTCCAGAAAAGGGGTGCTGGATTTTTCAAAAGCTTTTTCAGCATCTAATGAGGTGCTCATATTTTTTCTTTCAGTTTGTTTATATGGTGGATTACATTGATGGGTTTTCATATGTTGAACAACCCACGTATCTCTTGGATCAAGTCTACTTGATCATGGTGGATGATTTTCTTTTTGAAGTCTTGAATTCAGGTTGTAAGTATTTAATTGAGTATTTTTGCATCAATGTTCATGAGGGAAATTTCTTTGAAATTCTCCTTTGTTGTATCCTTGTGTGGTTTGACTATCAGGGAGACTGTGGCCTCATATAATGAATTTGGAATGTTCCTTTCATTTCTACTCTCTGGAATAATGTGAGGGGTATTGATTTTGTCTCTTCTTTACAAGTATGGTAGAATTCTGTCCTAAAACCACCTGGTCCTGTGCTTTTTTCCTTGAAAGACTTCTAATGACTGTTTTTATTACCTTAGGGTTTATAGGTTTGTTTATATTGTTTATTTGATCTTGACTTAAATTTGGTAAGTGGAATTTATCAAGAAAATTATCTATTTCTTTTAGATTTTTTTCAAGTTTGTGGAGTACAGCTTTTTAAGTAAGACCTAATGATTCTTTGGTTTTTTTCTTCGTGTTTGTTGTTATGTCCTCCTTTTAGTTTTTGGGTTTTTTTTTATATGGATATTCTTTCTGTGTCTTTTAGTTATTTTGGATAATGGCTTTTCGTATTTTTGATTTTCTCAAAGAATCAACTTTTAGTTTCATTGATGGAAAATCTAGGTTAGTGAACAGGAACTTCAGATTCAAGCATCATCAGCAGGATACAAGAGATAGAAGAGAGAATCTCAGGCATTAACAAGGAAATTTATACCTCAGTCAAAGAAAATGTTAAATCTTTTTTTCTACTTTCTTTGAGACAGGGTTTCTTTGGGGAATATTCCTGGCTGTCCTGGAACTCTCTTTGTAGAGCAGGCTTGGCTTGAACTCACAAAGATTCTGCTGTCTCTGCCTCCCGGAGTGCTGGGATTAAAGGTGTGTACCAAAACAATTTGAACTAAAACTTCTAGGAAATCTGGGACACTATGAAAAAGAATGCTAAGAATAATACAAATATAAGAAGAAGAATCCCAGCTCAATGTCCCAGAGAATGTTTTTAGTAAAATCATAAAAGAAAATCATCTTAACCTAAAGAAGAACATGTCTCTAAAAATACAAAAATCTTATAGAATAGTAAATAGATTGGTCCAGAGAAAAAAGTCCTCTTTACACGTAATAATCAAAACACTTAACACATAGAACAAATAAATACTCACTGGAGTTTATGTACCTCTGCCCCCAAAAGCAATAGGCATGCTTTATAGGAAGAAATAGCCTAACATCTCAAGGATTCATTGTGCATCTAGGAATTATAGATGATGATTTTAAGGGAGCGGTTAGGATTTTGGTTTATATTAAGAAAAATATAAACTTTAAAGCAGGAGATAGGATTGTTCAGCTTTTATTGTTTCCTTATGTCAAATGCCAAGCATCTCCAATAAAAGTAACAGGAGGATTTGGAAGTACTTGTAGACAGTTTTTTAAAAAAAAAATCTGTTATCAATGACCAAATACCAAAATTAAAACTAAAATTAAAATTAAATGACATGGAAATAGAAGGTTGTTAGACATAGAAGCTGATATAACTGTAATCTCATGAGACTCTTGGAATCCACATTGGCCCCTTCACAGGGTTCTACAGTTTGCAGGGATTGGAACATTATCCAAGGAAAACAAAGTGTAAGACAAAGTAAATGTGTGGCATCAGAATGTCAAATAGGATGATTACAGCCTTATGTAGCAGATATAGTCATAAACCTATGGGGAAGAGATCTACTATAACAATGAAGAGCTTGATTAATAGTCATTCCATCTCAGACAATGGGTATCTATTTTAGCTGACACTATGTATGGAAATTCTATGTAATACGGTTTTATGTTTCTGTGTGTAAATGGGTAAGAAGCCGAGCTTGTTGGTATGGGGCCAGAGATGGAAATTGAGTGTGTAAGTATCTAGTTTAAAAGATAAGAAATGCCGGATCTTGGTAGATCTGGGATTCTAAGTATTGATATTTCCTTTGGTAAAGCTGGGGGCTCCTGCTGTAGATGTGGGTTGGGACATGGTGACAGGGAGAGGGGACCTGATGAGGGAGGGAAGGGTAGGCAGTCTCTGAGGAAGTGTTAGCAGTTTGCATTGGGGTGTGTGTGGAGCTTAGCTGGAGCTCTGGGTGCTGAGGTGGCCTCTGGTAGAACAGGGGCTTTCAGTCAAAGTTGTGGGCTGGGATTTGGTGACAAGGGGAGGGAGGGTGGGGAAAGGCTGGGCAGGTTCTGAGGCAGTGTTGGTGGTTTGTGGGTGGGGACTTTACCTGGGATTCTGGGAACCAGAATAGTCTCCGGTAGAGTAGGGGACTTCTGCCAGAGTTGTAGGCATCTTAAAATTAAAAAAGTACATTTATTTGTGTGTATGTGCTGAGAGGTGGTGCATATATCACAGCTAGATGTGGCAGTCATCTATTGTTTTTCTTTTCTTCCATCATGAAGATCCTGGAGATCAGACTCAAGTGGTCAGGGTTGGTGGCAAGTGCCTTTATGTGCACAGAAGCTGTAAAAACTGATGGCTTCTGGGGGATGCAGGGTCAGTTTTGTTTAAGAGTATGGTCCCTGGTTGGTAGACTAAGCTCCATTGGATGGATTTACACCTATGAGAATAAGGTCAGCATAAATTGGATTTAAAATGGATATGGATTTAAGAGGTGGTACTGAAAATAAAAATGTGGAAGGAGTTACAGGGAGTCTATAGGGGCAAATATGCCCAAAAGATATATATATATGAAAATTTCAAAGAAGTAATAGTATTTTATTTTATTTATTTTCTTTTTTTTTCTCCTTTATTAATTTATTCTTGTTACATCTCAATGGTTATCCCATCCCTTGTATCCTCCCATTCTTCCCTCCCTCCCATTTTCCCCTTATTCCCCTCCCCTATGACTGTTCCTGAGGGGGATTACCTCCCCCTGTATATGTTCATAGGGTATCAAGTCTCTTCTTGGTAACCTGCTGTCCTTCCTCTGAGTGCCACCAGGTCTCCCCCTCCAGGGGACATGGTCAAAGGTGAGGCACCAGAGTATGTGAGAAAGTAATATCCCACTCTCCACTCTACTGTGGAGAGTGTTCTGTCCATTGTCTAGATCTGGGTAGGGGTTTAAGGTTTACCACCTGTATTGTCCTTGGCTGGTGCCTTAGTTTGAGCGGGATCCCTGTGCCCAAATCTGCCTATCATAATGTTCTACTTGTAGGCTTCTAGGACCCTCTGGATCCTTCTACTTTGCCATTCTCCCATGATTCTCTCATCTATAGTCCCACTAGAATGTCCTCCCCTCTGTCTCAGTTTCCTGGTAAGTGACCGGGAGTCTATAGGGGCAAATATGGCCAAAAGATATATATATATGAAAATTTCAAAGAAGTAATAGTATTTTATTATTACAGACCAAACCAAAGTGAAATGCTTTGTTTCACCATATCTGAATGAGGAATAAAAGTATAGGTTATCTGGTTCAAGATGTTAATCTTGAATTCAAGATCTCTCATTGGCTCAACTGTAGTTTCTTCTGAAGGCATGACTTCCAGGCTATGGAGTTAACTCCCAAACTTACCTCTCTGATTTGTTTCTTTTGTTCACATGTGGTGCCAATGGGGGATTTTTGGGTGATTAAGGAGGTGCCTTGAACAGGAATGTGGGCAATCTTCTACTGCCATGTCATGTATTCTCATCAAGCTTTCCTGTAAAAGTCAAAGCAACAAAATCGATGGTAGAACAAACCAACCCTTTTCTCTCTATAAGTTCATTTTCTCAGCCATTTCTTAAAGTACTAACGCTGTCTGAATTTTGTTCTAATAAACTCTCCAAATCATGTAGTAGATGAAGTGTTCAATATTAGAACTGAGTTACATGCAATTGAGTTGTTGGCCCAAGGGGTCCTATGGAAATCCCAAAACAACCCAGGTTGTTGCCAAGGCAAAAGGTTGCTCTCCACAAACTGAGAGACTTCCCTACTTCTGAGGAAAACAGCCACATAAATAACTGAACATGGAAAGGTCTAGCTGGTATCTATTTTTTACAATCAGTTTTACAATCAATGTCTTTGGTATAGGAAAGCACTCAGAAGGCTAGCAAAAGATATGTAAACACCAACTCACCTGCAAACCCTTTGACTTACAATGCTGTCCTGCCTGCAAAATGTGCTAGGACAATGGTGGCACGAAGCTTATTGGTGTAACCAACCAATGTCTCTTTCTCACAAATATTCCTTAGACCTTAAAAAAACACAAGCAGCTTGTCCAGTATCAATTGAGAATTTCTAACATAGATTCTTGGCAGCAGCCCAGAACATAGTGATAGTCTTTCATTCTGGAATGTTCTTCTCAGAGGCTTCTCACGTCTACGGTTTTGCTCTGCCACCACTCCCTTTGTGAGTTCTTCCGACACCTTTTCCTCTACCGTTTTCAAAAGTCATATTTATATTTAACTTATCTTCATACACACAGTCTCCTTTGGACTGTATCCCAGCTCCCAGCTCCATCTTTTTCCACCTGTTTCATCATACTATGGCTCCTTTTGCCTCTTTGTTGCCTCATAGTCTTTTCCAGCTGGAATTTCCTGAACATGTGGCTATTCTCCGTGAATTCGCAGGCCACGTGGAAGTATTGAGACAGTGTGTGCTATGGTTAAGGCAGAAAGATCTGTGCCTATTAAAAGAGGCACTTGCTTTACTGTGTTTACTATGAGAATTAAATGAGCCCAAATCTCAGCAAAAACACAATAGAAGGGTCCTCTTCCCATTAAAAATAAAAAAGAAACCATCTCTCACACTGAACTGACTTTCATTTGTTCTGCATATATCCTTAACTTCAAATTTCCCCAGAGTCTCAACTGCTCACATCTACCCTGTTCAAATGTTAGTTTCCTTAAATTAGATTAACCTGAGTGCCTCTAAGCACATTTGTTTAATTCTCTGTTTATTCGCTTTTGGAGCCAGGGCTCCTATTGTAAAAATGTGTTCGTCAGGGGCAGTAGTTATGCTATAGTAACAAAAGACTTCCATACTGCAATGAACCAATAAAAAACAGTGTTTGCTCACATTACATATTAGGAATAAACTCCATGTTTTCAGTCCAGTGTCTAGGCTAACAAATAGTGAGCTTTTAGAATGTCGTGGAAAAACATGCAAAAACACACAGGGAGATTACATTCCCTCTTGCAGAAATAATAAATTGCTGTTGACAGACAAAGGTATGTGTTATTTTGCTCATCTTTCTTATCCAGAGCCTTTCATCCATTCCTTAAAAGAGTTATGTCAACTCCATATTTTTTTTCTGCTATAATACCTTTTTCAGAAAGTTAACATTGTTTAATAAGATTTTGCTGCAGGGAAACTTACTTTGTAAGAGATGTGCATGAAATCATGCTGTCACGTAAGGTCTACTTCGCTGAGGGTAGACTGAGAGTCCTCTTTGCTCTCTTCTTGCTCTGTTCTGTCCGGCTTTTCTTACAACAGGTCAACCTAGAAGCTGGAGTAAATAGTGGAGCGTCACTGCAGATGAGATCCGAAGTCAAGTCTTGTTGCAGACACAGAAATTGGGTTGAGATCTCTAAATAATGTTCCCAGATTTCCTGGCCACCAAGTGAGAAAGCTTTCAGAAGTGAGATTAAAAAAAAAAAAAAAAAGAATAGAAGAATGTTATTTTAGCATATGCTCAGGGAAGGGAGTGTGTGTTCCTCAAGACAGAATCCCGTAGCTGGGGTCTTTGACTGTTTAAATTGTGGTCAGACTTGTGGAGTGGGGGATTACTCATGAGGTGGGAAATTGGTGTGGGGAATGAAGAAGTAGGGTTTTACTAGAATAGGATTACTCCATCTGTATGTGGAGCCGTTGGGTCATCATGGCACCAGACATGTGAGACTGGCTACTTCTGTATGGCCAATGACACAGCCACACCTTTATAGTGAATTCCGCGGTCACTTCAGCCAGCCGTGTTTCTTCTTCCAGTCAGTTTTGGGTGATCTTATATTTTTATTGCTTGAGGGTGGGCTTTGAGGGTTTAAAGACTCATGACACTAGGTCACCCTCTCTCTCTCTCTGCTTTGCGCTTGTGGTTGAAGATGTGAATTCTCAGTTTCCTGCTCTTGCCACTTGCCTGGCACTTGTCATGGCTTTCTGCAGTAATGAACCCTTATCCTTCTGGAACCCTAAGCCCAATATAACTTATTTCCATAAGCTGTATTTCATCACAACAAAAGAGAAGCAACTAATACAGCCACGTGGTTGTATCAGCCTCTTGCCAGCAGCCAGCTTAAGTCCTTTCCTTATGCCTATGTAGCCCACCTTTGTTTCTTATTGGATAAAGGATGATCTGAGGCCAAGTAGGGCATAAGAGAGATTTCTCTGCCTTTATCCTGACCTTTCAACACTCGCAGGTCTATTACCATATCTTTAGCTGAAAACATAGCTGGGGGGGGGGAGGCACAGAGTACTTTAATTTCTTGAGATAGCACATGACACATAAATATTTTATATGTACTAAGCAATTGCAAATCATTGCATCTTTCTGGAAAGTCAAGTTTCATAAATTAGTCAATGTTTGGCTTGGATTAATATTTATTATATTAGCATTTACATTAAATTACATTAAAATATCAATTTAAGCATAGATCTAGTAAGTCCAATTCGCAATCGTGGGATATTTGCAAGTATTCATTGAATAATCAGACATTTATAAATCATTCCAAACTATTTCTCAATATATAGCCAGATATACCAAGGGCGCTCTTTCAGAAAAACAAATTATACTCTCTCAAGGTGATTTCGGCTTCTTGGTGCATATTAGAAATCTTAGAATCTTTAATTACCTAAATGTTTTTTAAATGTTAATAACTTTACCCAAATATCCCCAATATGTATGAAAGATAAAATTATATATATATATATATATATATATATATATATGAACTGTATATATTATATGTGATATACAAATACACACACACATGAATGGTGCATGTACAGAACTCACTCATGTAGTAGCATATGCAGGTTATAGGTCCTTCCAGCCATGCGCTGAATATTTATATATACTAAGATTTGCTTTGGGCCGTTCACATTATTTTCATACTGAAGACTTGCAGAATCCCCTCAAGGCACATATTGGTGATCTTTCTTTAGAGACAAAGTTACTGAAGTTAAGTAATTTGGTGAAGGATAACAATGATTGGTGGTGGAGCTTCCCTTTGAACAACTGTGCCTTTGCCTTCATAGTTTCCTCCTCCCTTAAGCACTGCACGATGAAGCTTTCCCTCAACCATCCATAGAATCGACCTGTCAAACTTTCCCAGGAAGAATTCATAGCATCTACCCTTGTTATTTTACAAAGGAAAGATCTGAAGCACGGAGAGCTTGAAGTAATCCAGTCACAGCAATCAAAAGTCCACGTTAGTCTTGTAGACTTATGCAGAATAGAGGATCTATAGCTTTTTATTTTTTATGACCTAAAACTAAAGTGACAGTACAACAAATAGAGACATTTATTGTATGAATAAATGAATGCTCAAGAAAAGAGTGAATGAATCTATTTCTTATTTTAATTTTTGAGGGATTTCCTGTTATCTTCAGGATAAAGTTCTGACTTACATATATATATATATATATATATATATATATATATATATATATATTTTTTTTTTTTTTTTTTTTTTCTGAGAAACGGTTTCTCTGTGTAGTCTTGACTGTCCTGGCATTTACTCTGTAGACAAGGCTGGCCTCGAACTCACAGATCTACCTGCTTCTGCCTCCCAAGTGCTGGGATTAGAGACATGCATCTCCACTGGCCTGGCTATGACTTAAAAAATTTTTAGTCTTTTGAAATGAAAATAGAATTACATCATCCTCCCTTTCCTTTTTTCTCTCTCTAACCCTTTCCATGGACCCCTACCTTGATCTTTTTCAAATTCATGGCCTCTGTTTCTTTAAATTGTCTTATGTACATACATACATACATACATATATTTCTAAATATATAACTATAACCTGCTCATTCTGAATAATCAACACATCATGTTTTGCTTTCTAACTGGTTATTCCTATTGATGGAATAACATTCTCTGTTCCAATAGTCAGCTATCAATTCTCAGAACAAAAAGCATTTGTCTGTTTCTGTCCATGGACACATTATTAGTGGTAGCCATTAGGTTTCCCTTCTCATCATGTTGGGTTGACGAAGTCATTAGATCTTGAGAATGTTCTCACATGTGAAGGATTCCCTGCTTCCTCAGATTGCCAGGTGTTCTTTGCTAGCTGAATCTCAGTCAGTTCCTGTTTTAGGGTGTGTCAAAGCTTTCAGTAGTGCTAGTTGAAGGCAGCCTCCTGAACCGAGCAACATGAAGAATGAACATGAATTGTACGTATGGAGTGTCTACAAAGAGCCACAGCTGCCACATCATTGATTGCATTTTATTCTCTTAAAATGAGTTCTATATATCTACTATTTAATACATGGTATCACTAAGCCCCATGCTGTTTTATCTTCCTAAAGTTACAGATTTACTACCCAATGTGATTTTAAATTAGTTCATATACATTATACTGTGATATCTTCACTTGTTCTATTGGTAAATATGTTGAGACAATATAAGCAGCAACGTGCTTATGCCTGTAGTAAAAATATTTCCTTTTGAAATCCTCATTCAGCACTACATATAAATCTACACTATGTCAAAAGATGATATTCTTGAGGAAAATATTGAGCAATGTATTACTGAGAAGAAGTTATTGATGGTGAAAGAGAGGGGAAACAGAACCAGGATAAGGCTAAAATCAATCCTTAAAGGGAAACATTATTCTTTTCAATCTGGATGGTAAATGTTGATAATGACCCATATGGTAATAGTTTGGTTTCAAATCTCTGGCGCTATTGAAAGGTGATTGAGCCTGTAGGGAAAAACCTAGTGGAGGAAAGTCAGCTCACTGGAGGTCATACCCTTGACGGGCATACTCCATCCTTGCTCCTCTTTATCTTGTTTGTCATGAGGCAAACAAATTTCATGGGACATGTCATTCTGCCATGATTCATATGTCACGACCTCATCTAGCCACAGTGACAGGATCCAGCAACGATGAAAAGAAAGCACTAAAGCCGTGAGGCAAAACACACCTCTCCTTCTTGCAAGATGTTTGTCTCTGGTGTGTGTCATATCAATGTGAAGTTGGCCAACACAAACATCTCTCATACGCTTTCCATTTTACACCCTCTGGCACATATTCGTAACTGTGTTCTGAGCTTAGAGTGTTTCAGGTTGAGATTTTTTTCTATGTAAAAATGTATAGTGAAGTTCTGAACCCCCAGCACCTTAGAATGTGCCCTGATTTATAAATAAGATCTCTTTGCAGAGAATGCCAGATTCCAGTGATATCAATAGAGAGTCCTTTATAACAAGGGGAAGGTACAGCAGGTTTTTTTTTTTAAATAACAAGAGAGCGTTTGGAGATGCACAAGCATGGATGGAAGGCAGCGTGAAAGGAGACATGATTGCCACCGCTGAAATGTCTAGATGCCGAGAGAGGAGAACAGAAGAGATTTATTTTAAATATCCATGGAAGGAGCAAATACTTTGATCTCAGAGATTTCTAACCTGTAGGATTTAGAAATTAATTGTTGTTTACGGTACTGTTTGTGGCACTTTCTTATGGTAGGTCAAGAAAATGATAAACTGACTTTTTAATTTTCATTTTCCACAAAATTAAGACTAAATTAAAGTAATGTTTTCAGTGCTTGGGGGACAGAGACATAGCTCAGTGTTGTCATCGTAGCAGCCTATAGGGACCTCGATTCATAGAAAGCAGGATTTGACTCAGAAAAGAATTCTGGGACAAGTCAGAATAAAACAGAATTGAGGTTTTATTAAAAACAGAGACAAAGGCATTTGGGCAAAAATTAAAAGCATACTTGAGAGCATGGGTGTGGGCTTCTCAAAGAAGACTCACAGTTTATCTTTTTTTTCCCCCAAGACAGGGTTTCTCTGTGTAGACTTGGCTGTCCTGGACTCCCTATGTAGACCAGGCTGGCCTTGAACTCAGGTTGATCTGCCTGCCTCTGCCTCCCAAGTGCTGGGATTAAAGGCGTGCATCACTACTCCTGGCTAGACTCACAGTTTATTAAAAGACACTTTCGGTATGTATTTCAAGCAGTGGAATTAAAAGAAAGAGAACCTCTCAAAGAGAAACCTCCCATACCCCAGTGTGGATAAAATCGTTTCAAGGAAGAGTCATAATGAAGTGTGTTACCAATAGATATATATGTACTATTTTGAGATAAGTTATATCTCTAAGAGTTGCTGATAAGCTTGTTCCTTTCCCTTTCTCTCTTTTTGGAAAGTGAGAAAATAGGTTATCTTTGGAGGTAACTTGGACAGGATTATAATCTGATCAAGTAAAACCTGGAGCCACTAGCATTGTGAAAGAAGTTTCTGGTGATATTCTTTAAAAAAAAAATGACTACTTGTCAGCAAGGAAGGGAGAGGGAGCTGGAGCAGTGGTCAGTCATGCTGGGACCCCAGTTCCCAGGTGGTGCTGTCCTCAACCAGCCTTTACAGCAAGAAGTCCCTTTCCCCTTTTCATGTCTCCACGATTGCCTTGTTTTTTTATGCTGCCTTGGTATGACTTTGGCATAAGAAAACTTAGGTTGGCATATAGATTTTCAGGTCCCTCAGATGGAAACCCTTCATAGTTGATGACACTGAGATGACAGGAGAAGCAAGGAAAAGAAATGAAAAACTGTGGAAGGGGCAGTCCCCAGAGAAACTGGTGCTTGAAGCATTTGCCTGTCTCTACGCGTCTGATTAAACCCCAGCTGATATCAGCATTTACCATTTACTTACAGAATTATTTCCCCCCTTTCAAGGGGGAAATGGATGATTTATTGCGTTTCTTTCCTTTTCGTTTTTTAAAAATTTAATTAATTTATTCAGATTACATCTAAATTGTTATCACATCCCTTTTATCCTCCTGTTCCTCCCTCCCTCCCACTTTCACCCTATTCCCCTCCCATATGTCTGTGACTGAAGGGGACCTCCTCCCTGTCGATATGATCATAGGGTAGCAAGTCTCATCTTGGTAGGCTGCTATCCTTCCTCTGAGTGCCACCAGGCCTCCCCATCAAGGAGGCGTGGTCAAATATGGGGCACCAGAGTTCATGTGAAAGTCAGTTCCCACTCTCCACTCAACTGTGGAGAATGTCCTGTCCATTGGCTAGCTCTGGGTAGGGGTTTGAAGTTTACTGCATGTATTGTCTTTGGCTGGTGCAGTAGTTTGAGCAGGACCCCTGGGCCCAGATCTGCCCATCATAATGTTCTTCTTGCAGGTTCCTAGGACCCTCTGGATCCTTATATTTCCCCCATTCTCCCATGCTTCTCTCACCTAGAGTCCCAATAGAATGTCCTCTCATCTATCCCAATTTCCTCGTAAGTGAGGTCTTTCATAGGACATGCCCCTTGGGCTAGTATCCAATTATAAATGAGTATATACCATGTGAGTCTTTCTGCTTCTGGGTTAACTCACTCATTATGATCATTTCTAGTTCCATCCATTTGTCCACAAATTTCGGGAATTCCTTGTTTTTAATAGCTGGATAGTATTCCATAGTGTAAACGTACCACAGTTTCTTTATCCATTCTTTGACTGTGGGACACTTAGGCTGTTTTCAGGTTCTGGCTATTATGAATAAGGCTGCTATGAACATGGTTGAGCATATGTCCTTGTTGTGTGCTGGAGTATTTTCTGGATATATTCCAAGGAGTGGAATAGCTGGGTCTTGAGGAATTCCTATTCCCAGTTTTCTGAGATAATGCTAGATAGATTTCCAAAGTGGTTGTACAAGTTTGTATTCCAACCAGCAGTAAAGGAGTGTTCCCATATCTCCACATCCTTGCCAGCATGTGCTGTCATTTGAATTTTTGATCTTAGCCACTCTGGTAGGAGTAAGATGGAATCTCAGAGTCATTTTGATTTGTATTTCTCTGATGACTAAAGACATTGAGCATTTCTTTAAGTGTTTCTCAGCCATTCCACATTCCTCTGTTGAAAATTCTCTGTTCAGTTCTGAGCCCCATTTCTTAATTGGGTTATTGGGTTTGGTGTTGTTTAGGCTGAGAAGCTTCTGTAAAGCAGAAGACACCGTCAACAGAACAAAGTGACAACCCACAGCCTGGGTAAAAGATCTTCATCAACCCTACATCTGACAAAGGGCTAATATGCAAAATATATAAAGACCTCAAGAAAATTTATTGTGTTTCTCTGGTTTTTCTTTGTGAAAGAAAACTGGAGCTACTTATCCAAGTGAGAGTGATTTGCAGAAGCCAGCTCGCAGGCTAACAGGCAAACTGAGGGGTTCAACTTCAATAAGTTATGGTGACCATGAATGTGGCTAACAGTCTCATGGAACAACTTGCAACTACAGTTGTTGACTCCAAGGGCTCAAGTGAGGGTAAGGAAAGGAACATGTGTTCTCATGGCCACCATCTGCAGAAGAATCTGGGAGGCTGTTTATCCTAGACATTTTGTTGAAGACTTAAAACGGTAAGTTCCCATTGCTTTTAGGCTATTTATCCAAACTGTTAGATTAAACTGAGAACACACACACACACACACACACACACACACACACACACACACACACACACACACTCAATGAATATGTATGTATCTTGTGATGGCCATTGCTTAATTTCTTCTTTTGTCCTAATATGTCTACATCAAGGTAGCATATAGCTATGTACTTAGCGGATGCCCAGGAAAAACCTGTTGACTAGATGAAAGATTCTGGAATCCTATAGGTTGAGTTCAGTTTTGAATTGTATGCATTCTGTTCTAGGTTCTGTCTAAGCACTGTAAAAATACAAAGCAGTTGGCCTCAGTTCATTTCTTTAATGCACTCACAATGGAGATGGGGACATGAGTAGGTAGGACAGGGGACAGGTATGCAAACAGATCTTCTGATCTGTGGGCACACCCATGGGGATTTGGGGGCATTTTTAACAAACTTCCTTTGCTGGCTTGAGGGGCTTGAACAAGACATACTGAGAAAAGGCTCTCTTGTACCTGAGTGCTCGGAAAAGGATTCCTGGGCTAGTGCCTACCCAGGAATGGATAGTAACACACTGTCAAGAACTGGTGATATGTTTCTCCTGGGTTATTTCATTCTCAGCTGAGAAGACTGACTCAGCCGTTGCTGTCCTGAAACTTCCTAGCAACCACCAGCATGCTTTGCTCTAAGTCCTTACCATAAGCAAGCACTACTTTTTATAATTCTACTTAGGATCTGCAGGATACTTCACAGCACTGGAACTGTCTCTGTGAGTGTCTCTTGCTTGCTTACTGAGGCTTTATGCTAACCACCAGCAAATAGAGGCGGAAAATAAATGTCTGCCCTCAAGACTCACCAGATAAATAGTTGACATGTAACTTGGTGTGTCATAAGCTTGGGAGTTGCCCCATACACAGAAGAGATTATGAGCAAAGGTACAATCACACCTCGTTTCTAATAATTGAAGCATGAACATATCTATTCAATTTAATGAATGCTTGTGTGCAGTGTAACATTCTGTTAGTGCAAACCCACATCATCTTTAAAAAGTAGAATGACATATAACTAATTTGAAAAATGCCCAGTTGGAACAGTTGACAAAAGGATATAAAATTATATATTAAATGTTATAGGGAGTCAAGAAACATAAGCATCAAAGCAATAACAAATACACATGGCACGTTGCCATGGTTTCACAGGACAGTAATTGAGTCTGAGGTTGCTTTTACTGTCTTCTTCTTTTGAGTGTTTCCAAAATTATACACAGTTCCTATTCTATATTTTTTTTACAAGGGGACTATCATGCCAGCTGACTTTTGTTTTCAGACTACCTGCTTAGCATAAATTAACAAAGCATCACTAATTGTGAGGCTGTGTTTCAAATAGGAAGAACGAATGATGGGAGTTTATTGGTCCATGATGATAAAAAACAAGGATGCTCATCGAATTTAGAGGAGGTGAAGTCAGGGACACAGGATTTGCTGATGTCATTGTGACTCCCAAGAGCAATTGCAAAGCTTGCCATATAAAGAAAAGCAAATCTACTAAGGAATAGATAAAATCTACTTGTGTCAATTAAATTATGAGCCATCCTGCTTTTTCTTCCTCTCTCTCTTCCTCCCCCCTATTACACACACCTTTTCCAAGCAGAAAGAGAGAAAGAAATATGTAAGGATTTCATGTGCTAACAGATACTTGGCCTTATTTGTATCTAATGTGTGATTTGACATCCTCTCACTGAGCTTTCTGTTCATTTCCACATTTATTTCTTACCATTATGGTCACTGAAATGCCTCTGAGTATATGGAAATAAGGCCAACCATATTTTCCACATTCCATGCATCCATGATTCCTGCTTTTGGCTTTGCTATTACTACTGGTTCTAAGAGCCAAGGAAAGTGACAATTTTTTTCTCTCCTTCAAATGAGGACTGTAATACTTACCTCATTGCCTCCTTCTGGATTTCAGGTTGTATTAGAGGAATGGTGACAAGGTCAGCAAATCATGATACTCCTTGGAAAGAAGAGTTCTACTAAGTTGGGGGAGAGATAATGTATGGAGAAGCAGCGCAACACTCAGGGCTCAGTTTTTCTTATGTGGCCAAACAAGCCCATGACTTTCTGTTCCCTGGACTGTTGTTTTTATGAAGCCTAAGTTAACATTCATATTTACATCTTTAGAATTTCCCATGATGCCTGAATGAATGGAGAAATGACATTTAAACGCACTTAGGGAATTCTATAAGTGATCAGTGCCAAGTTATTAAAAATAGTTATATATTAATTTTAGACTATACTGGAATTTGTTGTGACATTGTCATGAAGCATTTCAACACCATAGTCAGCCTTTACTATTTTCTATCATCTTCCCTCCTTTCCCCTAACAGTCTCCTCTACTTTCATTTCTTTTTTCTTAGGGTGTAGCAGATATAAAAGAAGTGATATTTGTCTTTCTGAGTCTGGCTTGTTTTTAGTTATATCTCCCAGTCTATATAATTTTTTAAACAAATGACATTATTTTTTTCTAAATAATATTCCATTATGTAGATATGCCACATGCCATATGCCTCCATACCATTCATCTGATAATGAGCATATAGCCTGATTATATAATTTCACTATTCTTCTACCTGGCTTTATTGAGTAGAACTCTATATTGCCTAAAGTGCACAAGAATTAACTAAGTAACCAGCTAGGCAGTATGTCTGTGTGGTCAGTGTTCGATTGGTTGTAATGACAACAATGATTTATTCATTTATATACTCATTTGTTCTAAGATAGACTTCTTGCTGATTGCATATTAGGTTAAGGTTGATAAGGGGGAGACTCCTTCCATTTCTAATAATTTCTTCCCACATGTAGGGAATTTCACTGACATGACATTTTTAGATTTCTTCTATCCTCCATTCACCTTCCCTGTGAAAGGGCAATAGGATTGTTGGTTGGTTGGTTGGTTGATCGTGGTTGGTTACTTTAAATCCTATAGAAAAATCTAAATGAAATTAGAGTCTTGGTGACAAATAAGGATGTGATATGGAGGGTCTGGAAGGCCACTTTGAGACCAACCACTCAACTTGTTATTGAGCCCTGGGAGAGGCCAAACACTTGACTAAGGATCTACATGTGATCTGCCAATCACAAAGAAGCTGGTCCCTGATCCTCTGAGACATAGTTTGGGGGCATGCAGTAACAACCCTTCATTAAGAAGAAATGGCAGATATGACACTTGGCTGGAAGAAGTTAGGAATGATACACAGATACATGAGCAGGTAGCTTAGTCATTTTTACATCCTCTTGTATTTTTGCTTTTTTCCCAATGTCTGACTCAAGGAAGTTACAGGTGATTTGCTCAACTTGTTTCTAGAGATCCAGCTTATGATATAGTATGATGTAGTAATGATATAGTAGCTTGGTTGATTTAAACTTTATGTAGATATCAATATAATAGACTAAAAATTAAAATACATATGTGTGTATGTGTGTGTGTCTGCAGGTGTACACATGCCACACCATGCTTGTGGAGGTCAGAGAACAGCTTTTTAAAAATATATTTTATTAATTTATTCATATTACATCTAAATTGTTATCCCATCCCTTGTATCCTCCCATTCTTCCCTCCCTCCCATTTCCCCTTACTCCCCTCCCCTATGACTGTGACTGAGAGGGACCACCTCCCCTTGTATAGGGTATCAAGTCTCTTCTTGGTAGCCTGCTATCCTTCCTCTGAGTGCTACCAGGCCTCCCCATCCAGGGGACGTGGTCAAATATGGGGCACCACAGTTCGAGTGAAAATCAGACAGGGAACCACTTTTAAGAGTCAGTTAATGACTTCACTTTGTTTCTGCTGATAGCTGGTCCATGAGCTTTTGGGCAAGTCTATCATAATCTCCCACATTTCTAAAGGAGACTGTAGATGCAGGCATCCACATCAAGATTTTTTTCATCAGTTCTTGGGGTTGTCCTTCAGTTGAGATGCATGACTAACACCTTTATTCGTGGAGTCATGTCTCTAGCCCTGAAAATTTAATTATAATGAAGACAAATGTGAACTATTTTATCCCTGATGGTCATTGGTCTTCCTAACCTAATGTTCCAGAATTAGACATGCTGCAGCAAATGTTATTGTGCCCAAAACACAATGAGTTCCTCATAAATTCCTTCAACCACTAGGTAACTGTGTAACTGACAGGTACTAGTGGAAATCCAGGTTCCTGACTTGGCCTCTGTTTTAAGTAATTTGTTGGTACTCTGATTTAAAAAAGAATACATAAATAAACATGATTAAGGAAATTTATAGAAGGAAGATTTTATTTGGGCTCATGGCTATAGAGGGTTAACATCCATATTGCCACAGGCAGCATGGAAGCAGGTACGCTGGCATGGTGGCTGCAGCAGGAAGCTAAGAGCTCAAATCTCCCACCAGAAGTTGGAAGCAGAGCGAATGCAGTCTTGAAGTGGCACATATTTTTTACTCTCAAGGCCTACCCCCAGGGACATGGTTCCTTTAGCGAGGTCATACCTCCTAGATATCCTCAAACAGTATCCCCAACTGGGGATCAAGTGTTCTGTTCTCTGAGCCTATGGGGGACATTCTCATTCATACTACCGAAGCTCCAATTAATACTGAATATAAAGGACCTCCTTATTCCTTTTGGGCATCATTGAGAGCTCTGGCTGGTTCTGAGGCCTCGGTTTACAGAAGAGTGATGAGAGATGTTGGATAATTTCCTACATTTCATCATGATTATATGCCTAGAGATGATTTGAAGGGGAAAATGGTAGATTACATATCCTGTTCTTTGGATTCACTAGCTAAAGAAATTTTATCTTAGCTGTGTCTGGCTAGGTGGACTGAGACAAACTGATGAGGGAGTGAGCAGAGAGAAGTTTTGAAAGGAGGAAAACATGGTCACAGTCACCTGGCAACCAACTTTCTTTTGTATATGTCCACAGGAAGGAAGAGTCATCTGTGTATTTTATAGCATCCATGAAGGCAAGGAATGTGGATGGCTTCATCTTCTAGGATTAAAGATTCTGGTTTATTTCATGGGGATAAACTGTCAATGTTATCCTTTTAGTTTCATATAGTTAGTCAAGTTTCCTAGGTCTACCTGGTCAGCGAGGATCTCCTGGTCTCAAGAAATTTAAACAACTCACAGAATATTAGTTTGTTGATGGTGATAATAATTTTTGAATATTTGTATAGGTCAGTTTTAATTTTCTGGTCTCTTGCTTTCTGCAAGTAAGATATATCCCAGTTCTAGCCACAAATGTAGAGGCACTTCCTCCCAACCTCCAAGCTATAGAACTTCACTCACATTCCATCCATAATACTTAGGAGATGTTGTCAAACATAGTGATCTAAGTGAAAATGATTTGCTAGTGTTCTTTACTGTAGATGATTGTACTTATTTTATAAGGTCTTTGACATTTATACATGTGGGAAACATTCTCTAACTCAATGCTTCTGTGCATCAGGACATTTTAGCTGTAACCAAATATAGACATTGCCGAGTGTCAAACCAGGGAATAATAATGCCCTACCATCCCCGGCACTCATTCCACAGAAAGCCATTTTTCTAGGATAAATCTTCAGGATGGGAGGACTGAAATATCAGTTGTTTTATGACAAAACATTTCCTGGGAAGACTCAATACACACGTACATCTACTCATTTCAGACAGGGAACCCACGACAGATCAAAGTACAGTAACTACCAAAGTCCAACTTGGTGAATCAATACGTTTTATTAGGGTTACTTACAGGAGCAGAAATGACTCAAAGACAACTGTATCACCAAAGCCCACCCTAGCTTGGGTGCCAACTCACAAAATCTGGGAAACCTGGAGCACACTGCACAGTCTGCAGGCAGATCAACAAGTTAGAGCATATTCTTTCTGAGTGCCTCAGTTAGTCTAAACCTCTTCCACGCATCTCAGCTCTGTTCTGTTTCTTCCATGCAGCTTGTCTGGTCTTAGAGCCTTATTTACAGATTTTACTCTCTGAGAGTCTTCTTTATACTTTGTCTCCACCCATGTGGGAGGGATTCTCATCTTTTATTGGTTACTCTGGCAGAGAAGGGCCTAGTGAATATAGTCAATTTTAGGAACTTCCTGTAGCCATTTTGAGTTGTTTACCTTCTTGATTAAAGAGCTTCCACCAAAGGACAGAATATTTCAAGCTCAGAGGATACTGTTACACAGTACCACTATCCTGGAAGACTGTACATTGTAAGATTCATTAAATCAATGTGCTTCATTTCGCTGTCAACTGTTCTTTGGGGAGATGTTTAAGTCAGTAATTCCTACCAAGTCTTGGAAGCTTTATTTCCAAGGAGAGACCCTGCAGACATAAGCACAGAGCCCAGGTTAAAAAGAGTCTAAGTAGGTGTTTTATCTACCCCTCTTTACTGTTCTAATTTACCCTTGTCAACTTTCTCTGAAGCTTATTCTTATGGCAAATATTTCCTTTTTAAATTGGGAGCTCTGAATTCCATTCTTCATCCTTTACTCTTAGGTCTTTCCCTCTTCCTGTTGCCATCCATATGTCAGGAAGACTCAAGACCTTGCACTCCTGCTAAAGTTTGACCTTGTTTTATCCTCCTTACCACCTTGCTCAGCCCTGTCATGTTATTTGGGGGCTAGTCTTCCATTCTGACTTTCATAAATAGATGTTCCTGCTTCCTTATCTTTATCACGAACCCCAGCCCTGTATGAGTGAAGCCTCACAGTATTTCACGTGCACATCCAACAGCTGAGTTCAGATTGTGATGTTTGTTATGTGAATTCATAAATAGCACTAACTTGTATCCTCTTACAGAAACCATTAGCCCTTCCATGGATTTCTCTTCTTCATTTTCTAAAGCCCATTCTTTTCTTATTTCCCTTCTCTTTCCTCAGCCATTTCTCCTGAAGTCTCCACCTGCTTTAACCTCTGGAAGATCTTTCACATTTGCGTACTGTGATTTCCCAGGAATTGATTTGCAACTTCTATAAATTTTTCAGAAAGATACCATTAGTCATAACTTTTTATATTGCCGAGTCTCTAATGTTTTGATATC
This sequence comes from Acomys minous, assembly GCF_964271855.1. Lineage (NCBI taxonomy): Eukaryota > Metazoa > Chordata > Mammalia > Rodentia > Muridae > Acomys > Acomys minous. The sequence goes on along the minus strand of NC_140493.1, from coordinate 44,403,925 downwards.
ATCAGTATCAGATTCTCTGGACAGATCTCCTTGCTAAGCATCAGAGTTTTATCATTAATATCAGACTTAGTAGCTACTTGTCTTTATGAGATATTTTCCAGATGTTTAAAACCCGACTGATACATATGAGAATAAATATCTTCCACTCCTTTCTTTCTACCAGCGTTCTAACAGCTGGCCTTAAACCGGACATTCTCTTGCAGATTGCATCAGAGATGTATCAATATGTTCACCTCCGGCTAATTATTCCAGCTAGTGTGAATTCTTTCAGATGTCTGTGCCATTTTATCCCCTAGATTATAACAGTCTGAGGACTCCAGACTTAATGTCTTTGTGATTTAGATCTAAAATCCATCATATTAATTTCTCTTCTCAATTTCCAAGCTTCTTCTTTGGCTTAAATCCTCATGTTTTACGCAGATTATTGAAAACTCAGCTGCCCACTGCCTCTTTTGACCCGTTGATTCACTCTTCATAAGTTGGCTGTCTGCATGAGCCTCCTCAGATTTATTTTATCACTTCCCTACTTAAAATTTAACCACACCTTTCTATATATCTTAAAGTAAAAAGATGCTAATTTTAGCAACTATAGTTCTATAGTGCTAGGTGCAGTAATGACTCCTGCATAGATATGCACACTTTAGTTCCTGAAGTCTGTGAATATTGCCTTCTTTGACAAAAAGGTCTTTGAAAATGTCATTATTTTGGGATCCTGAGATTTTCCCAAGCCACACATATGGTCCCTAACTGTGATCATAGATGTGCTTATCATAAGAAGGAGGCAGGGAATCTGGCTGAAGGAGAGAATCTGATAACAACAGTGGAGCAACGTCATCAGCCTTAGACATTTGGGTTACAGGAGTCTCAGTCTTGCACCTTGCAGAGCAAATCTGCTGTGAGTTTGCCCCCTAAAGCTTTGTGTGTAATGGAAGGTCTCAGGATTGCAAGATAATATTCCTGGACCTTTTAAAACCTCCAAAGTTTGTGGTAAGTTTTGTGCCCCAGCATTGGAAATGAGAACTCTTCCCATTTCACTTTTAGATTTTTGTCCCTTTGCTCCATAAATACATCATCCAAGCCATAGTGAATTTCTCTCCTGTCATGAACATGTGTGTTCTTTAAAGCCTTTCCTTTGTATAGAAGAATAATTCTCTTGGTGGATTTGCCTGAGCCAACCCAGGTGAGCTTCACTCCTTCTTAACCTCTAACCTCAGTCTGCCTTAGATTTGCAGAAATCTGTAATTTCACTGAGGATCCTGATTCCATCACGGTGTAGTTAGTGACTTTCTCTTCTTTTAGCTGATGGGAACTTTGTAAGCAGGCGACATGCCCTTCGTAGGTCAGTAGCTGGTGCAGTGATTGGCTCATATCTGACCCTTAGTTAATGCTCACTGGGAAAAATAAGCTGTGAGTGGGTTGGGCATACTCTGATGTTGTTATGTGTATCTAGGATAATAGCTTTTTTTTTTTTTGGCCCAGGTAGAGATTGGGGGTTAAATAAGTTGCATTTAGCATAAAACACTCACTTGTTTTTCATCTTTGGAAACAGTTGTGCTCCTAGGAGACATGGTTAAAATAGAGTGAGTCCATTGTCTGGGATGCTTGTAATTTACTCTGGGACTGTTAGCGTATTATTGTGTAACTGGCACAGCTATGGAAGGATAATATTAAGCTCAAACGCAGGAGAACCAAGTTCTAGTTGTGAATTATCCTGGACCAGCTGAGTAACTCACTTGTATGAAAATGGTCTCTTTGTTCTTGTGTAGCATATTATTTGAATCTCTAGGTAGGGTATAATTTCATCAAGACTTAAGATTGGGTTTATATTTATTCCATTTATTCAGCCAGCCTGGTCATCTGGATAAGATTATATATTTACATATTTTCCCAAATGTCTTTAATAAGAATAGTACAGTTGCCCTCTGTTCCTCCAATACTCTACTAGCTTCTTCCATTCCAATAAAGCATCGTGTTACACCTTTGTAATGATTTTTCAGAAGTCCTTTTCCTTTAAGCCCTTGGGAAATACACAGGAAAACCTCTATTCCCGGCTTCTCTTCCTGCATAGCTCCCTGCCTTTCCCTTCTGATGGCTCCTTCACTTCTCTATGTGGATAACCAAGGGGGAAATCATCTTTTTGAAGCTGCAAGTTCACTTTAATGCTTATACATTATTCAATGTATTCTGAGAGCATCATGGTTTACTATGAGTATTTTCTTTTAAATTCTCACAGTTCTGTTGTGACAGCCGTCAAGACCCTACCCAGACTCTTGGCTTTTGGCTCACAAGCCCTTGTATAATCTTCTTTTCTTGAATGTGGGCTGGACCTAGTGAGTTGTTTCTACTGAATAAAGGAGATGTGACATCACTTCAAAGATGTTACGAAAGAGGCTTAGGGATTTCCTCCCGACTATCTTGCTCTCAAGCTCCTTCTAAAGGAAATCACATGTTACACTGAGAGCTGCACTATAAGGAGGCATATGTGAAAAGGACACACTGTCTGTGATGACAACCAATGAAGATATAATCCTTCCTAATAGAAGTCAGAGTGGACTTGGAAGTGGACATTCTTTTAGCCAAACTCTAAGGTAACTACATTCTGGATATAGCTGTAGACTCAAAAGCTGTGAGATAGTCAAAACAATTATGAGATTCCATCTTACACCCATCAGAATGGCTAAGATCAAAACTTCAAGTGACACTACATGCTGGCGAGGATGTGGAGAGAGAGAGAGAGAGAGAGAGAGAGAGAGAGAGAGGGAGGGAGAGAGAGAGAGAGAGAGAGAGAGAGAGAGAGAGAGAGAGAGAGAGAGAGGAACACTGCTTCATTGCTGGTGGGAATGCAAACTAGTACAGCCACTTTGGAAATTTATCTGGCACTATATCAGAAAACTGGGAATAGGGCTTCCTCAAGACCTAGTTATTCCACTCCTTGGAATATACCCGGAAGATGCTCCAGCACACAACAAGAACATTTGCTCAACCACATTCATAGCAGCCTTATTCATAATAGCCAGAACCTGGAAACAGTCTAAGTATCCCTCGGTAGAAGGATAAAGAAACTGTGGTACATTTACACTATGGAATACTACTCAGCTATTAAAAACAAGGAATTCCTGAAATTTGTGAACAAATGGATTGAACTAGAAATGATCATAATGAGTGAGTTAACCCAGAAGCAGAAAGACTCAAATGGTATATACTCACTTATATCTGCACACTAGCCAAAGGGGCATGTCCCATGAAAGTCTTCACTTACCAGGAAAATGAGACAGAGTGGAGGACATCCTATTGGGACTCTAGGCGAGAGAAGCATGGGAGAATGAGGAAATAGAAGGATCCAGATGGTCCTAGAAACCTACAAGAAGAACATTATGATGGGCAGATTTGGGCCCAGGGGTCCTGCTCAAATTATGGCACCAGCTAAGGACAATACATATGATAAACTTCAAACCCCTACCCAGATCTAGCCAATGGACAGGACATTCTCCACAGTTGAGTGGAGAGTGGGGTCCAACTTTTACAAGAAATCTGGTGCCCCATATTTGACCATATCCCCATGGATGGGGAGGCCTGGTGACACTCAGAGGAAGGATAGCAGGCTACCAAGAAGAGACTTGATATTATGAGCATATACAGGGGGAGGAGGTCCCCCTCAGCCACAGTCATAGGGGAGGGGAGTAAGGGGAAAATGGGAGGGAGGGAGGAATGGGAGGATACAAGGGATGGGATAACAATTTAGATGTAATATGAATAAATTAATAAAATATATTTTTAAAAAAGGTGTGAGATAGTAACTGATACTTTAGGCCATTGATATTTCTAATAATTTATTACATATATACATATATATCTCATATGTGTGTTCAAAGGTGTGTGTGTGAGAGAGAGAGAGAGAAAGAGAGAGAGAGAGAGTATGTGTATAGTACCATGCTTTTGATGTGTTTCCAAACAAAGAAGCATATCACATTATCTACTCCGTACTTCTCTTTTTCTGAGAGTCATTAATGAACTATCAGGACTCTTTGGTGGAAGACAGGAGACTTAGAACATAGACATTGTCCTCCATCAACAAGAAAGTCTTGATTCTTCACTTAGGAAACAAGTTGGCTTTTGGTTAAGTCTCCCAGGAAACTAAGAGTTTCTGAAAGTGCCTGTAGAGGCTCTGATTTAATTGGGATGAAGTGTCCTTTTGGTTTTAGGATTTTTACTCTCTAGATGGTTCTAATTTATAGCAAATATTAAGAAGCATTCTTCTAGATCAGTGGCTGTCAAGATATGGTTCCCCAGCCAGTGGCATCAGTGGTAATGAGGAAACTTGTAATTAATGAAACATCCCCAGCCTCTTTGGATCCATTGAATAGCCACTATGAGTTGGGGCCCCAAATATGTGCTTATCAAAGTTCCAATTTAATATTGTGATGTCAAAGGTTGGTGAACACATTAGGAACTACTAAATGAGTCTACAACGTCATTCTAGGTTAAAAGTAAATATGTCTCATATCAATCTCTCCCACGTGAATGCTATTCACGTAAAGTAGATGAGCTATCCAGTTTCTCTATGTATGTTTCCATTGAATACTCAAGTAAAGTAAGAATTTCCTTTAGTAGCAGTTGCTTTTAATCTGTTAGCTGTTAAATCTACTTGCATCATAAAACAAGGTTTAAATTATCTAAGAGACCTAGGTGATTAGAAATAATTGCTTTCCTTATTTAGGATGTATTCCTTGTTTAGTGCTCAGAAGTGACCCACAAACTTCATGTATATTGACTTAGTTTTATAGACCCTGCCAATGTAGCTAGGATTGCTATTTTATAGATGAATACATGGAGACGTAGAAAGGCAACACAACTCTCCTGAGAGGCAGAGGCAGATGCTAGAATACAATCTACATTTATCTGATTCTTAATGTCAAAACCAAATCTATATCCCCATTGTCTAATACCATGCTACAAAGGCACAAAGAGTTTGGAAGACCTGGAGTCACATGGGTTCCCCTTCCTCCTTCTGCCTTCCACTGTCTCTATTCCTTTCTTACCATCTCACATTAGGGATAATACAAGTTTATAAAATAAGTTTATATTTCCTGATTGTCCCATCTCCAGGCACATCATCTTCTACTCTCTGTTCAACAACAGTGAGTGCTGGATGATTCTGCAACAAAGTCTGAGGAAATGAATATCAAAGCAAGAAGATTATAATCGGCCAGCTTGCCCTTGTCATAATAAGAGGCAGAAATCTACAGGAGTAGTAATGCTTAGAAGGCAGTATCAAGGAGAATTTCTTGAAAAGAAAATATTTGCACCTTGATGACAATCCAAACATAAAGGTTTCAGATAGCAAGAAGCAGGGAAACACAAAGCTTTTGAAGTTGCTCTTATTTCCTAGAAAGCTGAAAAGATCACAGACTGTCCTTGGAGAAATACTAGCTCCATCCCAATCCTCCTCCCTACTCTCTATTTTATTCATCAACATGTTGACTCTCTGATTACTCACTACATAATGAGTGTTCAAGATGCTGCTCAGGGACTGGGGAGATTATCCAGTGCTAGCTTCACAACCATGGAAGACTGGAGTTCAGATTTGAAGACCCTACCAAAATGGTGAGTGAGTGTGATAGCTCACCTCTAGTTCTAGCATCTTGAAGGCAGAGATAGGAGATCCCTAGAACCAGTTGCCTATCAAGAATATCCCATGTCTGTGAGCACTAGGATTATCATAGATAGTGATGGAAGACTTCTGATGGCATCCTCATGCTTACCATTAACACTCAGACTCCTACACACACACACACACACACACACACACACACTTACATGCCCCTACACATGAGGACACTCATACCTATATACACATCCCAAAAGATTTGGGTCATATACGTTTCACAGTATTAATATCATATATGATTGTAATTATTGTTTTGGAATAACATTCAAACTTTGTAAACCCTGGCAAATTAAAAATGTCATAATAATGTAGGTAATCAATAAGGAAGAAGGAGTTTGTGGGTTGAGAATGAAGTAATTATGCTAATCTTCTCTTAGACAAAGGACAGCATATGCATAAAAGGGTTCTTTCAGTTTGTTTTGTAATCCATTTTTTAAACTTTTGACAAATCTCTCATGGATTAGCAAATCGTACAGGTAAGAAACATCTAGTTTCATCTCTTTATTTTCATTCTCCTTAGGTTATTGTATTAAATTTACATAAATTTAAATATAATGCCTTTTCTACCCAAACAATTCTTATCATATCTTAATTACTTTCTATCATTATACCTATGTATCTGTGAGCCATCTATCTTTTTTATTGTCTGTTTTTATCATTCTTAATTTAAAATTTTAAACTTTGGAGAATTTTATATGAGTCCTTTATTACAGTGCTTCAGTCCCTCTCTCTTTTTTCCAGTGCTTTGTTCCCTCCCTCAAATTTATGACCTCTTCTTCACACACACACACACATATACACACACAAACACACACACACAAACACACACATGCACACACATACACATGCACACACACAAACATACACACCAGCAACACTAAATGGATCAGCAGAATGCATACACACACATACATCTGTGTGTGTGTGTGTGTGTGTGTGTGTGTGTGTGTGTGTGTGTGTGTGTGTTTGTTTGTTTGTGTACTTAGGGCAGAAAATTTAGGATTGAATAACCTGCCATAGGGATCTTCCATGGAAAAAAGGAAGCCTCTCTCAGTAGCCATTGTCTGTGGGCTTTTCATGAGGGGTGGGGCTTTGTGAGATTTATTTCATTATATTGGCATGTCACCTGATGTTGTCCTTGTCTAGGTCTTGTTTAGGTGACCATATTGTTGAGTTTTTAATGGGTGCAGCCTCCCTGTTATGTATAACAGACACACCCTCACAGCTGGCGTCCTGGTCCTTTGGCCCTTACTGTATTTCCCCCACATCTTCCCTGAGCCGCAGGTGTGATTGTTGCGTTGCAGGTATATCCACTGGGGTTGGGCACTCTACCACTGTCCCTTGCACTTTGACCAGCCGTGGACTTCTGTGGTGCTCTCCAGCAGTTGCAATAAGAAGACTCTTTGATGTTGGCAAGAGCTACAGTTTTCCGTGGGTGTAAGGTGGGTGTTTAGAATGCAGTTGGGGATCATACTGATTTGGGAAAGCAAGTGGCAACGGTAGGTTCTGTTCTCCTCTGGGGTTCTTCTTTCATTGTTTACTTAAAAATCCCCTTTCTAGGGCCTGAGGATGGAGTTCGTGGACAGGGTATTTGCTGAGTGTGTTCAAAGCCTCAAGCAAATTTCTGTCATTGTGGAAAAGCAAGGACTCAAATAGGTAAACAAGGCTTGTTTTTGGATGACATGTGATTGGATATTTTAAAACAAACCAAACCAAAACACTTCCTGCTCAAGTTCAGGGCAGATACAATCTCAGCATTATAGGCAGATGGGCATGAAGCCTTCCCTCCACCTGAGGAGTTACATGATATTTTTACATTTACCCTCATGTGGTAAAATTGTGTTGTATGACGGTATATCCCTGTACTTTATAGCAGTAGTTTTAAATTATCAAGTAAATGAACAATGATGGGTTTTTTTTGTAGGTATGTTTGCGGAGCATTTTCCATAAATATTCACCCTGTCAGCTTTGAGAAGTATATGCATAATTTAAAACAGCAGCAAAATACACCCAGAGACCTCCTGAGATTTGCTCAGGGACCCTGGCTACCTTAGTGGTAAAGTTAGACCAAACCCCTGTGATTTTTTATCCTAAATATAATGTTCTTATATCCAGTTTCAATATGTGGGGTATTTTAGCATATAGTGCGTTTTTGAAAGCTTTCATAAAATATGAAGATTAGCTTTTGTTTTCTGAGAAACACATTTATGCAGATGACCTAATCTCTGGTCATGAAATGCAGTATTGTAATTAATGCCACCATAGCTCTTTCAGTTTGTCTCTTCATGGATTTCATATAACCTCTTTAGGAAGGCAATATGACGAAGTGTGGGAGACCTTGAGGTCAAGGACAGTGGGTATCCATCTTGGATTCAAGCCCAGGCATTCTGACTTTGTTTTCCCGAACCCAGCCCAGTAAGAGCACTGCCTCATCGAAGGTACAACTGCAAAATGGAGCACCACCTAAGCACCTTCATTTATTTTCAATAAAGTTGAGATTTATTGTCAGGTTTGGTGGCGCACACCTATAATTCCTGTACTCGGGAGGCAGAGGCAGGTAGATCCCTGTGAGTTCAATGCTAGCCTAGTTTACAAAGTGAGTCCTGGATAGCTAAGGCTACACAGAGAAATCCGGTCTCAAAAAACCAAACCAAACCAAACCAAACCAAACCAAACCAAACCAAACCAACTAACCAACCAAAGAACAAAAGTTGAGCTTTATTTAATTCATTCTGTTAGATGGATTTGAGAAGACACTCCTCAGATACAGTTTGGAACCCACTGATCCTCTACTGTGAAGTGTCTGATAAAGTGCTGTATCTTCATCATCACTTAGAGTAACAGCTGGAAGTGGGCCATATCCAAGGGCTCTGCACCATCTTGAACTAAGGAGAAAGGCTTGCTTCAGTAAGAGCTGTTCCTCATTGGCTGTTCCTTTTGCTTCTTACCACCATAGTCTTATCCAGAAATTTCTGTTTTGCAGCACTTACTGGCCTCAGGCACAGATTAAATGCAATCACACAATTTATTACTATATAATCATTATTTACCTGGGGGATTCAAAACAATAAACCCTAAATTACACTTCCCAAAGGTCAAAAGCAATTTTCCTTGTCCTTGTGCAGATCAGAACTAATATGATTGAGGAGTAACCACTGTGAACTGTGAATTATTAAATCAATGACTTTAAAAATTGCCAAAAGTTTGCTACAAGGGAACACCATGCTAGACAAAAATGCTTTTTCTTACTCAGTGATATTCATTTGGGCTGGGAATGTATCTCAGTTGATGGAGTGACTGCCTCACCTGCCCAATGCCCTCATCCCCAGCACTACATGCACTTGCTGTGTGGTGTGTTTTCTGATCTAGTTTGCAGAATAAACCTGGGAGAGAAGGGCTTAAAAATGTGACGGATGTCTTTTAAAAATTGTGTAGGTATTTTGATAGGGATTGCATTGAATCTGTAAATTGCTTTTGGTAAGATGGCCATTTTTATTTGACCACGACCCCTGGATGGGGAGGCCTGGTGGCACTCAGAGGGGGGATAGCAAGCTACCAAGAAGAGAATTGATACCCTATGAGCATAGACAGGGGGAGGAGGTCCCCCTCAGGAACAGTCATAGGGGAAGGGAGTAAGGAGAAAATGGGAAGGAGGAAGGAACGGGAGGATACAAGGGATGGGCTAACCATTGAGATGTAATATGAATAAATTAATAAAATATATTTTTAAAAAATATGATGGATAAAGTCTCATGCAGTAGCCGACTTTATGCAGAGTACAACACGGTCTATACTCTGAGAGTTAAGAAGAATCACATGAGTAAGACATTCAATCACAAGGACAAGCCATGCATAGCAAAAAACACTCCCCCTCCCCCTCCCCCAGAGGCATAAGGATAACAACAGCTGAGGTAAGCTTACTCCTATCCACTACACCTGGGAGGAGCCCAACACATTCCAAGAATAATTCTGTGCTTTGAAGAAACTGAGGTAAAAAGGCTCTTGTTTTGTTTTTTTGAGGTTTTTCTCACAAGCACTCAGCTTTGCACACAACTCCATCCTGGGATTGTGTTCTGCTAGCGACACATACCTGTAGCTCCTTACTTGGAGGTAGAGGCAGCAGTGAGAGTATCAGAAGTTCAAGGTCATGCTTGACCGTATAACTCATTTGAGGCCAGCCTGTGCTACATGCCACACTGATAATTAATTTTGTTTTTAAGTTTAGATGATACAGTTTAACAGGACCGCAGGTGTGGAAACTGAGGCACAACTAAAGGAAATGGCAGGCAGACAGGAAGCCTCAGATACGAGGCGCCAATCAAAGCTGCCTTATCGTTGTCCAGAAGGAGCCCAATTGTTAAGAAACAGGGCCAATATCTATGGGAAAGATTAAGCTTTGTCACAGAGCCCCATGTCTCCACAGCTGGGAAAGGCACTGAGAAAGAGCAGCAAAGAGTGGGCTTGTTTTTAAATGGAAGTCACAGGTGCAGAGCAAGAATGCTTAGGCTTCCTCAGTCTCCAGCCGGAGAATGCTTTTGGAAAGAATGGGAAACATGGGGAATATGTGCCACTATTCTCTGATTTCATCCTATATCCTAATTACATTTGCATCTCTATGACCAAAATACCTGGCAGGAATTATTAAGGGGGAAAAGGGGCTTACTTTGGATCATGGTTTCAGAACGGTTGGTCTGAGGTACTTGAGCAGAGCATTGTGATGGTTGGACATGTGGTACAGAGCTGTTCAGCTAGCTCATGACTGAGGAGGAAGCAGGCCACAAGACAGGGTGGCCTGTCAATCTATTCCTTTAAAAACTAACATGTCAGGTTGCCATACAAAGGAATGGGCATCATCATGGCATCTGCATATGTCTGTGCCATAAAGCTTTGTTTCCTTCCCCTCCTGGTCTTCCCTCTACCTCGTCCCAGGCTCCAACCCATCTATTGTTTGTTACTTGTTTCAGCTGGGAAGCTAAACCCTGGTTCTTATTTCATCTTGAGTAGAGACATACCTGCCTCTACTTCCTCGGCTTTATGAAGCGGCTTATGTCTCCTGTTGAGTTCTGTCCTTTGGAGTTGGCTCCTAGAAACCGCCTCTAAATATTCATCTCTGGAACGCTGATAACACATCTCTCTGCTTCCCAGCAGAGACTGGAAAGCAGACTTTTGACATTGCACTAAAACACCTCTCCTCCTTCAAACTGGAGGCCTGTAGACTAAACCCACCCCACAGATGTGTGTGTATGTGTGTGTATGTGTGTGTGAGCGTGTGTGTGTGTGTGCGTGTGTGCATTTGCCTGAACAGTGACTTTAAATAAATGGAATTAGTGCTCTGTATTAAAAGACTGGAATTTTCCCATGGAAATCTGGATTTCTGGCTTCTCTTGAAAAGTTAGAAGGCCAGACATGTTTGGCTCATGTTCTCACACAATATCATTTGTCTAAAATACATCAGCAGCTGCGTCTTTTTAAATGACTAAATTCTGTCTACCTTGATGGTGGCCTCTCCACCCACACACCTACCTTTCATTTCTATTACTTGCTCGGTCCCAGGAGACAGCGCGATCTGTGGCTGCCAAGGTGGAGGTCGTGAGCACAGAATGTATGGTTCAGGTCCTCCCCACAGTGATTTCACGACAGTTCTTTCCTCTGGAACTATTGCTCCAGATGTCACAGACACTCCCCTCCCCTTCTTCCTCTCCTTTTATGTCCTATTTATTCCTCCTTCTCCTCTTCCCTCTCTTCTTCCAACTTCTCCTCCTCCTCTTCTTTCTCCTCTTCTCCCTCTGTAACTCTCGTCCTCCTTCGACACTACTGGTATCATTTGGATCTCCTGGTTAGGTTCTGGCACAGAGTCTGCCCTACAGGTTTGTTTCTTATCCAGCTGCATACTTTGGCTTCAGACCTCTGCTCTTTCTTTAAACTCCAAACCCCGCTTCAAAAGACTTTCTGGTAGATCCAGAAAAGCAGCACATTGTCCCCTTTGTACGTATTTTTGGTATCAGGAGGACCCAGAATCCAGAAGCCACTGCAGGTAACAGCTCCCAGGGTAGTTCTGTATTGTGGGCCTCTGTTCACAGTGTCACTGGTCATGTGGCCTTCTTCAGAAAAGGTGCTCATTGCACAGTAGATTACTTTACACTGCTGCATCTCATTCCCTTGTTTACTGCTGGAGACAGGATGTGCAGAGACAACACGTTTGTGATAATTTCATATCAAAAGCGATGGCTACCTTTTAGACAGCACTTACTGTTTTCCAGGAAAACTATCAAACACCTTACCCCAAATGATTATTTTGTACCTAAAGTGAATGTGACCTTGTAGACTCCTCCAACTCCCCAGCAGGGAAAAACCCCTTAGGATTGATGGAAATGACATTTTCAAGCTTTCCTTAGGATCAGGATAAAATCTCAGTCTGATCCTTGAGACGTTTGGTATACATCAACAAGGAAGGTCACGGTACTGGTTGGTTTTGTGTTTTAATTTGGCACAAGCTAGAATCATCAGAGGGAAAGGAGCTTCAGTTGGGGAAATCCCTCCGTGAGATCCATCTGTATGACATTTTTCTTAATTAGTGATCCATCGGGGAGCAAACCAGTAAGCAGCACCCCTCCATGGCCTCGGCATCAGCTCCTGCCTCCAGGTTCCTGCCCTGTTTGAGTTTCTGCCCAGACTTCCTTAGATGATAAACAGCAATGTGGAAGTGTAAGCCAAATAAACCTTTTCTTCCCCAACTTGATTTTTGGTCATGGTGTTTCATCACAGCAATAGAAACTCTGAGATGGTCATGAAATCTCCCAGAGCAAACGGGAAGGCTTTATGATGAAGAGGAGAAAGTGTGGAAGGCTATGCGCGGAGCCAAAGAGTCTCCCAGGAAAGGCAGCAGCTCTGCATCACGGAAACAGCAGGACTTCAGGGCTAAGGGAGGCGGCTCAGCCTTGCCATTCACTGCCTGTCTCTACAATCTCGTGAGAGTCACTTAACCTCTGTGAACTTCAGCTTCCTTTCCTTAAAATAGAGATCGCATCATCCTGCTGCAACACTGTGAGGCCCCTTAAAGTGGTGTGTCTAGGGGGAAAAAAAGCTCACTGTAAGGTATTCAATGATAAAATAATAATTCACTTCGAAAGAAGTTCTGGAAGGCAAAGGGGGCTGTGCCATGCCAACTGCTTGGACTATAGAAGACACTAGATGAAAGTAACAGAATTCTCCAATCCCAAATCTAGAAGACTCTGAGACAGAGCGTGTGCTGCCAGAATGAATTTTTGACTCAAAATTATATGAATCGTATGACCAACACGTTAGACTTGACTTTGGAGCTTTGTAACATACATATACCTATACAATACACATACACACAAATACCCACACACACGAACACACATACACACAAATACCCACACACAAATACCTAGACATACAAACACAGCATATACATATACATCATCATATCGTGCAATGTCCCCATGCTCTGAAAACTGCTGAATTTCCAGACTCTTCCAGCCTTTAGGATTGTGGATAAGGAGCTGTGGATAAAAGGCCCTGTTGTCCCTTTATCCATTTCCCTGCTGTTTGAGGAGTTCTTGCAGAAGCCACCTGCCTTATTTAGCTCATTTTCTCCAAGATTTAAGATAAGTGCCTGGAACACGATAGGTCATTTGGAAATGGCTATGGATTAAATGAGTGGGAGAGTGATGGGGTCTGGGTGATGAGGAAAAGAAAGAGTCTCAGGGAACTAAGGAAGAAGGGAATGCCTCACTTCCTCCCTTTTGTTCCCTGGGGCTTTTGAAGGATTGTGAGCTGCTCCAGGGGCCTGCATCATTAACTGGCCAGTGGGAGGAGGGGCTGGAGGCAGCTCCAGAACCCTGAAAAGGCGGCTGCAGGAGTAGAGTTGGCAGCCAAGCCTGAGTGGAGCAGGGAGTGATTCTGTCGCTGAGCACAATTGCCTTTTTTGGAGGGCTGGCTCATACACAGCTGGTGGTACAGGCTTTGCAGCCATAATGCAGAGAAGAGCTGGGAAAATCCCACAAACTGAAATCATATCTGTTTGTGGTCAAGTTGGGACTCCAAATTTGGACAGTGGAATTTGGTGGGAAAATGTGAAATGCATGAGAGGTTATAGAGCAAACCCAAGATTTATCACTATGGCAAGCGGCTATTTCCAGAAGAACCAGCAAGTCATGAGGTTGTTTCCATGGGTGAGGAGAAGGAGGAGGCCCTCGTCTTACGAAGATCAACCTGTTAAAAATCTTTGAGCAAGTGAAAAAAAAAACAAAAACAAAGTTGGTCCGTGATACTCTTCGGTGCATCTCAGAGTGCATATATATATATTTATCTGGGCTCTGGAGGAATATGAACCCAATTGGTTATAGCGTCAAATTCCAGATGCAAGCAAAGCAGTTGCAGCAGGCACCCAGACTCTATGCTTTAGTTCAGCTTCTGTTTTAAAGCTGTTAAGTATATCTCAGTGAGAAAGTTAGGGGCCAGAGACATCCAGATCAAGGCAGCCCTGGTTCCTAACTGACTGTCTAGGAACATTTTAGGAAGTGAGACACGGGCAGATAGATGATGACCAGCTGAGACCTGAAGGACAGTCCAGCTCAGCTCTCTTCCCACTGTGTGAGGCTGGGTTTAGTGGGCCACCTCTCTGAACCCCAGTTTCTCATCTGCAGAGGCAACTTGCAACTCTTTGCGCATGCAAAAGGAAGAACTTCGTTGAATGACATTCGCATTAGTGTGCTCAAGAAGACAAGGGAGCCCCCCCACTGGGATAATCCACTCTCAGCTCCAGACACCTACTTATGGAGTCAGGCTGGCTGAATTTGTATCATAGCACTTAAGAAGCAGGATATGTGACACAAAATTCTGCTTTTAATAGAAATATAGAACGCTCGCAACACAAGTCACCACTGCAATAACCCTATGTAGGGCATCACTGTCTGAAAAGTCATAATGGATGGGCGATGTAGGAAGGACTCTGCTATTCCCCATTTCCATAAGCCTCTGATGTCATCTTAATTCACTCACATCTGCTTAGCCCATGGGAGCCACTGGATGGAACAGAAAGCTCAATTTCCACTTGGCCAACAGGCATTGAAGGAAGAGGGTCTGCTGGTGGTCCTCTCTGCATCCTAAGCAGTCGCATCAGTGAATAGCCCACACTGCCTGAGCTTGAGCTCAGCAAGAAAATAGTTTGTATTATCTTTATATCAGAATTTTATTAGGGATTTGAAAAGAGCCAATAAGCCTGGCCATATAGACTCCTCCCTAAATATAAATGCCTCTAGCCTCACCTCCAAACTTTCTTCTGCTTTCCCTAGGTCAGCACGCTTTTCCCAGCTGCTCCAAGGTCTTTGGGGGGGGGTGCTAGCATTGGAAGGAGTTAACGTAGTTCTGGGTAGTACCCTTAGCTGTCATGAAAGAATCTTCATAAAAGGATAGTTCTGGCCATTTCCTGCTTTCTCTGGCTTTTTGTCTTACCATCCCCACCACCAACACTATGAAGCCATTTGTCGTGAGATGACAAAGCTGAGGAACCTTGGCAAAGCTGACGTTATTCTGTTTGAACTCTCAGCCTGCAGGCTGAATGTACCCCACTTTCTATATGCTGCCTAGCCTCAAGTAGTTCACTATGGTAAGGGAAAAGGGATGAACACCCTGATTTGCACAGACCATAGTTACCACTACTACTAATGTGACTTTGGTGAGTGAGTTGCTTTCATTCTAACCTGAAAGAGAGCCGAGTGTAGTGACACATGCCTTTAATCCCAGCATGCGGGAGGCAGAGGCAGGCGGATCGCTATGAGTTCAATGCCAGCCTGGTCTACAAAGTGAGTCTGGCATGGCCAAGGCTACACAGAGAGACCCTGTCTCTAAAACAAAACAAAACAAAACAAAACAAAACAAAACAAAACAGAACAGAACAAAACAAAACGCCATAATGTTTGGTGATGAGTAAATGAAAATGAAGATGTGATTATCCCCCAACCAAGGGCACAGAGCCTCTAAATCAGATTGCTGGAGGGGAGCTTCTCTGGAACTGGGGAATCTGAGTTTGAGTAAGTCAAAATGTCCCCTCCCTTTAGTGTTTTGGAGTCAAAGGCCAGGTTACTCACGACATGCACAGTCTCTGATCTTATGTTACTCACTAGGCGCTTACTACTGCCGTCTTCTATCTCAGAGTCTGCATTAAGTCTTCAGCACATGATCTAGAGCCTTAAGTTTTGAACGCCCTTCCCTTTAAAGGTCTTACAATTCCTTTTGTCACGTACCCCTTCCACCATTTTCACGTTACTAGCAACGGGTCTTTCTCATATCACATCACTCTGACATCCATTCCCAGCTTTAAAGGACCCTTTCTTTTATATTGATTTCATCTCTATATGTCAGGGAAATCAAATCTCTGCCATTATGTGCCTTATCCTCTGGTATAAGTATGTGCTTGTCCAAGCTGGCATGTGTGGGAGGCTAGAGTCTCCCTCAACTGCTTCTCTACCTTATTTCTTGAGATGGTGGCTTTCATTGACTGACTGGCTACCCCAGCACTTCAGCAAGAGCTCAGGATTCACTTGTCATGCCGAGTTTTTATGTGGGCTCTTGGGATCTGAACTCAGGTCCTTACACTTGTGCAACAAGCACATATTCACCAAGCCATCTCCCCAGCTCCCCAGCTTATCTTAAAAGTTGGGCAATTCAGAAATTTAGTCCATTTGAAACCCTATTTTTTATACCATTTAACCTAACAGCTCCATATGTTCTGAGTATTAGGAAGAGGGAATCTTTGGGAAAAGGGCATTATTCTGTCATCTACAATTACGACACAGCTATCGCTTTATAGGTTGACTATTATGTGTCTCAGTTTACTTGTATATAAAACAGCAACCACATTGTCACTCAACAGAGAGAATATATGTATGTTTCAATGTTGCACATAAAGTACTTTTGATGAAAAGTATCTGAAACACATTTACTATTCAGAAAATAGCAGATTACCATTATATCACATCAATTTTAATTGTTTCCCTGTTTTTTCAGTTCTATAATGACATATTCATACTGCTCAACTTTGTTTCTGCATGTCTCACAATTTTTGAATTAGCTAGCATAAAAATGATGTATCTCATATACTTTGAAATTGGGTACTATTATTTGAGCAGAACCAGGATTAGTCATCTCAGGACTTAGTGGTGAGGAACTGTTTTTAAGGGCACATGAACAAGAGTGAAGAAAGATTCTCCCTCTATTATTCTATCTTGAAGCCAAAGCTTCTGCTTATATTATTTATGACAACTATATTTATTGTAACTATGTCTATGCAGCTTTGTCTATAGGCAGACAAAAATGTAGATACAGTTGATAAAACCATAGAGCTGTATATCTACTTAAAGAATCGGAACAATATTTTAAAGCTTTTAAGATATTTATTTATTCAGTTTTTTTTTTGAGACAGGTTTTTTTTCTGTGTAGACTTGGCTGTCCTGGACTTGCTTTTTGTAGAGCAAGATGACCTCAAACTCACAGAGACCCACCTGTCTCTGTCTCCCCAAGTCCTGGGATTATAGTCATAAGCCACCTGTACTATGAGGTGTTAGGTATTGAATACTGGTGGTCTGCTACAAGTCTCATGTATTGAGATGTTTGTTGCTAATTGCTGACATAGTTTCAGACGATTCTGAAGACATTACACTGACAGTGGACTCCAATGTTTGCAATTATGTGGTAAAGTAGTTTTAAAGATATTCTGCACAATGATAAAAAGTCATATGCAAAATATGAGTTTGTGGATAAAATTTGCCTTCAGGTTTATTTGTTTTTATCTTTTATTAGTCCCTTGAGAAACTCATCCAATGTTTTTTATCATACACAGGTCTCCAATTATTCTTATCTTCTCATTCAACCGTGTCTTTCTTTCTTTCTTTCTTTCTTTCTTTCTTTTCTTTTCTTTCTTTCTGCCATCAAGGTCAATTTGGCTTCCCCAAAATTCTTGGATTTGTAGTCTTCTGCTGGCGTGATCGACTTGTTAGGGTCTCTAAGACGAGCAAACTGACCTTTCCTCTCTTAGCAATTAAGAATTGACAATAGTCCCGAGATCATGCTCAGCTCCCTTTCTATGCCGGGATTTGGTCTGGTTCAGGCTTGCACAGGCCTTATGAATGCTGCTATCCCTGCTATAAATGTGTATGTGTAGCTGCTGTGCTGTAGCCAAAAGATACAGGTTCCTTGTAGTGATCTACTGCGTCCGTCTTGAGGCTGGTAATGTGAATGCAATGTATAGCACACCAGAAGCATTAAATAAGATTTTGTTCAGAGTATTAAATAAATGATTAAATGTAATTCCCCCAGTGAATTTGCAATTTTTACTTGAAATTGCAATTTCGTCTATTTTTCAGATTTTACAGATAATCTTATAAAAGTATTTAAGTTTTACTTCCCATTTCTCTTGCTCATCTCTTATTCATTCCTATCTTTTGACCTTTCCTTCTCATTGTATCTTCCCCTTCTCCCTACTCAGCCCACCCCTCATCATTTATTGCCTGCAGTAGCTACTTTCTGAGACTCTCAATATTCCTACCACATGACTTTAAGCTTTGTCTTGAATCAAGGCAATGAAGATAAAATATGAATGGACTTAGGAAATGGTTTTCTCTTTTTGCAAAAGAAAAAAAAAAGTTGTAACATTGTTGCCAGGTCACCCAGAACAAGTTCCAATTCCCAAGAGCCAGGGAAGAATTTTTAAAGTAAAAAAAAAAAAAAAATCAATGGCTATGAAATTACACATTAGTCCAGGGGAGAGTTCTTGTCTGTTTTCCCAGTGACCATCCATCTTGCTATAGTAATAGTGGCACAGACAATTTGCTGCAGTGAAGTTGATCTATAAGTGTTTTAATTAAAGTTCTGACAGCCAATTGAAGCCTTTTTTATTTTTTGGATGTATCATATCCATCTTTCTCTGCCTGTGAATGTCTCTGCCTGGGGACTTTAATCATTAGGGAGGGACAGGATTATATCCTGCATGCACTAACTCATCAAGCAGGCAGGGGAAGCCGTGGCTTTGCTTTTTCTCTTAAGCTCCCCAAGCTCAAAGTTTCCTAAAGCTGTGTGATGATCAATGTTTGTTGAATACAGGCGTTAACACAGATTTTCCTAGGACAATGACAGAGAGGAGGATGAGAGTGGAATTTTGACCATCGTGCCTGTTTGCTAGTTTTGTTGTTTATAGCTTGCGTTCATGTAGGCAAGATGCTAACATCTTCACTTTCTTTTCATTTTTGTTTATGTATATTTTCTTTTTATTCTACAGTCTTCAGGAGTTTCTTATAAGTATACAATATGTTTGATACACATATTCCCCTTATATCATGCACTCTCTTATGTTTCTCTTACCCCTCCAGCCCCTGTTCAAGCCCCCCTCCTTTTATAATTTTGTTTGTTCGGCTGGTTTTTCTTTTGCAAGCCACAGAGTTTCATCTGGGCCTCCCATGTGAGCATGGATGAAAATCTTTCCACTGGAACATGAGCAACACATCTGTGGCGACACCACTGAAGACAGACAAGACTCTTTCCCAGTTGACCAATATTGTGTGGGCCATGAGGGTTACCAAGGGCTCTCATAGGCAGCTCTATCATCATTACAAAGAGCAGTAGTTGATCCAATGATCCCCAGGGTGGGGCCGGATATCCATGAGCCCTCTCCCATCTGTATCTGAGTGTTCATGGCCTGTCTTGTGACAGGCTTACTCCAAACAAATGCAGCTGCTGTGGGCTTATGAGTACAATAGCCGTGCTATGCCCACGTTTTGCAGATTCTCTTTTTATTGTGCTGCTCTTGCCTCTTCCAGATCCTTCTTCCAAGATGTTCACTTATCCTTGGGATGTTGATGCTATGAATGTCCTGTTGATGGCTGTGCAATGAATAGTTGTTTATGCTCAGCACCTAAATCAGCAGCCATGAGGCTCTGGGCGTTAACAACTGTTCACTACAGAAAGTAGATTTTCTTAGCAAGACCTACGGCAGAACTAGCTTGTGAATATAGACATAAAAAATTAGGAGGCAGCTTGACAAATATTTCCAGCTAGCAAAATAGAAGCAGTAGGCTTACCCTTATAGCTTATGGGCCTTTGAGCAGGCCCACAGTACCAGGCATGAGCTACTTCCTGCAGAGCAGGCCTCAGAGCCCATACCCTGGTAGTTAACCCCATACTATGACTAATGTACTGTGACATCAGTGGGTGTATTTTGCCTTGCAGGATGGTGTTATAGCAGGTGAGGTCCACAGCTGTGTAAGATGGTTGATGACTCATTATCTACCTTAATATATTGTTGAATGTTTAGCCCTTCAATCCCTCCACTGTTTTCTGATCCTATGCTACAGAATCCCTGGGCTGTTCTTAAGAATATATACTTCTTTTTAAATTGCTATATTTCTTTGCTGGGGATGGGAATCCCAATTTGGAAAGACTACACATGCTCAACCTAATGGAAATAAGACATGGAATGGGCTGATTAAAGTATGTAACCCAGTGCATAAGGGGCCCGAGTATGGAAGTTTTGTGCCATTAAAGAAATTATTTACTGGAGAAAGGAATGAGGCTCCTAAGACTCAGGAAGAGCACTCCAGGGACATATAGCATATTATTGTACAGTGTGAGGACATGGACACGGGGGCATGAGAGATAATTTCTTGATGCTACACAGCGTTTCCGTACCTGCAACAGCCCTTGTCACAAAAGAGACACTCAAAATTTGACTGTGTAAATATATGAATGACTTTGATTTGAAAAAAAAAACATGGGGTGAGGGGAATACACTAAATCGAATAATTTCTTTGTATTGTGTGGGCCATGAGGGATACCAAGGGCTCTCATAGGCAGCTCTATCGTCATTACAAAGAGCAGTGGTTGATCCAATGACTAGACTGACTCTGTTTTTGTCCATTAGTCCACACAGACTGCATCGCTTCCTTACTAAGGTTTCTGAAGAATATTTGGAATTGAATTCATATATGGATTAAGGAGAGCTGGGAAAAGTCAGTAACTTTTATAGTATCCCTAAGGATACTAACTGGGTGGCACAATTTTTTGTGCTTACTTTGATTCAAACCATTACAAATAAATGACCAGACAGCTCAGATCATCTACGTTTGTGATCAATGCCCAAGGCACAGATTTTTGCTTGAGTATTGACCATATTTTTGATTGTTGATATTAAAAGTAAAATTCAACTATGTACTTAGTAAATACCAAATGTTAACCAGACAAGTGTTATATGTTTATTTCCCTATGGTTCCTTATTTTTATGTAGGGGGACCGGGGAATAACAAAGCATCATAGGCCCAGACATGGAGAAGGGGAAGGGGATCAACAACAGGATGCACATCTGGAGAGTGTCTTTGAAGTTCTGGATTTCCTGTGGTGTGCCTTCGGGCTGCACACGGCTGCTGAGGGGACAGACCTCTCTGTTAGGAAGAGTTTCTCTTGTTGAATTTTCCTAATTTTACCTTCAGTTTCATGTGCATAGCTGCTGTCAAGGCAGTGACACTTTTATTATTATTATTTTTTATTATTTACGTATACATTTATATTATTACACATATATACAGTAAACCAACTATAGCAAGAAGAACCATGACACAATCGGGAATTATATAAATGTTGCATTTAGCGTTTTGGCTATTTGTGCTTGACAGCCTTGAAGAAAACATCTTTCCTATCTTGGTGCTTCTAAAATTCTGAATGTAAATCAATCTCCATCACATCTTATCATATTAACTTAAAACATCTATCTAGACCTAGAGACATCTTAACTCCTATACAACTAAACTTCGTTGTAAAACTAAGCTACCTGGTCTTCAGCTCCATCAGAGATTTGAGAAGGAATAAACTTGATTACCTGAGTGTTAGTAGCAAGCAGGTTAGTAGTTTGAGAGGATGAAAAGATGACAGGTGTTTCTAAGGGATGGAAACATTTGTATTTACATCTCCTGTGGTGATGGGTTTGATGAAATGTACACAATTAGAACTGGCCCAAGGACTTTATTTATATGGAAAAGTTCAGGCCTGATATTTGTTGCATTAAGTTATGGGTCAGATTTGGATTCAGGCCTAAGTCCCAGGTTTTTAATCCTAACTCCAAGATTAGCTAGGCTTGTTTCCATAACAATCATCAATAATAGGGGCACTGTCCTGGAAATGGTCAAAGTGAGGTGCAAAGAGGTCAGATGGCTTGTCTAAATGATGTATTGGTCTTTATGACCTTGAATGAATTGGTTGTGGGTTGTGACCTATTGGTCTTTTTTCCCTATGGTCATTTTATGGCTCATCATGAGGTCAGCTCATGCATACTAGATGCGTATCCACAAAATATTAGAAATAACCCAAGCCCCACGCTTCACAGGAATAGCTGGTCTTCGCATGTGTGTGTGCTATATGCTATAGCCCATGCCTACAGAGCTGGTGAACCTGATGCTGGCCACTCAAGCCTCTCAGCCTTCTAGTTCTGATCTTAGTGAGAGCATGCTTTATGATATGCTTAAGAAAGGAATAGCAAGGTTAAAAGACTTTTCCTCCAGAGATTTGGGTAGAGATGACTATGTTTTCTTCCTTCCTTCCTTCCTTCCTTCCTTCCTTCCTTCTTTCCTTTCTCTTCTTCTTCTTCTTCTTCTTCTTCTTCTTCTTCTTCTTCTTCTTCTTCTTCTTCTTCTTCTTCTTCTTCTTTTTACTTGTCATAGGGTTGGAAGGATTAGGTGCATCCTTTGGTCTGAGAGCATTGCAGATAGACACAAGGCCTTAAAGAACCCAGACTGATTGGCTTTGTTTATACACCAAGAGAAAAAGCCATGGGTGACTGTTTAAGACCTTCAAGCTCAAATATATATGTTTATTGATCATAACCCATATATACTTTAGGCTACCTAATATATAGTTAATAGCCATGGAGAGAAAAAAGCTTTCATAACAGAAAAACTGGAAGAGCAATACTGAAAGAGTTTGTGCACACAAATAATAGGCTCTCAGAGGAAGCCCGAAAGATCTGGGTTTTCAATCAAAGACTAGAGAGGCAAATTAGACTATATGTATGTAATAAAATTACATATGTAAGATAAAGCCAAAGGGATTGAATGAAGCCTGTGTGACTTTGAAGAGATTGTGACCTCAATTTTCTCATCTCCACAAACTGAGATGATGTTACTGTCTGCATTGGGGGCAGTGACAACTAATGAACTGCACTTTGCATAGACCAAATATAGAATAAATGTTAGCCGTTGACAGTCCTATCTTACCCATTGTGATGGCTTTCAGAACAATGACATGACTTTGCTTGCATGCTACATTGGGTGGCAACGTGTAATCTGAATTGAAGCTGTCATTTCTTGGCTCCAAAAGCTACAACTTGATATTCTGTCAGCTCTGCGGGGTCAAACTCCACAGACTCTTCTTCTTCGCTGGTGACTTCCTATTAGATTTATCCTTATAAGGGTACTAGAGAGGAAGCAGAAGGCAAGAATACAAAGTCAGGCATATCTTGCATTTAGCATGTTGCTGTGTCTGTCAGTGATGCTTAGTGACAGCCCTTCATAGCAGCTATACTAAATTCTAGGTTCTAGCTCTTTCCACACTTGTAGTTTTCATTACTGGAGAACTCTTCTTCCAAGATCCTGAAGCATCACAACTTCTCCTTCTCACAAGGTCTAGGTCTTACTTTTAAAAAATGATTTATTTATTTATTATTATGTATACAGAGCTCTGCCTACATGTACACCTGCAGGCCAGAAGAAGGGTATCAGATCACATTATAGATGGTTGTGAGCCACCATGTTGTTGCTGGGAATTGAACTCATGACGTCTGGAACAGCAGTCAGTGCTCTTAACCGCTGAGCCATCTCACCATCCTCTAGGTCTTACTTCTTTAGTGTCAACCCCCAATGCTTTTTGCTCCAATAATCTCAAGTTCTCACTTTTGTCCAGACCCAGGGTAGATGGCTTTTCTGTCATATTTTTACTGTATTATCTGATCAGTCCTATGTATTTGCTTAAATATATTTCTTTTCTTTCTTTTTTTTTTTTTGATCCAGGGCCTGCTATGTAGTCTAGGTGGGACCTGTATTCATGGTCCTCTTGTTTCTGCCTCCTAAATGCTGAGATTGTAGGTTATAATTATAGATTATAAGTTAGGGCACACTCAATACTGGACACTTTAAAAGTAATTAATTATACATGTTATATCTTCTCTGTTAAAATAGCATGGGTGTGTTTCTCTGGCGCCCTGACTTATTATCAGGACAAAACTGCACACCTAGAAGGCATCCTTGAGCAGTTGTGTTAGGTGAGCTTGGGCATCCTCTTGTTTTCTGGTCCTAATCTGTACCATCCTTCTCTGCTTAGAAGATGGAGAGAATGAAGCCACAATTCCTTCTGATTTTATGAGTCATGTTTATTACTGGCTTGCTTTTTGCTTGGTTTCAGGATTATAGCTGATTGGTCTTAAATGTTCTTAGTTCTCCCATTTATGAATTATATAGTTATAAATCACAAGACTCTGTTGTAAGTAACAAAATCCTATGTCTGTCTTCCTCAATGAAAAGAGAGATTCTTTTAAACAGAAAAGTCTAGCACATTTGGTTGAAGCATAGATGAATCCACAGACTCCAGATGTTTCCAGGGATCCTCATCTCATGCCTTGATTGGCTATATCTTGGCCATAACACTAAGATTATAAAAGGATGCTTCATTAAAGTGAAGACAGGATGCCGTATTCAGAGTAAAGAGGGGTGGATTCTGGGCAGGCACAGATAGTTATTGTCTATAACACTATTGGTTATACTCTCCAGAGAATTTGAGTATCAGCCCTGCATCTTGGAGACTTTGCTTGGCAAGGCAGGATGCTTTGCTCCCTGGGATGGGAGCTGCCCCACTAGGAACAACTCTTAAAGACAGCTTACTTGTATTTTTTTCCCAACAAGATTCATGCCCAGTTGTCCCCTTTCTTGCATACAGTATAGTGAGCTGACCTATAGCTTTATCCATGACTTGGGCTTGGCTTTGAATCTTGGCTCCAATCTGTCAACTCTGAAATTTGGGGGAAGTGTTTAACTTCTTTATGTGTCTGGCCGACAATACCTTCTTTCACCAGAGTTGTTCTATCACCTACCCTTCTTCATAAGACATTATGGCTGTGTTTTTCCTGTGTTGAAATAATGTATATTTAAGTCCTAAATTAGTGCCAGACATATTGCAAGTCACTAGTAGACATTGGCTGGTTATTAGCACTCCCATCCCATAGCAGAGATGACTACAAAGAACAGAACCACTGTGCACCAGATTTATTTTATGAAGGATAGACCAGATTTGTCTTCCTTTGTCTAAATCTTCCAAATTGCTCCCCTTGTTCCTCTTAAGCTTCTCTCTCTCTCTCTCTCTCTCTCTCTCTCTCTCTCTCTCTCTCTCTCTCTCTCTCTCTCTCTCCAGGGTTTCTCAGTGTAGTTTTGGCTGTCCCAAACTCCCTTTGTAGACCAGGCTGGCCTCCAACTCACAGAGATCTACTTGCTTCTGTCTCCCTGAGTGCTGGGATTACAGATGTGCACCATCACAACCAGCTGTTCCTCTCAACTTTTGAGAATGAGTCAAGAATATGAATTTATTAGAGAAAATAAGAGAAGGCACAGAATTGGGTGGCTTAAAAGTGGGAGGATCTAAGAGGAGTAGGGGAAAATATGATCAGAGTATATTGTATGCATTTGTTTCAATTAAGGTAAGAAGAATGAAAGTCATTTAGGCTGGACATGGTGGCACATACCCCTAATCTTAGCACATGGGAGACTGAGACAGGAGGATCATGAGTTTGAATCCAGTGTGTACTACATAGTGAAAATTAGTCTCAAACTGCCCTAAATAAATCAACAAATGCACTATTAGGAAAGTTCAGGTATTAGGTATTCCTTGAACTCAATCCATTTCAGGAATAATATTAAAATAGTTGTTAAAACAAGTGTTATGGGTATTGGCCTATCCCACGAAGCAGAAGCTTCTAGCTTCTTTGTTGTACCAGGTGTTAGCCCTTGACTTACCATGTCATAGAAATATCTAGGCCTTCTGGTTCAGGAAGCTAGGTATGTGCACGTTTAGTGGGTTAGTGCCGGACACAGAGAGACAAGGGCAGCCGCTTCACAGCTCATGGTCTCACTCCATATGCCTCATGGTTATTAGTTCTGACTGTTCACTTACGTCATCTCCAAGGGACACTTATTCTTTAATTCTCCATGTATATATTTTACTTCACTCAGCGTTAAATAGGCTATTATATTCAAGCACCGGTTAAAAAAAACTGTCTATTGTTAAAGTAAGTCCTCATCTCCCACTCTCAGTGTGTTTCCGTTTGGGCTTAAATCCTGGTTCCCTTGACATTCTTGTACCAGATGTCCTAGGTTTTACCTTAAACAGAAAAGAATTGCTCTTCAGCGGAGCAATTGAGTCTTCAGAAATAGGAGCTTATGTTCAGCTTATCAAATCTGGATCCAGCTCCTCCTCTGTGATAATTAACATGCAATGATATCCCAGAGTCTTTCCCCCTGGCAGGGCCCTGGCCGACTCTGCGAGGTTCAGGCTGGTTCTGAATAACACCAAGATAAATCTCTGCCTTTGTCACACTGTTGAGTTGCTAATAAAAAGAGCAGGCAGGCATTGTGGCTGGCTTTCTTTGGTCAGAGAGCTCTAATGGTGTGTCAGGATTATATAATTCACCCTCCAAGAGCATCCAAAAGAGAGATAAATTGTTTGGTTGGGAGAAATTAACCGCGGATTGATCCTATCTGTTTTAATTTAACACAGGACAGCTTAGACTACTCCAAGGAGCAGATGGGCTATTGATCTGACAATAGGATAATCAGAGCATCAAAGCTGGGGTGGGAGAGTGAGGGGAGGGGCTTCTGAAGCACTTGGGACTTTGCCAGCGTATCCCTCTTGGAATGAAAGCCATCTTTTAATTGGGCACGCGCCTTTGCCTCCTAACGGTCCTTATTATGGGTGAGAGCTCCCAAGGTCTGGACCTTCACGGAGCTTTCCTGTTACAGAGCTTATGCTGGGCATGTTGCTTGGCAGAGGGACACGACTTGGCAGTGGAAGGGCGCAAACTGTGGGGGAGGGGAGTGAGGCGTTGGATACTGTGCTCTGGGAAGCCACTGCAAAAAAGATGGAAGACAGAGATAGCACAGTCGGAATTAGAATCATCTGGTTGAACTTGGGAGCTATAGTCTTTCTTCTTGTTGGAGTGAAATTTTCTTGGGAGTCAGGCAAAGGTGTATGTTGAAGCCGAATGTCTCCAGGATGTTGAGGTTGTGGTGATGAGTGGGGTCAGGCATTTCCGTTGTACCCCCAGCTTTGCTTGTGAGTCAGGCGTCTCCTCTGGCTCATGGACAGGCAGTTAAAAGCCTACTGCCCCGAGATGCTTCCCGATGGGTCAGACAGAGTTCTTGGGATGCTATAGTGGATGCTAGGTCAGGGTGCCCTGACACATAACCCAGATGAAGACCCAGCCAAGGCCAAGTATCAAAGGGCAAATGCAGACCATGGGGTCAGGGAAAGGACAAATGGGTCCTGAGAGTGACACTTGGGACTTTTACAAGCTAAGTATGCCTGACTTTGAGAAGCCAGGCTCATGGATGCCAAGGATCCTCTTTGGGGATGAGGTGGTGGTGGCAAGCCATGGAGAACCATAGTTCGCTCAGGGTTGTGGTTCTTTGGTAGGTCTCTGAGTAGTGACCAGTGCAACAGGAGTGTTCAGAGCTTTGTTGTCTCTGTGAGAAGGCATTAACTCCTAGAAATCAAAGCTGAATTGCTCTTGGTAAGGGAAATGACAACAGTGACATAAACTTAGTCCTTTAGTTGAGGACAAGGGGAAGTGATGGATATACTTTCTCCCTACACTCCCCTCCTTTCCCCATCATCCTACCTTTCACCCTCTCAGCCTAGCACCCCCAGTGATCTTCCTTACGACTCTGAGTCAGAAAGGACCCATATCTCTTCAGGATATCACCACTATTTCCCAAGTACTCCTCCCACAATGGGAACTTAAAGAGACTTATACTAACCTTAAATCAGGCACATGTATCAAGAGGGAGCCTTCTGGCGTAGCAGCATCAACATCCACCCTACGATTACTGAAAATATCTTGGATATATGATGAGAGAGTGAGGGCAGAGAAGACTTTAAAAGAAAGGAATCCACTCGTCCATTTTTTCATTCAGGTTGAGGATCTATTATTACAAACTTCTAGACTTGGTGGAGTCGGGACCGATTTTGCTGGCTTTATGGAATTTGCATCCCAGAAGAGTGAGAATAGCTATAAGCTATGAAGATTTATTTTTTAATTTTTTGCTTATTAAATGTTTTTAACTGAAATAAATTATATCACATTTCCTCTTCTTCTTTCTCTCCCTCTAGTCCCTACCAGAGACCCTCCTTTGAAACTCTCCCACATTCCCCCACTCAGGTTGATAGCCTCTTTTGTTTTGCGTGTGTGTGTGTGTGTGTGTGTGTGTGTGTGTGTGTGTGTGTATGTGTGTGTGTATACATTCATACGCATATTTGGGTGTATATATCTGGGGTTATAAGGATAAGATTTATAATGCATAAGAAATTATGCTGGTCTAGCAAAGTGGTGGGTGAAGAGTCTTTTCAAAGGTCTATGACCTCACTAGTCCTGAGAAGATGGCTGGGTTTCCAGTAGTAAGTATGATTTCCCTTTTGTTGAGTAGTCATTAAATCCAGTTAGTTGCATCCTCTCTCTTTCCATCTCTCTCTCTCTCTCTCTCTCTCTCTCTCTCTCTCTCTCTCTCTCGTGTGTGCCACTTATTGCATCTTTATGCCTATCTTGGCTAGGAAGATTTCTAAAAGTCCAAATTATACTAAAATTTGTGCTTTTCATTTCTATGTCAAAATGAAGCTTTAAAGTTAAACAAAGACCATCCACTGTAAGTACTTTATATATTTCTGTTATTCAGGGGTCAGCTGATAGGGGAATTTTACAAATTTGTCCTTTCTGATTTTAATTAAGTTTTATAAGTGTGGCAACAGGTCTATGATTTAACTTAAATATTCCATTTAGACTATTTTCATACAGCAAAGTCTGCTTTCTTTTTAAAAAGACTCATCTTGGGGAAAGCAGGATTTTTGATGCCCAAAATGATAATGACTTTCTTTTTTCCACCTAAGAGAAATACCAGCTAAAGGAATGCAAGATTCTTGCCATAGTGGAAAAATAATAAAGTATATTAATAGATGAGCAAATGGATCTTGCTGGGAAACATTTTACCCTTTCAGTGGTCTCACAGAGATAGAATGGTCCTCAAGCTTAAAGACTTTTCTTCATTATTACCTTTTAGTTCTTTTTGAAAAAGGACTAAAATGCCTTTCAATTAAAATTGCCAAATCATTTGAAGTTGAGCCTTCGAATGCCTCAGGATCAGAGGCCCCTAGGGAAGGGATACTGGAGGCCACACATTGGTGCATTTTGTTAGAAATCTGGCCTGGCTTCCCTCTGCTTTTCCTGCAATTACAGTGTGGTCCTGCTAACTGGGCTCGGGGCTTCACCTGTGGCTGCAAAGGCAGTAAAACTTAACACATGCACTGAAGGTAAAGAGCAAGCTAAGCTAAAGACTGTTCGGCTAAGAGTGAAGGCATCTTCCATTTGCTGATCCCAAGCTGCTTAGTTTGAGGGGGGGTAGATGCCATTCAAATCTACTTACAGCTTCAGACCTTTGCACAGGGGTTCATGTGGAAATGGATAAGATGGATGCTAGAAAAAGCTAGAAGCAAGAGACACAGAAGTTCTGGGCTCAACTGGTTCCCTTTGGTGTTCCAGCTTCAGACTTGCTAGGGAGGTGACTGAGCTGTGTGACCTAACCTAGGTGTCTTCATCTGCTATCTTGAATGAGGAAACTTACGGTACGTGGTGAATTCTAGAGGCTGGTTAGAAGGTTAATGAGTTCATATATTTAAAGCACATGGCAGTGACTACTGAACATTAAACATTATGTAAGTGTGGGCTGTTACTAACCCTGGATCTTAATTTTTTTCCTCAAAGAAGGAGACTGATTAACACCAACATCTTGCACTGCCCACGCTGTCCAAGTGCCATGCTACACAACGCAGAGTTTTCTGAAGAGTGGTATAATGAACAAACAAATTGATTTATCCCATGTAATTTTTTTATAGTTTGAAATTTTTAATTTAGATGTTCTGATTTTTTCCCACTAATTTAATCACAATTTAATTAGTGAAAAAAAAAATCAGTCTCAATCAAATTCCTGTTTATAATATTTTAATGTTACTTGTGGCTGGCACTGAGAGTCTCCAGAAAGGATTTTTATTAAAAATGTTATACAAAAATCAACGCATTACATTAAAAAAATTATGAAAAATATGACAAATGAGAAAAAACATCTCATTATTTATTAGTAGATCTAGGAGTTATGGAAGGTCCTTTTGAGATACTTACAGATGGACAAGAGAGATCGTTCAGTGCAACGCAATCCAGTGTGACTGAAATACTTCCTGTAGATCTGTAAAATATCAGGTCTATACCAGCCGAGCAGCATAGGAGAGGCGAGGCTTATATTCTCCCTTCACAGAGAATTCGCAACTTCAGAGGAAGATGAGAGAATTGCACATACAACTGTGAGAAAGGCAGAATGTGAAATGGTCTAGTTCTCAGGGAGGCTCTATGCTCAGGCGCTTAATACGGAGGAGGCTTTAGAAGTGATAGCACTTAACCTTTCATCCAATCAGAGTTTTGTTCCACAACAAGATTCATTTCCAGTCTCATGACCCAGTTCTTCGTTTACCTGTTTCTCGGTTCCTGAGTACTTGCTACACATCACAGTTGTGGGAGAAACTCGGGTTAGCAGAGCCTTCTGTCAGTCAGACGCCTTGTTCCTAAGGGAGACCAATCTTTTTATGTCAGGTCCTCAGCTAATTGGACGAGGCTTGCCCACAACTTGGAAGATTTTCTGCTTTATCCAAATATGTTAATTTAACCTAAAATTACTTTCATAAAAAACATAAAATAATTATATACCAAATTCTTGCTACCTAGGCAAAAAAAAAAAACACTCTTAGGCACTGTCTTTGCTCCTGCAGATTTCACAGTGTAGAGTGAAATGAGGTGTGAGAGCTTACTGCTTTGTGTAGTTGCTGTTAATGATCCTGGGGGATTTGGGGTAGTAGAGGTGAGGAAGGGAAGCAGACAATCTAACCTGGGGATGATGGAGAGAGAATTTCACAGTAACCAGATAGCCAAATAGATCCTGAATGTGGAAGCACATACAGTCTTTGTCAGAAGGTGGAAAACACAACACATGGCGAAAACAAAAGGAACTGATGAGGAAATCCGACATACACACACACACACACACACACACACACACACACACACACACATGCATACACGCATGCTTGCACAGACATGTACGTACACTGTAGTAGGAGATCAAAAGTTGAAAGTTTCCAAAACCAGCCTGGCTATTGTGCTGTGCTGTTTTAAAATTTTTATTACTCATTTAAACTCTAGCAGCAAGGAAGTAATTTTCCATATGGATAATGTTGTTCGTAAAACAGCTCATCAGAAAATGTCTTTTTCCCACTGCTTACTTTACCATTGTTAGCTATTACCTTCCTTTTAATAATTTTCTGATATAGATACCAATTTAAACAATATGACATCTTTAAATGATATATTTGTCTATACATGTATCTAGTGTTGTATAAATATTATATGTAGCTCATTAAAATTTACATGTCAGATTATTTTGTCTTTATATCAAGAAGCCTGGAGATAGAGGGTTTCAGATAGGCCAATTGCATTGCATATTCGTAGTTACATAAGCATTTAATGAAAATGTCAGAATTCTAACCTGGGATCTTTCTCACTTTGACTATTTCAGCTACACCAGGAAGGTCACAAGAGTGTATCTGGACTCACACCAAGTAATTGAAAGCAGTGATTGGGCATGTGTGAATGCCATTCACGTGCGACAGGTGGGGGTTATAGCTCATGTCTCCGCTGAAAGGGCAGGTGTTACTCTACTTCAGCCAAACATTCCCACTCAGGAGAGCAAAATTCTGTTGCAAAAACTCTAAATTCCAAGAGACACTGGAATTCTGTATTTCTTTTTTCGTCATTTCTTCCAAAATATAAAATAACTTTAAGTGCTGGCTCCAATACATAAAAACACCATGTAGGCCAAATTAAACACGTCTTCTGGCTGGGCGGCCCACGAGTCACCAGTTTTTGACTTTTGGTCTATTCTCTTATTCCTCCTGATATGTAAACATTTCTAACACCTTAATATTGTAGCACCCCAAAGTGTTTAAATACATAGGAATAATGTTTGTGAAGCTAAATGTGGTCTCATGTGACTTTCATCAAGCCATAGGAGGTCAAGAGAGGTCATTATATTCTTACAGTCCGTGAAGAAACAGAGGTTGTGGAATCAGCATACCTAGCCCAGTGGACACACAATTGAAAAATAATTTGCACCATCTAGTCAAACACTGTCCTCTTTGAATTATGTATCTGTTTCAGCAATACACAAGTCAGAAGGTATTAAACTAACCAGGGATCTAGAGTAGTGGAAGGAAAAAATACTGTGTTCAAAGAAATTAAGCTTCTAGAAATGTGAAACTGGTCAGAAGTCAGAAGTAAGTTGGAAAGTGAGGTCTTGGGTGTTTTCAGCCTCTAAAGGCATGAAATCAGAGCCTCCCTAATGGTGGGCATCAATCATGATTACAATGACATCAGATTGAGAGATGTCTCAGAATCATCTATGATTTATCTGTTGAATATGCAATTACTAAGACCTTAACATCTTCCAAATAGCACGTGGCTTCCGGCATCTCTCTCACCCTCTTCTTTCCACTCTGAAATGATAGCTGGAAGCAAGAGTCCTGGGACAATGGCATGTTAAAAAGTGATTATCCACTTTTTATTATATTTGAAAATATAATACAATTCCTTAATGTCTTGACTCTAGCCATGGAAATGATTGTTCTTGGGATGAAGTGAAATGGCAGGCATTGCATTCTGAAAACCATCTAATGTTCTTTAGACAATGTAGTACCTGTAACATCTTCTTTTTAATTTTTATTTTTTATTAATTTATTCTTGTTACAGCTCAATGGTTATCCCATCCCTTGTATCCTCCCATTCTTCCCTCCCTCCCATTTTCCCCTTATTCCCCTCCCCTATGACTGTTCCTGAGGGGGATTACCTCCCCCTGTATATTGTAGCATCTTCTTATTGACTCTGTTGTGCCCAAATGAACAAGCTGTCTGAAAATTATAAATAATACATCTTGCATAAAAATTTGGCAATATTAATGAACATGAGCTTTAACTTCTGCTTTCTGTAAAATGTAACTCAGTATTTTATGATGTCATCCCAAATAATACAATATTATACAATATGGGTTTTAGCATTCAAAGATATTCTAGGGTCTTACAGAATTGAATTTAGATAAGATGTGTGTGTGTGTGTGTGTGTGTGTGTGTGTGTGTGTATGTGTGTGTTGTGTATGTGCCGGTACATGTGTGCATGAGCATGTTGAGACGAGAAGTCAACCTTGAGTGTTGTTTCTCAGGTGCTTTCCACCTCGTCTTTGAGATAGGGTTTGTCATTGGCCTAGAACTTGCCAAATAGGCTAGACTGACTGGCCAATGAGAACCATAAAGCCACCTATCTCTGACTCTCCTGTTCTAGGATTATAAATGTACGACTTCACCCATTTTACTGTAAAACATGAGGTTGAGAGGATTAAATTCAGCTCCTCACGTTTTCAAGACATTTCACCCACCGAACTATTGTTCCAGACTTTAGATAAGTCTTTTTTTTAGGTGGCTCTTACCTGACAACAGGTGTGCTATGCCCTAGGGAATCACAGGGAAGCCAGGTTCCTTTAGGCTTGAGTAGTAGTAGAACATAAAACCTAGTAGGCAAGACACCATGTTATGTCAACTTTATGTGACCATAGGCCAGTGACTGGCTTCTGGGAGGCTGATGGACCTTGGAGAGTAAGAAAAAAAATATGCAAATTCAACTGTTACTACTTGGTGCCATGGTGTCTCTGTGTGTGCTCTATGGGTGAATGCTTCTTTGAGGAGAGAGGAGGGCAGGATTCTGGGACACGGAAGGCATGCCAGTGGAAGCAAATAAGAGAGATACAGGTAAGAGACAGGGTGAGAGGGTTTGAAGTAGTGATGAGCAGGCAACTGGCAGGATGCGGGAACATGGAGATCAAGTACACTGAGGGAACACAGCTGCAGAGCAGATGAAGAGTAAAGATACAACAGCAGAGTAACAAATAGCAAGCAACAAGCCAGGGGACTTCAGATTCCAGCAGCGAGAAAGTGTGATGGGAGCAGAATCCACAACAGCCACTTCCAAATAAAGGGATGCCTGCTGACATCTTCCCGGAAGTGTTTCTTCCTCATCTTTCCTCAGTAGAAGAGGAGAGAATCCCTTAACTCATTTCAGGGAGGCTGATGGGAGCACCTGGATATCTGGGAGTCAGGAACAAGCACACATTAGTATAAATTGTCCAGTGTGAATTACCTAGCCTTACTCTAGGCCATGTGAAACACTCTCTGTGATCAAATGGTTTAATCAGTGACAAATGTTTTTCCTTTAGTTCACTGTCACAGAGCATAGGCTATTTTCATAAATTACAATCCTCAAGCTCAATTTTAATATGTGTATATATATATCCAGAAAATCACGGAGGTTGGTCTCCTAGCCCAAGGGTCACTTGTCCAGTTATGATACTTGCTTGTTGATATGAAAAGCCTTCTTCCTGTGTCATTGCAGGGGAAAGTGACAGGAAATATACAAGGAAGATCTTGAAATCTTAAGTAAAATGCAGCTAGAGGAGACAAAGTATTTACACCACTCCTGCCTCAATTTTAGCATCAAGTGGTTTAAAAAATATATTTAGGCATCTTTCTCTGTATTGATGGTTTGAAATCAAAATACTGGGGGAATTTTTTAAATAGATTTAGATATCTGGGAATCATTTCTTAGGAAAAATGTACTTTGCATAGCTAATGTAAAAACCATATGCAAAGTTGGCATCATGTCTGTGCTATGGATGAGGAGGCTGAAGCCCAGAGGATGAATGGAAACAGGATAGCATGGTGCTGCTCTGGAATCTGAACTCCCACTAACTGAACACTCATCTCTGTTATTTCTTGGTGTATCACTCTGATTAACTGGTGCTTGGTTTAGGTTGGGCCACCTTTCCTTCTGTCCACAATCCTCCTTTTGCCTTTCATGAACATCCTTTTATTTATCTAATACAGGCTGGAGAGATGGCTCATCCATTAAAGGCTAGGCTCACAACCAAAAATATTTATCTAGTACAAAGTTGGTAAATGGGACCACTGATCACCAGTTGCTCAGTTCAACTCTGGTCCTCAGATGCCCTTTTGCCTTTTCTCTGGATTTTTCTACTCATCAGATGTTATTTCTTTGCCAACTGAGGCTCAAATATGCTTCATTTTCCTCTATCTCTATCACTTCTAGCATGTTCTGTCTTCTTACTTCTCAGCTCTTTGTATTATTTTCTGTCTACTTTGCCTCAAAAACCAATTTTAGTTTAAAGCAGAGGGACCTTAATACTAGATCTAACATCATACGAAAATCCTTTTATGTTTCTAGTGAGGATAAAATGAAACCTTTCTCATATTGCCACAAACCTGTTGCTTGGTTTTATAGCCCAGTATCCATTTGTATCCTTTCATTTGCATGTTTAAGGCATTATGGATTTCTTTCAGTATCAAAATTTGGAAATTTACTCTTCCTTAACATACAATGGTCACACTTTTTTTCTATCTACATGGAATGTTCTCTCTATCTTCATTTTTCTCTTCTTTTCCTCCTCCTCTCTGTTTTCTTTCTTGAAACTAAATTCTATTCATCTGTTGGGTTTATCTTTTTTCTTTTTCTTTTTAAATGTATTATAATTTGTTTATATTACAGCCTGATTGTTATCCCCTCGCTTGTGTCTTCCTGTTCCTACTCTCCCTCTCTCTTCTGCCCTATTCCCCTCCCCTAGACCTCTGACAGAAGGGGACCTCCTCCCCCACCATATGAACACAGCCTATCAGGTCTCATCTTGATAGCCTGCTTCCCCTTCCTCGGTGTGCCATGGGGCCTCCCCACTAAGGGAAAGTGATCAAATAGGAGGCACCAGAGTTCATGGAAGAGGCAGTTTCCAGTCTCCCCACAACCATGGAGAACGAACCGTCCATTGGCTATGTCTGTACAGGGAGTCTAGGATCTACTTTTAAATAAACTTCAGCAAATTGGTTCACCCAGGTCAAGATGATCATACTCTCAGATAGGCATAAGGAATGGCAAAATTGTCCCAAAGTGAGGAAGATGGATGTGAAGGTTATTGGCTCAGGAAAAGGCAAGTCTAAGGGTTAAGGTCAAGCTCAACAGACAAAGGTTGTCGTGCAGACCCTAAAGCAAGCACAGTGATAATTTATACAGAGCTGAGTGTGTCTAGTTCCTGTGGCTCTCAGCAAGGATCCCTCTGTGATCTGCCTTGTGATTACTTAATTTTTCCGTAAAAACTAGACAAGAAATGTGAAATATACTGAAAAGCAATACCTTAGTTAGCCCAGATACTTACAGCACAGTCAGGCTGTGCTGTATCCTTATGTACGCTGTATGCTTATATATCAGAGCATAAGACGTCCTAGATGACAGTGGGGCATATTTTCTCATCTATGTTCAGCATTTTGAAGTTGTAAATAACCTATAACACTTCCAAAAATTCAAATTAGGATTCTATAAAGTAAATGTTATTTATAAGGGCATGGGGTTGGTTCAGTGCAGGCAGAGATAATGGAACAAATTTGTCATTTGGAAAAAAAAAACATTTAAAACAAAGGCTGCAGCTCTTGGAAGTAGATTCTGAGACACACACAGCCAAACACTGGATTATATGTAGGGAGTCTTGTGGAAAAGTGGGCGGGAAGAGAAAAGGATCTGGAAGTGACAGGAAGTTGACAAGAAGACCAACAGAGCCAACTAGGCAGGGCCCAGGGGGGCCTGCTGTGACTGAAGAACCAACCAAGGACAATGCACGGACTGGACCTAGGCCCCCTACAAAGATGTAGTTGATGGGCAGCTCAGGCTTCCTGTGGGTGCCTTAGTAAGGGGAGTGGGGGGGGGGGAGGGCGGGGCTGTCTCTGACATGGACTCTCTGGACAGCTTTTTGATTAGACTACTTCTTCTGGCGGGACTGACTTGCCAGGCCACAAGGGGAAGAGGCCATACTCAGTTCTGATAGGACTTGAGCTGTGGTGGATAGGAAGAGGGGCTCCCCTTTTCTGTGGAATAGGGAAAATGGGATGGGGGAGACGGGGAAGGGTGGGACTGGGTGGTGAGGAGGGACAACCACCACCAAAGGCCGAAGACATATTTAACTTCTTTTAAGTCAGGCAGGTCTCAAAGATGATTTGACCTCTTCGAACATCAACTTCTTCCTCAACTCCAAGTAGACCTACTTCCCTGACCACCAAAGCCATTTTGAGGTTTAAATAAATTAATGAATGGGGACCATTCTATAATATTAAAGTAATAATGAAAAATCCAGTTTTTAGTGATTGTTAAAATTATGAATGGTACATAATAAAACAGTGGTGTTATTGTTAGTTAGTAGCAATGTGGTGGGATACTATAATCATGAGTGTTAAGCAATATTAATTGTCAGTTATCATATGAGACAGCTCTACCTTTGAACACTTCCCAGCAGACCTTTCTTTCAGGCAGGTGTTCCTAGCTCCAGAGAGAAGAGGTGAGTGCATTAATTGTGGACACGTTGCCCCTAAGGAGAAGATGAGAGTGCTACAGCGTATGGTCTGCCTATGCAGCCACTTGGGCTGTCTCATGTCACCCCTGACTTTGGGATGGCTTTCCATAAAGGTTCTCGAAGCAGTGACAACCAGTGCTTCTGTGAGGGGAAAATGTAAGCCTGATTTTTTACACTCGCTCCTCTCAGTGAGTGGTGGGAGTTAAGGGAAGAGTTGACAGTGACAGAACCATTACAGTGGGTGTCCTTTCTCACCGAAGGACACAGAGAACTATAGCTTGCAATGTTCCTGCAACGGCCACCTGTGTTAGTCAAACACTTTTAAAAAACTCGTCTGTTTATGTTACAATAGCCATCTTTGGAATTGATTTCATGGGTAATTACAGCTCACTATGCCATCAGCTTTGGTAGCTGGCCCTGGACAGCATTCCATCCCCAGCACCTCTCCCCTCTCTCCTCCCTTCTTTCTCTTCCTGCCTTCATTCTTTTGTCTCTATTTCCTTCCTTTTTTTCCAAAGTAATTTCACATTTATTTGACCCCTAGTGACAGCCCCAGGAGGGACAAATTATAGATGACAGTGTCTTCATTTTTACAGGAGAAGAAAACGAGACACAGAAACGAGTGACTTGACTCAGAACACAAAAAGTGGTCATGGTCAAGTTGGAAGAAGACTACAAATCTCTGACTTCTGGTCCAGGGTCCTTCTCAGTAATCATTGATTCTTCTCAGAGAGTTTGTGGAGGTAATGCTTTCAAAGGGAGCTTTAACTAGGGAACTCATACATATTTGTACATATCAGAGGCAACCTTGATCCTTCCAAGTTTGTATGTACATGCACAGGTTATCTTTGGACCAGAATATTGCAGCCCTTATGCCATGATACAAGTTAGAGCTGAAAGCCTTAGGAGAGCTCAGATTCCTGTAGCCTACACCACCCTCTCTCAAGGGAGGGCGTTATTGGAGTAGCATGAAAGGCCGAACCATCATAACAGCAAACGTTTAGAGGTCCTTACTGAGCTGTCGGACCCGCTCTTCACAAGTCTGCCTGCATTGTCTCACTTAATTGTCATAATCATCCCACAATGTATCTACTTACTTATTTACATGAGGGTTTAAGGAAGAAGAAGTTAAATGTTTGCCCGTATTACACAATTAACACCCAGAGGGGCTTGGATTTGAATCCAAAACATCTGGAGTCAGGGTTATTACACGTAACCATTGTGCATAGATGCAGCATGCACATGCTCATATGATTTCAGGATTCCTAGTGTGTTTGATGTTCTTATCATATAACTGTACTAGCTATCCTGTTATTTTCCAATTTGAACCACAGTTTTTGGTTCTATGAATCTCTTTGAAGGTAATTTCTGTGTAGTAATTCCTACTATAGTGACCTCATATTTACCTTTGCAACCCTGTCAATTCCAGAATTTTTGACATAGTTTTTCTACTGTCATCTCTTCTCTGAGTCATTACAGAAAATTCCAGATACATTTCTGAGATAAGCTTTCATTGCTGGTAACAAGCTTCGTTAGAAGGAACCCAGTCTCCCTTAGCATGGATACTTAACCGATTTCTGACATCACGGTACTGCTATCACTGGGCAGCACAGGGCATTTTGGAATAAGCAGATGGATTACTAACATTGCTAGAAAAATTAAATCAATCATCATTTAAATTTCTGGGTCTCAATTTACTTTCTCATTTGTAAAATATGAAATTCAAATGGGATGACATGTTACTAGCAATAAGTTTTCATGATCCTAGTTCATATAGATCTTTAGTCACACCCTGTTTGGGCATCACGAAGCTTAGCTATCTGTATATGGAATAGGCTTTCTCTCTTTTTTCTTGCTTTATTAGTGAAGTTTCTGTGTAAGGAGGGGTGCAGTGTGACTTCTGCTTGGATGCAGAGTAACAATTATTCTTCTAGACCCAGGTCTGATGTCCTCTGATCTGAAAGGTTCCTCCTGTTATTCTTTACTTAACTCCACATGCAGCCCCTTGAATTCTTTGTGTAGAGTAAGTTTCTTACCATCTCAAGTCTTAGTGCTCCCTAAACATGTCTGTATTGTTGGATTCATGTTTTTAATTACTAATACTAAAAAAACACATTTATTTATTTGTGTGTGTATGTGTGTGTGTGTCTGTGTGTGTGTGTCTGTGTGTGTGTGCATGTGTGCCTTTTGGGAGATATGGAGCACATAACATGATGGCATTCAGAGATCAGAGGACAACTTTAAGAATCCATTTTTGTCTCCTGTCATGTAGGGCCTGGGGCTTGAACTCAGATGGCCAGGCTTAGCGTCAAAGGCTTTGACCTGAGTCCTCAACTTGGCTGTGATGAGTAACTGTTGGTTTAACCTGTCTTTCCTGTCAGTATGTGTTCATCTGGGAAAGAACATATGTCTTTCCTTGAAGTGGTAATTCACTTTTGAATGGTGAGACTGAATGAAGCAGGGTCAACAGAGGCAAAGTACAGACAGTGTTGACAGAGTACCTGGCCCCAGCTGTATCTGAAGCTCCAAAGTTCTTGCTTTAATGAACTGAGCGCAAAGAACCCTTCTCTTTATGTTCGTTCTAGATTCAGTTGTGTTTCTGTTACTTGAAGCTGAAAGACGTATTGCTTCTGCCTGCAAGGGGTCCTGTTTAGCCCTGTAGATGAACCATTTGCAAAGGGAGCCCGGGACAGCTCAACTCCAGGAGTGCCATCAAACCTCAGCAGAGGTGTCCTTAGCTACTGGGTGCTCAAAGCCAGAGCAGATTGGTCAGCATATTGACAACACCTGAAAGTGTCTCAGCCCTCTCAAATGTGAATCTGCAGGTATACAAGTTACCTAGGAAACGTGTTGAGCAATGGGGTCTTGGAAAAGCTGCTAAAAGGACATAGCGAAGGATATTCTTAGGGCCCCTTTTCCATAAAGGGTGACACCAAAGATGTATTTGGAGGGATGCTATGAGTTATGGAAAGGAGAAGGAGAGGTTGTAATATTCCAGGAAGATAAAGCAGTGGGGATTAGTATCCTGGGAACTTTGCACACAAGGTTGGCAGAGGACAGAGGGATGAGGCTCAGAAAGAAGAGATGTGGTTTTTTTTTGTGAGTCACAGGAGACATTTACAGTAGCAGCACATTATTTTGAGGGGTCTTCAGGCCAATGTGATGACTTCAGTGACTGGAAATCCATGGCAAAGAAGAATTATTATATGACTCTTAATAGTCATCACCTCAGGGAACGATCTGCTTCCTGGATTTGCCACGGATACAGTTAGAAAGTGTTACGAATTACCACCAATGTCTCAAAAACACACAGGACACATCACAGTCAAATTCCTCCTTTTCCATAATCGCTGCCCTTTCCCTTTTAAGGGCTTGCTTTGAATTGATCCAGGGGATCAATGGCAAACCTCAAGCCTTTCCCTGATGGCCATTTCCAAGGGTGTTGTGATATGAATGTCGGCCAGTCACTGCGTTTCTCTGAGTCACCCTAGCCATTTTGCAAAGAGATGGTTTGGCAGCAACGCTTTTTCTCTTTTCCAGTTTCTTTGAGCACTACTTCTGAGCCCAGGCTGGGATAAGGGAAGATGGAGCTTGGTATAAAAAGGAAGCAAGATAAGATTGCATAAAATTTATGATGTGACAGAGCAGGCTCATTTTGCTTCATGAATAATGGTTAATCACTGTTTGAATCAGAGACTATTTACTAGCTCCTTCTCATAAATCAGGCCAGAGGAATAGAAATATTTATCATGGGCTACTATCATGTGACTTTAATATGGCCAAATATTTTAATAAGATTGAAGGTGCTTAGACAGGAATGGCTTAAATGCTGGCAGATCTTAAGACATTAAGAGAGGAACCTAAAAGTTTTGAAGGCAAGCTCTGCCCTTTAAACAAGAAGCTCGCATGGTACTTGTACATTTTGATAACCTGCCTGCTGTGCTCCTGGCACCTGAGATGTGCCCCAGATTTATGGTATCTTGGTTATTTTCCTGACTACCCTTTCCGTTTTATAAAAGCTATTAAATATAATTTATGAGAATGAAGAATACATTCTAAATGGGAACACATTTACAACTGTTGGGGTGGGTCAAATGAAGGTGGTAGCTTGAGGCAGAGGAAAAATCCCTGGTTGATGAATCTATAATCATCAGCTATAATATTCAATCCTTTAATCCTAAAACTGTCATGTGACCTTGGTCAAGTTGTTGCTCCTCTGTTATCTTTGTCATTAAAACGAAAGGACCCTATAACTGTTTCTATTCAACTCCCTATACAATTTGAATGCAAGCAGGAGATTAAGTTTTAAGTTGAGTTATCTTGCTTCAAGATGTACATGCTACACACACACACACACACACACACACACACACACACACACACACAAAGTGGGGGAGATTGAGATCATAAAAGACAGTTTTCGATTTTCTTCAAAATACATTGCTTTGGGGTTGGGGATTTAGCTCAGTGGTAGAGCGCTTGCCTAGCAAGCGCAAGGCCCTGGGTTCGGTCCTCAGCTCTGGAAAAAAAAAAAAAAAAAAAAAAAAAAAAAAAAAAAAAAAAAGACAAAATACATTGCTTAGAATTCGTATGGAGAAATAATTAATATTAGGAAAACTGTCTCAGTGAATCTTTTGACTGATACACTCTCCATTCAGCGTGTATCTCTGAGGACCTGCCTGCTACCTGCAGAGTGCTATATACAATATAAAGCATAACATTTTTTTGCTTTCCCCTCCTCTGCTAATGGTGAAGTAGAAAAAGGGTAGAGAGTGGGTTTTAAAAGAGAATAGTAGAAGTTTCAAATCATCCTGGAAAGCCTGAGAAAGCTGGAGAAAGCATTTATTAGCCAGCCAAATGTAGAGGTACTTCCAAGGCTCAGTTGATGTCAGTAATTACTAATTTTGAGCTGTGGCTTTCTCTGTGTCCACTGTTCTCTATACTCTGTTTACCCCTCATGGCCTATTCTCAAGCCACTACATACTGACTATGAGAATAGGGCTTCCTCAAGACCCAGCTATTCTACTTCTTGGAATATACCCAGAAGATGCTCCAGCACACAACAAGAACATTTGTTCAACCTTGTTTGTAGCAGCCTTATTCATAATAGCCAGAACATGGAAACAGCCTAAGTGTCCATCAGTAGAAGAATGGATAAAGAAAGTGTGGTACATATACACTATGGAATACTACTCAGCTATTAAAAACAAGGAATTCCCGAAATTTGTGGACAAATGGATTGAGCTAGAAATGATCATAATGAGTGTGTTAACCCAGAAGCAGAAAGACTCAAATGGTATATACTCACTTATATCTGCATATTAGCCCAAGGGGCATGTCCCACGAAAGCCTTCACTTACCAGGAAACTGGGACAGAGGGGAGGACATCCTATTGGGACTCTAGATGAGAGAAGCATGGGAGAATGGCAAAGTAGAAGGATCCAGAGGGTCCTAGAAAACTACAAGTAGAACATTATGATAGGCAGATTCGGGCACAGGGATCCCGCTCAAACTAAGGCACCAGCCAAGGACAATATAGGCGATAAACCTTAAACCCCTACCCAGATCTAGCCAATGGACAGAACACTCTCCACAGTAGAGTGCAGAGTGGGATATTACTTTCTCACATACTCTGGTGCCTCACCTTTGACCATGTCCCCTGGAGGGGGAGACCTGGTGGCACTCAGAGGAAGGACAGCAGGTTACCAAGAAGAGACTTGATACCCTATGAACATATACAGGGGGAGGTAATCCCCCTCAGGAGCAGTCATAGGGGAGGGGAATAAGGGGAAAATGGGAGGGAGGGAAGAATGGGAGGATACAAGGGATGGGATAACCATTGAGATGTAACAAGAACAAATTAATAAAGAAAAAAAAGAGAGTATACTGTCTCTTTTGTTTGTAGTAATATGCATGTTATCCCCTAACTGGGAGCATATTCATGGGGGCTTTATTCTAGCTATGCTAATCATGCTCGACAGTCACACATTCTCTTAGTTGGTATTCATGGCTGTGTGACTCCTTGTCTTTTATTTCCTCTCAGACCTTGTAGCAGTAAAATCATTTTGGGTCTTGCTAATACTACTTTGTCATTTGTGGGTTTTCCAATACACTCCTCAATTTAAAAAATTACCTATATTAAAAACATTTCCAAGTTACTCATGTGGAATTGGTGTTATTATTCTTACAGAGCTCTTATTTATTAATCCATATTTTGGCTTTCTTTCCAGAAATATTCACTTGAAGATTTATAGATAGAGAATCAACTTTGAAGTTAATGTGTTTCCAGTTTTGGGGAGAGA
Source organism: Acomys minous (assembly GCF_964271855.1). NCBI lineage: Eukaryota > Metazoa > Chordata > Mammalia > Rodentia > Muridae > Acomys > Acomys minous. The sequence goes on along the minus strand of NC_140493.1, from coordinate 44,360,090 downwards.
GAGAGAGAGAGAGAGAGAGAGAGAGAGAGAGAGAGAGAGAGAGAGAGAGAGAGAGAAGACGAGGGACAAGAGGAAAAGGAACATTGGTTTATCCAAAATTCATTTAAATGGTGGTAAATACAAATTGTTTAGAATGAGGAGATAAGGAGCTAGTGGGAGAGAAACAGCATGTAATTTGGAGAATTGGAGTCAGTTTATAACTAATTTCAATACCAAAAAGCTAACAGGAAGTTAGAGTGAGAAGTAAGAGATGTTGTGATCATAGAGTAGTTCCACAGTAGAAGGGTGGTAGGTGATATCCCTGAGCTTGTTCACAGCCAGTGGGCATCACAGGAAGCAGCTTGAGATGAAACTTCAACCATTTGAGAAGTGTTTTCTTTCTTGGTAATTTAGCTATGCTGTCATTGGAGCTAGCAAGGTTGAAGGTCGGGCTTGGAATGTGATTGAAAATACTGTGGTGTGTCAAATTTTTTGCTGATGAGATGCAATAATTAGTCATTTAATGGAAGATAAACTAGTAGAAATAAGTAGTCAAAACAAATATCTTCAACCTTAAAGGGCAAGGATGTTAGACAAGTACCAACAGGATGTAAACAGTTATTTACCTGCTTAACAACTCTGAAAAAAAAAATGGCCATGGAGCAACTGTAGACGTGATGTCCTCAGGAGGAGGCCAGGTTCTTGTCAAGGCAGGAAGGTCATACAGGATGTTCTGATTATGTTGCTGCATTTATAGTGTCCAGAATAGAAGTACATGAGAGGAATAAAAACCACCCTCGGTGTTTCAGCCTGAGACTGATCTGAGGAGCAAGCTGGGTAATCGATGTGTGTAGGTTATTGGTAGAGGTGAGTTCTGGACTTAGTGGGGAACGTGCTGAGTAGCTGGGGTCCTATCATCCTTCTTCCGGTTTGTGTTGCTGCACCTCCAGCAGTGAAAGCTCTTCGCTAATCAGCCTTTGGGTTAAGGACTCATGTGTCACTTTATTTATTCAATAGCCCTGTTTGATGAATACTTTAAGCAGGTGATAATGGGCACCAGCTTCTTAGGTAAGAGTTATAAGAAATTTGCCTTTGACTCAACTAATACATATCTAATAAATGTCTGCAACACCATCCACACTACATTTCTTTTTTTCACTGAATAAAGCTAAGCTTGTTCTCACTTCAGCTTTTAATGTCTGGTCTTCCTTCTATCTGAAATGTTCTTCCCTCCAAGACAGTGTATGGTTTATTCCTTCCCCGGAGTTGACATTTATGCTTAAATTCCTTGGCAGGGAGTTGAGTGTTCCTTGACTAACTCATGAAATCCCTCTTCTTCTATTCTCTTCACTTATAACTATTTATTTTTCTTTTTAAAAAATTATTTATTTATAAACTGACTTCCTGACCATGTATATAACATATCAGAATGTAATTTTGTAGGGACAGGGACTCTTTATTGCTTTTTTTCTTCTATAATTTCTGAGAGTGTCTTACTGTTTAGCAGATACTCCATTAAGTGTTTGTTGATTGACTAAAGAGTAAGTGGCCATACGACTGCTGTTTTGTAGAGTATTGTCTCTTCTGTAGGTATTCAAACCCTCATTGGGCTGTCTGTGAGATTTTTTCAAGATGACTTTTGCATTGAGTGAGAGATTTGAAGACCTTTCCCTTTCATTCCAGTATAAATTTTTCTGATAGTTCCTTTGCCCATTTACTTAGGTTGTCTCTTGGACAGATAACTCTATGAATTGGAAAAAGTGTTCAAGAAATTGTTTGAAAAATTTTCTCTAAAAGTTTGGCAACTCAAATTAAAGAACATATGATTATGCACCAAGACCACATTGATTTCATGCCAGGACTACAAGGCTGGTTCCATATATGCAAACTGCTGGATATAGCACAGCACAAAAATAGACTCAAGGGTAGAAATCACAAAGTAATAATAGATGTAGAAAGGCCTTAGACAAGTTTCAAGTCTCTTCATGACCAAATGTCCTGAAGGAATTTCAAATAAAAAGAACATATGTAGTAGTTACTTTTCTGGTTCTGTGATCAAAATACCTAACAAAAACCAACTTAAGGGAGTAAATATTTAATTTGTTTCACAGTTTGGTTGATCGTAGTCTACTGTGGCAGAGATGACATGACAGCAGGAGCTTTGGGCAGCTGGTCACATTTGATCTACACTTAGAGTAGATGAATGCCTGTTCTTAGCTCACATGCTCCGTTTTCTTCAGTCTGGGACCTAATCCCATAGTATGTATGCTGTCATTCACATTCAGCACCAGTCTCCCATATAAGATAATCCAATTAGAAAGTTCCTCACAGACATGCACGTAGGTTTGTCTCCATGGTCACTCAAAGTATATCAAATTGACAACATATATTAGCTATGACATGTCCACCCTTTGTCAACTTGACTCCCAAGAAAATCATTCTCAAGCCATGAATTTCCACTATTTGGTCCTATTTGTTTATTGCTATCTCAAAATGCCAAATATATTCAGTTCAACATCCAAAGTCCTCCAAAGTCTTTAGCATTTCCAAAATTGTTTAAGAGTCCAAGCTCTCCGTTTAGACTCTAAGCAGTCTCCAAGAAATCTCTTAATTGTATGCCCCTGTACACAAAACAACTAACTAACTAACTAACTAACTAACTAACTAACTAACTAACTAACTAAAAGCAAATCATATACCTCCACTATACACTGACACAGAGTAAATATTCCTATTTCTAAAGGGAAAACCAAAGTCATAGCAAGGAAAGATGGGACCAAAAGCAGAAAACTAGCCTGATAAGTACCAAATCTTGTAGTTCCATCTTGGACTTCTGCGACTCATAATGGAAGAGCTTGGGTAGTCACCTGTAGCACACATAACATCTTTTATGAAAGCTCCACTCCTGGCATGCAGTCTTTCTCAGCAGACGTTCCATGGCTCCAAAATCTACCAAATCTTGAAATGCCCATTGAAACTTTCATCTGTGTGGCTTCATGGAATGGCCCTTCAGGGCTTCCCTGTAGGACATATAGCCCTGCCTCACATTGCCTGGCCTCAACAGTCATCTTGAAACTCGTCACAAGCCTCCATGACCACCTTATTCTTGCATTTTTTTCCCTATAAAATTGGTCTATGTGGATGCTGCTGTCAAGATCTGCCACCAGGCCAAGAGCCCTTGAAACCCACTTTCCATACCTTTTGTTTACCTACACAGCTATTTTGGAAGGGAGAATTCTTTCATGCTGTTTGTCTTTGGATCAGATTGTGTTTTCACAATTTAGAGTCTTCAGTGGGTTGTGATCTTGCTCCCGCTGCCTATTGTCTACAACTTTAAACTTGCTTATACACATTTCCTCGCCATCCACCACCCACATTTTTTGTGTTCATTTTTCTCTCTCACTGTAGATCTGAATAAAGAAAATGAGCCATAGCCACGGCACAGTTTGAATGCTATACTGTCTTGAAATTTCCTCCACCAAAACCTTAATCTATTTCTTTTGAATTATGGCTCATGCAAGTTTCCAAGACATGGGAAAAAATGAAGCCAGATTCCTTGCCAGAACATAGCAAGATTGGTCTCTCCGAACTTGAAGTGCTCTGCTCTAGGCTCTTCTGGCTTCTATAGTTTCCATGGTGAAATCAGCTGCTATTCTGGGTTTTCCTTTATACGTGACTTGGTTTACTAATTTTTTTCTTGTTTCTTTCACTATCCTCTCTTTGTTTTGAATAGTTAGTGTTTTAGCTATAATGTTCCCAGGGAGTTTCTTTTCTCGCCTTGTCTTGTCTGTGTGCTTCTTGTATCTGTTTGAGTATATACTCTAGTTCATTTCTCCATAGAACCCAGCCCACTCCCACAAGAATGGCCCATTAAGGTTTGATTACAACATGCTAGAGCTTTTCTAACCCAAAGTTCCAAACTGTACCACAAAACTATTCCCAAGACCCAAGAAACACATAGTCAGCCTTATCACTTTGAGGTGTAACCTTTCTGTATTAGTTGCCTTTTTGCTTTCTGTGACTAAATAACTGACAAAAACAACGAAAGAGAGAAAGTTTACTTCGATTTTTTTTTGAGGGTATGCTGTCCATGGTGGCAGGGAAGGCACGATGGAGGAGGGTGAGGCAGCTGGTCACATTGTATCTACAGTCAGCCAGCAAAGAACAATGAATATTTGTGCTTATCTCCCTTCCCCTTTACTACTTTGGTCTGGAACCCTGTGGAATGGTGCCATTCATATTTGGTCTGGGTTTCTCCGCTCAATTTATCTAACCTAACAACTCCCTCACAACTGTGCCCAGAGATTTGTCTCAAAGGTGTTTTCAGAACGTGTCAAGTTGACACTACAAATTATCACTGTATCTCAACAACATAATGGCTAAGAGAGCAACTCATAGTCAACATTACAGTACATGAGAAACAGTTGAGAGTATTTCCTCTAAAATTTACCATGAGATGGGATGCCCGCTCTCTCTACTCTTACTATAGTGCTCAAAGTCTTATCTAGACTAATAAGACAAAGGAAATAAATAAAGAGGGATACAAATAGGAAATGAAATAGTGCGATTATCTCTATTTGCAGACAGAAATGTTTTTCTTCATGAACTTATACAAGAAAAGAAAAAATAGTCTCATCGGACTTTCATTCAGTGCAGATATCATGATCTACTGTGGACAATGTGCAGTGTCCGGTGTGGAAAATGAGGATTTCTTATAAGTGATGATGCAAAGATGATTCCCTATTCTACTGCTCTGGAAAAACTGAAATCTTCACCGGTGCCAACAGGCAGCTACCTGCTAGACATCCAAGTGAGGCAATCAACTGCTCCATGCACATTTATTCTGATCAGCACCATGTGGAGCTGAGGTGAGCTAGCTCAGGTGAATTCTATGAAACTTGCCAAACCAGCAAGCCACAGGCAAAATTCAAAACCAACCATGTAACCAAGCAACCAACCAACCAGTACTACTACTTACTACTACCACCACCACCACCAACAACAACCACCAATCACTCAAACAATAACAAGGCTAATCACAATTAAGCCATTATGTTTTGTTATATAATTCAGAAAGAACCCCAAGCAGAAAGGACTCCAGAAAAGGCTGAGCCTAATGAAACGGTTTGCCTGGCAGCTGTCTTGCCTATGTCTAATTAAAAATAAACCAGACCATCTGAAAAACATTATTTTAATGAAAATCTCAATATAATAATAGAATAAATTAAATAAATAATAGAATAAATTAAAATGCTTGACTATAAACTCAAAGATGTGAGGATGCTTTGCAATTTTGAAGCCATGCTGTTTATAAGCCTACATTAGTTATGTGAACCCAGAGCCAGATGCTGAATTAAAGAATAACATACTTGCAGCAAAGGAAAAGGTTGCCACTTGCGGAGTCTGCTCAGCGAAATGACGTGAGATAATGTAGTCATGCATGTTCCACTTTTAAAGGAACAGAACTAGGATTTACTCAGAGAATCTTTTGTCTGAGCCATCTGCGATAGTTTCTTTGTGCAGTCAACCGCACACAATATCACAGTGGGAAGAGAGTCTTTCTCTTTGCTCCACTTTGAGCTTTTAATAAAGAATCAGACAAATAGATCTACCTGATTATAACTCTGACTTCATCATGTCCATAGAAGCCACATTTTACTCACTTTGAAAAGGAGATTAACATGTGTTATGAGATATTTTAAAAGACAGTCATATTTATAAGAGAGGAACATGTTAATGCTCCTCTAGAGCCTGTGTCCTTCTGCTCAGTCAGAATGCTGGGAACTGTTCACCCACCTGCCTTATAACAGGCTTCTGATCCTTGCTCTTCCATTGTTTTCCATGTCTGTTTCTGAAGTGAAATGTAGGCAGTAGTTACCTTGCATGGTGGTTGATTGATTGAACAAATGAGAGAATAGAGCTATACTCATATAACTATACAACATGACATTATGATGAAATATATACCGGTCTTCATTGCTAATCAACATTGTGCTTAACATCATCGTCCTTAGATATGGTGATGGCTATTTTTGTCTAGAAACATGTGTTGATGAGTGTCAATCACACAAGTATTTAGGCTTCATGGATCTTTATAAATAGTATATGAAAATATGTCCTTGTATAGAAAGAGAAGCTAAAACTTAATTCAGCTAAGGTCACTTTGTGGATCGGTAGCTAAGCTGAGTCTAGATGCTGAGATCATGAATTACTATTTATTTTAGTATGTATCCCCAACTGGAAGCTTAGATTATTAAATGTCTTCAGAAAATATGAAGTTTCTGTTCATGACTGGTTGGCAGTGAAAATGACAAGTACCATAATTGTTACATGCTCTCAGTGAAACTAGAACACAGGCCACCAGGCTTACAAGAGGCCACATGTCAACAAATCCCTATTTTTTCTTATTCCAAGATAAAATCTTTCACATTATATATCACCCTGGAAAGGCCATCTGTCTACAATTGCTTAGCTGAGGAAAGAGGTTTCCAGGTTAGATGTATCACTCTGGCTCCATCTGAACTTTGTTCCTGCCCCCTCTTCTCTGGAGATCTGGGACAAAGTGATCTGTGCTGCAATTTATGATACCAAGAAAGTTCTGGGTCAGGAGAACCTACCCAAGTAATAACCAAGAAGCAGAGGTTTTAAGTGTGTGTGGGGATTTCAATGTTGATCATCTTGAAAGAACAGAAAGCTGGGTCATCTTCAGTAGCGAGGAGGATGCAGAGGGTTTCTGTGCCCAGAATGGGTGCTCCCATTGACATTCGAGCAACTCTGTTCTGAAAGCTTCTGCTTTGCCATCCCATAATAAAACATACCCCTCAGGGTTTCTTATGAGCACTCCCACTTTTGTTATTATTATTACTTATACATGTATGTGATTTGTGTGGGGGTGTTGGTATGCCACAGCACATGTAAAAGGTCGGAGGTCAATACTGAGATCTGAGTCCTCAACTTCCACATTGTTTGAGACAAGGGCTCTTCTCTCTGAATAAGAGCGGCCGTTGCTTTCTGTCTCCACAGAGAGGGTGCTGGGATTACAGGCTCACTGATGAAGCTGCCTCTGGATGGTATGCAGATTCTGGAAATGTAAAACTTGGATGATTAAACATGTATGACAAGCACTTTTACCCACAAAAGTCATTTCACCTGCTTATTGCACACCTTTGCAGTCCTATTTACCAAAATCAGGGATAGGCAATTGGCTTGGGAAGCCCTATCCTAGCATGTCCCTGGCAACTTGCACTTGTTTGGGAGTCAAAATACTAGTTAGTCTTTACTGACTGCTTGTGAGGAGAATCTGGGGGACGCCTGCCTGTTTTTTAGTATGGAGAAGTAGAGAAACACAATTAGCATAGAAAATGGTCAATGCAGTCCTTAATAGGGTACAGCGAGTATATATTCTGTAATGCGGATAGAGAACCGTGTACCTTCAAATAAGCACATTTCTATTTTGTTTTTAAAGACAGCTGCTCATGTATCTTAGGCTAGATTTGAACTATCTGTATACGCAAGAATGTTCTTGAATTCTGCCTTCTCCTGCCTCTACCAACCGGTGCGATGCTTACAGGCACACGCTACCATCTGGTTATCATATTTTTATTTATAACCCAACAATTCCAAATCTAGCTATGCATTCTACAAAAAAAGTTATGTGTATACAATTTGTAAAAGAAATGAAATAGAAGGAATGAACACATGCGTTGCCATGCCAATTTATGTACTTCTGGAGCAGGAAAGCAAGGAAGTGAACCAGCAGGGACTCTGTCACCATAGATTCACACAGGAAGTATAATGTCAAAAATAATGATAGGATGTGGGAGACTCTGAAAACGCTCTGGCCAGCAGAGGCGCTGTCTGCATGAGGCAAGAAGGAAATCCAGTTCAGCATGACTTAGTTAGCCAGTGTTGGTTCAAACTTCTAGAGTCTGACCTTGGGCAGGTTATTTTTTTGACATATTTAAGCACAGTAAAACTAAGGGAAAAATGACTTTCACAGGAACTCTGGTGCCTCACCTTTGACCATGTCCCCTGGAGGGGGAGACCTGGTGGCACTCAGAGGAAGGACAGCAGGCTACCAAGAAGAGACTTGATACCCTATGAGCATATACAGGGGGAGGTAATCCCCCTCAGAAACAGCCATAGGGGAGGGGAATAAGGGGAAAATAGGAAGGAGGGAAGAATGGGAGGATACAAGGGATGGGATAACCATTGAGATGTAACAAGAATAAATTAATAAAATTTAAAAAAAATTCTTGGTGACAATTATTACAGCAATGCTTAAGGCATGACTACCTAGAAACTTGGTAATGTACTTGTCTTTTGCAAAGTACCTGTGGGTTCTATTGACTGAGAAGCAATGCTCTGGAGTCTGGGACAAATGTAATAGTCTGAGGTTCAGAAGAAGATAGCAAAGGTCACCAGGTTATTATTAACAACATTTAATCCCATGTTTCCTTGCAGAAAGAGGTATAAATCCTTTTTACTGAAGAGAAAAGCCTGTTAACTTACTATTCCTGATTTATCCAGTGCTATCAGTGAGCACAAGGCCCTCCTGTACTCTACAATAAGATGCATAAATGAACTAATTATCCTTATTTTTTACAATACAAGGAGTATAACATACTGTTACACTGATCAAACAGGTGATAGCTACATGGTCCCACTTCAAATATTTTGCACTTTAAAAGCCAACACCATAGAGCTGGGGACACAGCTCAGTAGGTCAAGTGTTTGCAGTATAAGATTGAGGAAGTGAGTGGGATATTTGTACCTCTGAAATCCCAGTGATAGGTGTGGAGGTGCAGATGTGGTAGCCGTAAAGAATGGCTACTTTCCGAAGCTTGCATGACAGTCAATATGGTGAACCGGTAAGCTCTAAGTTTATTGACTGCCAAAAAACAAGGTGGATGACTGAGAGAGCAAGAGAGGGAGGCAGGGAGGCAGAGAGAGATGGGGGGGAGGGAGGGAGGGAGAGAGAGGGAGAGGGAGAGAGAGAGAGGGAGAGAGAGAGAGAGGGAGACGGGGAGAGAGGCATACATGTGTAGAGTGCATGCATCTACGTGTGTGTGGGTCAGGGTTTCTCTGTGTAGCCTTGGCTGTTCTGGACTCACTTTGTAGACCAGGCTGGCCTCAAACTCACAGAGATCTGTCTACCTCTGCCTCCCAGAATGCTGGGATTACAGGCATGTGTCACAATGTCTGGCTTCTCCAGAATTTATAATATGAAGGTCTTGTCATGTTATTAGAATCTTCCTTAACAATGTTTTGAAATTTTTATAAAATTTTGCTGAATAAATATTAGCAATAAGACATTGACTAAATATTTAAAATAAATAAATATTTAAAAATTGTTTTGAGCACTTTATTTACAACATTAAGTACTATAAGTTGCTATTTAGAGGGTATTTTGGTATAAGCAATCTTTTCTATAGCTCATCTTTGCACTATAGAACATTAAAATTAGCGTTAATGGACCAAAGGTCACTTGTATTTTAAAATTTACGCTGTAGAATGTGCTAGACATCTGATAAAGATATGTGACCCTAAGTAAGTTAGTATCCTCAGCCCTTTGGTGAGTTTTTCTTCATCTTAAAGCCAGCCTTGAAAAGCACAGATGTATCACAAGGAGGTTGAATTGTGAGATCATATGCTGAGCATTTACAGTAGCTCATAAGATACAGTTAGCACCCAGTAAATGCCATTTTATGAATTGTCTTGAATAGTATGGTGGCTTTTACACTAATCTAATTGGGCAAAACAACATCATTTTAATTTTAACTTATATCCTTCTGAATGCAGAAGGGTGAGTGCCTTTTGTCACATTTTGAGTGAGAACTTTTACAATTTTGTGAATTAGAAATGTATACCTATTTAGCTACCAAGGCTTTATAGGTTTACTTGATTGAGTCTAAACTGCTTTTTATGTATGAATATAGGGAGACTTTGTCAGATGTAGGAATTTAAACCTTTTCACCTAGAAAATAGTTTAGATTTAGATGTCTAAAGTAACTTAAAAACTACAGGGAGTCCCAACTAGAAGGAAACACACATTGATGGAGTAAGTCTCATTTCTAAAGGCTAGTCAAGGCACTGATAATCGCCCTCACTTTGCTTAGGCAGTTTCTTCCCTCAGTCTTGTCTTTTTCTTGATTCTACCACATTAGTCAGCCTTGCTAATCTACCTCCAATGGGGGAATAAACGAACTTCTCTTATTACATCGTGATTAGAACATATACAATTTTTCTGGTTGTCTTTCTTTTACACAGCTTCCTAGGGATAAATTTGCAGAAGTCTGTCCTAACCAGGCAGTTGTGACTTTCTCTGTTGCAGGAGAAAACTGTGTCTTACAGTCTCACCCTTGCCTTCTCCAGGAAGGAGATTCGGGCTGTTACCATCAATGACAGGGAAAAAAGGTGCTGAACCGACAGGTCTAGAATAAACTCTGGCTCGAGGTTAAAGTACTGAATTTTGGAGTTAGCATGGTGGCTGGGATTCGACTCCTGGTGCCTCTCGTGAGCTAAACTCCCCGTCCTCAAGGGCTGCAGTCAAGCTGGACTCACTTTCTCTTCTGTCCATCTTACGTGATTGTTGGGAGGAGTCTGCAGCTTTAGGCAAACCTACAATTTATCTATAAAGAAAGAAACGGGCACTCTAAAGAAAAATCCGGAGCAACCTCTCTGTGTCAGCTGATTGTCTGACAGAGTCCCACATGAGCAGAGACGACCACTGTCTTTCTCTGTTGCAATGCCGATAGAAGGGGTAGGAGACCAGTGATGTAATTGTCTCGGTCATTCCTTGTGATGGGTGAAGAACCGTGAACTGTGACAATAGATGGGAAATGGGAAGTCAGTGAGCCCTGACTTTTTAAGAAAGGGCCCAGGGAGGAAACGGAGTATCCGCTGCGCTGCTAAGTCCCTGAGTCTTTTAATAGAGTCATATTCTAGGAAAGAGCAAGTGAGGAGGAAAGTTCAACCTGGGCCTCAAAGCATTTCAGTAGTGGCGTCGGAAAGTAGTTTTCTTGGAAGATTGTGACAGCACAGGCTTGCAGGATCTATCTCTTCTCCTTGCTTTCTAAGGCTTTTTTTTTCTTTTTCTAGCCATCTCCATAATAGTGTGTAACAGTAAGAATTTACTACACACTGCACACAAGTTAGCATTCTAAAGCGCCGACCACCTCTCAGGCATTGCTCAGCATGCTGAGGATGCATCAGAGAGAACAAAGAGAGAGAAGGGAGGGAGAGATGATTGATTGATAGATAAATAGATAGATAGATAGATTATAGATGAATGTCTCTATTATCATTGTGCTTATTGCCCCCAAATCCAACCTTACACATGTACAAATTAGTAAATAAAATAAAACACTATGCTTATTCATGCTTTCTTTCATATTAAGACAAAGATCAAAGATATGTTACATAGTCCCAGAGGATTCCATTGTATTTATGCATTATAATTTGTTTAACCATTGCATTACTGATAGGAGAAACATTTTTTTGCTTGTTTCTTGTCACCATAGACCATGCTACATTCAACATGCCTATATTTCTTTGCACACATTGGAATCTGTATTGTTGCATGACAAACCTCTGCAAAGTATTTTTTAGTTCTTTCCTATTGAAGATTTGAATGGCTTCTTTTCACTTTGAGCTAGCTCTGTACAGTCCGAGGTGTAACAATTCCTTTAAAAATTTTAACTTATTTAAAACAATGTTTCACCTACATATCTCTTTGAGATGGACACTGTCTTCTCTGCGTTCTATGGGGCAAAGTGCTTATAATTTTTAAGGAGCTTATTTTTCACACAGATGCTGTTTGTTCAATATCATTTATATTGTTGCTACCATTAGAATGCAAATCTGACATTTCTTGTTCATTCCTTGCTTCTATTTTGTAAGTAACAGCATCTTATGTTCTGACTGCAGTTTGTATGCAGGAAATCTTCAGTCTGTCTGTAGTCTCTTACTTTAACAGAACACCACTTTAGTGGGCACTCTGAAGTTTTCTGGATACATTAAGATAGTTGCAATTCAGTCAAATAGTACTAATTTTTGCCTCTCCTTTGCCCTGAGCTTTGTTTATTTTTTTTTCAGGCAATGCTGTCCTTACCAGAGCTAAGCAGTTGGGCAGAGTAGCACCAAGTCAGTGTAACTGTGGGAAAAAGGGTTATAATGCATAGACCTACTCCTTTTTGAACTGGGGGATATAGCTTTTCTCCTAAGGCTTTAAGAGTTTGAAGATACATAGTTACACAGTGTGGAAAGTTTGCGTGTCTTAAAAAGTGTTTCACATACAAAATGCCTTTGGCAAGAGCTGTGAAATCTTTTCTTTGTGTTCCTCCTCCCTGCTATGGCTTTGCATAATTCTGCCATTAGACTTCCACATTGCACTGCAGTCATTTGTTTCGCCATCAATCAGTGTTTTAGACATCATCTGCTCAACTGGCCACTGACCTCCCTGAGGGTAGGAATTATTTTCTTACTCCCTGTATCCGGAGTTGCTAGCAGGATGTGTGGAAAAAACACAGGCCCTTGGCAAACGTTTGCAGAGCGAGGTATGAGATTTCTAAGTCTGTGAATGGATGCATGCGCAGATGAAGTGAGATTCATTTTTGTTTGATGTTGAGCAAGTGGCAGGTAGTCAAGCTTCCATCGGGTTGCTTGCAGTGTCACATGGAAGGACCAAATGAGGTTGAGGCCCTTACTTCTCCTTCCCTGGGTTCAGAATCAAGGCATATGTGGGCAGAATGAGCTGGCTCAGTTCCTCTGCTTCTTTCTTTGTGGGATTGAGGGCATGGTAGAATCACGATTGAGCAAGAATACTTCCTTTACATAATTCTCAGGAACTGCTGGCTCTAGAGGTCAAGTCGAGTATAGACTATTTCTTCAAGAATCTTAGGTGCATTCTTGCAGCTCCTACTTACTAATACTTGTGAATGCTTGCTGGCTTTTGCCAGAAATAGATAATCAACTATGGGAGTAGTGGGTCTGAAAAGGCATCCCCTTTTCTGTGAAGATTATTGGATACTGATTTTGCCATTACCTATATTTTGGACCCCCCCTCTCCCTCTCTCTCTCTGTGTGTGTTATCTATCTATCTATCTATCTATCTATCTATCTATCTATCTATCATCTACCTATTCTATCTATTCTATCATCTGTCTTTATCTGTATCTATGTATGTATGTATCTATCTTCATCATCATCATCATTATCATCATAATCTGTCTGTTCATCTCTCTATTGCATACCTACATATGAAGAGAGAAGGAAAAGAAAGGGGAGAGATGAAAAAAAGGAGAAAGAAGGTATGGACATAGAAAGATTACTTCTTAAAATGTTCTTATTAATTCCATCAAGCAGTAACTTTTACTTTATTTATCTTTTTTTTCTACTAGACAGATCAATCCATTGAGTTTCTTCAATGCCTTGTAGATTCAACTTTCAATCCAGGCATGGAAAATATAGCCTATCTTGCTGTTAAATGTGACTGACTGTAAATTGTTGCACAGTGCTGTGTTTTGAAAGATATTGGTATTATGACTGGGCTTATTGCAAAATAATTCTGCTATGTCTATTGAGGAGGGTGTAGCTCATATGCCATATGTCTGTTTGCCCTTTGTGCTCTAATATTTGAGGACAGGAAATGTTTCCCAATTCAACCTTACCATTCTTCTAATCTTTGGCTCACCCTACCTCACATGATCGCACCGTTTTCAGAAACCGTGTGGTTCATACTCTTTGACCCACCCAGTCACAGCTTCTTAGGATTTTTAGCAATCTGGTAAAATATGAGCAATTTTTTTTGAGATTGGGTCTTACTACATAGCTCTGGCTGTCCTGGAACTCACTATGAAGGCCAAGCTGGCCTCAAAGACACACAAATCTGTCTACCACTCCTAAGTGCTGGGATTAAAGGTGTGCACTATCATTCCTGGCCTAAATATGAGTGATATTTTTCCTCCCAAGTGGATGGTATTGGAAATGAACTTCCAAAGGTTCTCTCAAATGAACTTCAAATTACTTAGGTAAATAGAATCATTTTATCCTTCAATGCTCTGATCACTGGGATGGATCATTTATTGTCTTTAAGATACTCTTTACAAATAAGCCTGGAAATAAACAAACAAAACAATCCCCAAATTTTCATGTGACTGACAGATGATCTACATGTTTAGCCCATAGTAGTCTCTAAAAATAAATTTGTCACAATCCCTTCAGGCTCACATACTAATCAATATTGAACGGAACAAGCTGGTCAGGAGAAATGAGTACTGTGGAACTATCTAGACTGTAGAGCAGTAATTCTCAACCTGTGGGCGTTGTGTGCCAGAGATCCTGCATATCAGATATCTACGTTTTCATTCATAACAATAGCGAAAGTACACTTAGGAAGTAGCAACAAATAATTTTATGGTTGGGGATCATCATCATATGAGGAACTGTATTAAAAGGTCTCAGAATTAGGAAGGCTGAGAACCACTGCTCTAGAGGAACAAAGGAACCTAATGGGAAGGGGAAGGGGTGAGAAAGTGGAGGGTGGGGGAGCGTGTGAGTAACTTGTCCCACATACACTATATACCTGGATGGAAGTGTCTTTATATAACTCAGTTACATATAAAGTAGGTAATATAATGAAAAATTAAAGTAGAAAGGGAATAAAGAAACTGAGTACTGTAATTTCTGCAATGGTAATTTCTTTACAAATTAGCCAATGGTCATTTTGTACTTTTAAAAAATTTAATTAATTTATTTATTCACTTTACATCCTCGCCAAAGCCCCATCCTTCCCTCTCCAACCTCCCCCTCCCATATTCCTCAGAAAAGGGGAGCCAACCCCCCCTTCCCATCCCTCTCATCAAGTTGTATCAGGACTGAGTGTGTCCTCTTCCCCTGTGGCCTGGCAAGACAGTCCTGCCAGGGGAAAGTGACTGAAAAACTGCCAAGAGAGTCCATGTCAGAAAGCCCCCCATTCCCCTTAGTAGGTGGCCCACGTGAATCCTGAGCTGGCCTTCAGCTACATCTTTGTAGGGGGCCTGGGTCCAGTCCGTGCAAGGTCCTTGGTTGGTGCTTGTCTCTTCAGGCCCCTCTGGGCCCTGGTTAGTTATCTCTGTTGGTTGTCTTGTGAGGCTCCTGTCTCATTTTGTACTTTGACAATCTTGGTGAATGTATAGTCCCAACTGCTAGCTGAACAAGATGAGATCATGACTTACTTGAATAGAAACTGAAAATAAAAGGGGAAATGCTGCCCAGGAAGTAAATAGTGCTTAATGGCCTTTGATTATTTTGGCTCTTTCTGTGAGTCTATTGGTAAGACGGTAAAGTATGTTGTCCATTTTGTTCCCACTGACACAAATGTCCCACGAGAGAGGATGAACCAGGCATTCTTCATTGAGTTCCATTAATCATTTCACCCCTAGCTTTTTAAAACTCCCATTCCAGGCTCACCAAACTCTCTAACTATCATTTATTGTGCAGAGAGAAATAGTCTCATGATGGGGACATGAATGTTCTGGTCACCATGACAGTTATTAGTAACTGTAATTTGCTAAATTGCTAAAGTAGAACAGTCTGGTCAAGAAAAGTTACTATTGTAGTTTCTGTAACAGTAATTTTTCATAAATTAATAAACTGCCATCGTTCTAGTTCTTTTACAATCTCTGCTAATGTATA
Source organism: Acomys minous (assembly GCF_964271855.1). Classification (NCBI taxonomy): domain Eukaryota; kingdom Metazoa; phylum Chordata; class Mammalia; order Rodentia; family Muridae; genus Acomys; species Acomys minous. The sequence goes on along the minus strand of NC_140493.1, from coordinate 44,344,436 downwards.
GTTGGAATGATAATTTTCTTTCTCTTTTTTCCTTTTCATATAACCTACAAAGATGTGAATCGGAGCCTGAGCTATAGTACATTGACTAGGATACTAACTGTACTACTGAGATGTATATCTGGGACAGATTGTGGCATCTTCAACACAGTCACTGACAACTTTATTGAAATTCTGTCTTTGGGAACCTGGAGTTCAAAATTCCAGGAGATCTTGGTCTCAATGTGTTTTCTCTGTGCACTTACTCCCATTGTAATCATATTTCCCTTCTTGTTTTGCTCTTCAATTTGGGTATTTATTTGCATTCAACAATCCAAATCAATGAACAAAATCAGATTTTATCTTGCAAAGATTTTCAGGAATGTAGTGGAGATGAGAGGGACAAGTTCTTACTACTTTTGAAGCTGATATTTTAAAAAGTTACACATGGAAGCACTTTGTATTTTCTAGACTATTCATTAAGTATAGCTGTTGTGGGAACTTAACTATCTTCACCCAGTTCAAAAGTTGGATTGTTGGTGCTACCACCAATTATCCTGAAAAAAAAAAAACCCTGAAATTCTTCCTGACTTTCTTTTAAAAAAGCAATCAGTGTTCATGCATTGGCCACACATTTACAGCCTCTGTTTTAAATTTCATTAAGGATGAGTACTCTGTCTGATTCTTAGTAAGTCATAGGCATCTATCTCAGACCCCATAACACTAACTTAGTAGATGCTATTAAATACTTGCAGCATAGTTGAAGGATAAAATTTCAGTTTTACTTTGGTCATTGACCCAATTGTTTGAAAACCACACTAACCAAATGTCATTTCACCCACAGGATTCTGCATACGGAACAAATAACAACTGAAATCATACTGAATGTAGCTGGTAAGTGCTGGACAAGTAAAGTTGTCTGGTCAATGCTAGAGTGATGTTGAAGATTTAGGGTTGTAGTTGATACAGAACTTCTCATACCTGGTAGCCCAGGTATTCTGCTACTCACATGCTAATACAAATATTAAGAAGATATTTATTTTTATATACAGACAACAGACAAAAGTCGGGTCTCATAAAAATTTCTCAATCTAAAGATCCTCTTAGCCATATAGAATGAATAGAAGAGAGAGAAAACAGAATTACTAACCACCCACTCATGACTATTTATTGGCCTAAATCTGAGACAAGACAGCTAATAGATATGTAGCCCTTGGGTACCATAATTCTAATAAGACCCATATAATTACAGTTGCAAACCACTGTATGCCCATGCTGACATTTCCTGGTTAGATGAGACAAATTTTCTCACCGGTGCTAGACCCATCTAGCATGTCATATCCCCTCAGTTTGGCTTGTCTTAAGATTATCAGTCAGTAGTACTATCAAGGCAGTGTGGAAATCAATTGTGCTGTGCGTTCCTGTATTTCCCTCACCGCCAGTGTGAGACTCCCTTTGTGCAGCTCTGCAAAATACAAAGCTGGAGGGGCAAATTCTTCTTCCCACCTTGCACTGTACTAAGATGCAACTGTCCACACAGCCTCTCAGCACACAGCAAAGTAGAATTATTTATTGTACTGTACTTCAAATCAAGTAGTGGCTAGCTCTGTAATATTTTATTGGGTCACCCATCAGCCTCTATCTTTGAAGAGTTATGAATACCACAAGTGTGGCTTGGGTCCAAAGGGCTAGATTACGCTCTCCATAGAGAGTAGTAATTATTTTATGATGAGATCAATATTGCCAACGTTCCTGAACTTGGAGACGCAGTAGTGCGACCTGGAATAGGTTTTAAACAGCCCAGGCTACCCCGGACTATTTCAACCACTCTCTATGGGGACAGCGCACCAACACTTGACTTCATGGCACAGAGAAGCCACTAGGTTAAGTAACGAGTTTAAATAGAAACAAATTGCCCACTAAATATTTAATCAGAACATTCTTGCTAACAATTAAAAACAAACAAACAAACAAACAAACAAACTAAAAAACAAACCCAAACCAGTTCATTCATTTACTTGTGTGTCTGTATGTATGCATGCACATGCTGTGGGCTATGAAGTTTTTGTGGAGGACAACTTGCTTGCGTCAGTTCTTTCTTTGCCTCACGTGAACCTTAAGATCAAACACAGGTGCTTTTAACCATTGAGCCACTTTGCTAGCTATCTTGCTAAACTTTTTTGAAGGGGATTATCCTACCTTCATGTATGTCACTGTCATAAAATACACGGCAAAAGCCAACTTGGGGGAGGAAAGGGAATCTTTAGTTTACAATTTGTATAGTCCATCATTGCATTGAGGGCAAGGCAGGAACTTCAAACAGCTGGGCACGAGGTATCTGCACTCAAGAGCAGAGAGTAATGAATGCACACAGGCCAACTCTCTTGATTTTTCTACTTTTATGTAGCTCAGGACACACGGCCTAGAGATGGTGGTTACTACAACAGGCTAGGCCTTTCCCAAGCTCTGTTAAGCTAATTAAGACATTCCTTCATAGACGCGTTCACAGGCCCCCCTGATGGAGACAGTCCTTCATTGAGGCCTTCTTTCCAAATGATTCTAGGTTGTGTCAGGTGGACAATTAAAATCAACCATCCCTGAGATGCATGTATATCACCTCTGCGTTTTGTGATGGAAAAGAAAAACATTTTTAGAGAGATGAAGAAAATGCAAGTCTGTAAGAAGCTTTGAGACACTGAAAGATAATGTCTGTCAGTGAAGGAGCTTTCACTCAGAGTGCCCTTCAGCACGGACAAAGGAGGAATCTGCTGAGAAATGTCAGTGCTTCAGGATGCCTGACTTTCCTCAGCACTTAGAAATGCCCATTTTAGACTCATCCTTTATACTTGGCATTCAGCAAAGAGATCTTTAAAAATCACTTGATAAGATCTCTTGGCTGGGTCATCTGCTTTCAAGCCTCCATGTTAGCTGGGTGGGCTGGAAAGATATTTTAAAGTAGTGTGTATGTGTGTGTGTGTGTGTGTGTGTGTGTGTGTGTGTGTGTGTGTGAGAGAGAGAAAGAGACAGAGAGAGAGAGAGAGAGAGAGAGAGAGAGAGAGAGAGAGAGACAGAGAGACAGACAGAGACAGACAGAGACAGACAGAGACAGAGACAGACAGAGACAGACAGAGACAGACAGAGACAGACAGAGACAGAGACAGAGACAGAGACAGAGACAGAGACAGAGACAGAGAAAAAGACAGAGAGACAGAGATTAGTCATACAGACAGAGACAGAAACAGATAGAGGCAGAGACAGAGAGACAACAAACCGGAGAGAGATGCATAGAAGAGTCACAGAGAGAGATAGAGAGACACACAAAGAGGAGTCACAGAGACAGAGACAAAGATTTTAAAAGATAACATTTTTATATTTGTGTGCAGGTAGGTCTGTGACCATGAAAGTTTCCTTTACCCAGCACAGTTCCTGTACAGAGCCATGAACCTTGCCATAATTTATTCAGTGATTAATGCTTCACATAGAGAATCCACACTATCCAGATCAGAGCAAACAGCATTGCCATTAGTGCAAACCACCTAGCCATACTGTCAAGTCTTTCAGTTCCTTCTTCTAAGACCCTAAGCAACTTCCTTGACCATTGTGTCTCAGTTTTCTCATCATATAATATTAGCTTTTCCTTTAAATAGTTGTTAGGATAATTACCTTGGCCAGTATTCATAGAGCACATGGCATACTGCAGCTTATCTCAGCCTTGACCTTGGTTCTCTCAGTCTTCTCACAGTGCAATATCCAGTGAACACTACGTGGTGTATATTTTTTAAAACATGAATTGTTATTTTAAAATATTCTGGTAGCAAGTATGTGCCATATATACAACATGCAACTTCTGATATGTGTTCACCAGCTAACCAAGGCTTGGGCATTTGTGGCCTAGGTGAGACATCCTGAAGCTGTGTTGAAGGCCATGTTTCTCCCCTCAAAAGTGTGCCATGAGATTGTGCAGTGTGGGTCAGGACATTAAGGAAAGACTAAGATTTGTGGCTTGCTCCCTGTCCATATGTCTTTCCATCCTCTGTGCTGGGCTGGCTGACTGGAGAATACAGGGAAAGGAAAGTTGTGATTTAACTAGAAGATGACCACATAAACACGTCTTTCCTGAATGGGATACAGTATTCTTCCTTCTTCATCTCTTTCTCCAGTTCATTTATTTACCAGCTGCTCAACTATTTACCCAAGTCATAAATTCCAATTTCAAGTCTCTCTCTATTCACCGATGTGTTCCATTTAGGGTGGTAAAGAAGCTTCTTTTTAAAAAGTAGCTTTGGCAGGGAGACCATGCGGGCACACAGAGGAAGGGGATGCAGGCTATCCAGATGAGACCTGGTAGGCTGTGGTCAGATGGTGGGGAGAAGGGCACCCCTGCCAGAGGGGAATAGGGCAGAAGAGGGAAGGGGGAATGGGATGATACAAGCAAGTGGATAACAATCGATATGTAATAGGAACAAATTATAATAAATAAATAAATAATAAAAAATAGCTTTGTAGAGATGTCATTTATTTACTGAGAAAAATGCTTATTTAAATAAGACAACCACATAGTTTCATTATGCTCACAAAGTTGCACAATTAGTTCTAACATCACTTTTATCATTTCCTCAGATTCATCAGTAGCCATTCCTCATCTTATGTGGTAGCCCTTTAAAATGCGTGTTGTCATCTCTATGAAGTTAGTGCTCAAGGACTGGATACCCTCAGTAAGCCATGCATTATGTAAACTCTTATGAGTGAACCATTTTCCCAGGCATTAGCAATAGGAAGAAAACCAAGGGAGATGGCCAACCAATTCCATCTCTCTGGGAACTGATGTCATATGCTGGAGTCCACAGATGGGTTCTGGGTGAAGAACTAAGTACAGAAAAACCCATGTTAGTGACAGAATAGGGCAGGCCTTCAGCCAGGTTACTAGTGAGTAGGAGACTAACATCTGTGGGGCTTCAAAGCCTGTTATTTGTTAAAGGAGAACACGGCATAAAATCTCAGTTGAATAAAACTTCTAGATACTTCTCTCTAGCCAGCTGTGCAAATCCCTGGATTTGCTGCCTTCCCAGCCAGCTGTCTCCTAAAAGATTTTTTTTTCCTGTTGTTCCCAAAGAAAATGTAAAGCAAACAACCCAAAGACTGTTGGTTATCAGCAGCCAATGTAAAGGCTTTTCTGCCCTGGATACAGTCAGCTTAACCAATGGCATCTTTGTTAGCAGAATTATGGGGGTGAGAGAGGGGAGTGAAGAGTCAAAGGGTAATTAAAGTGACTTACATTTCTCTTTCTTCCTGCCATAATCCTAAGGATTTGAGTTCTTCAACAAATCAAATTCAGTTTGAGTTTTAACCTTCTTACATGAAAAGCCAGGTTTAAAAATAGCCGTTCATGCTCCAATGACTGTAAACAAACATTGGTGTATGGAGTCGGCTGAAGGGCAACAGACATTACATAGCCCTGCAGGAATGTGGAATTTAATATAAACGCAGTAACTCTCCTACATATGTGCTCTGTCTTTGCTCTGCATTGCCAGCAGAGTTCTTTGTGGGGGAAAGAGTCATTATGAAATGTTTGAGGTGAAAAGAACTTTAGAAAGTGTGGAGCCTTTGCTGCTGCATTTCCAGAGAGGAGAGGCTGAGAACTGGGCAATGTTGTGGGCATAGCCAGTGAGAGCCAGAAACAGGGGCGGAATCAGCTTGTCCGTTATCTCTTTTGAGGTTTCAGTGGTTTCAATGGCCAGATAGGAACAGAATCTACTTGACTAGCATATCTTACGGTATTTTAAAAATAGGAAACACCCATTCATATGCCTGTGACCAGATTTCCTGATTGACATGTATAGAGGATGTGCCTGATTTTTGGGTTTGAAATCTTGGAGACCTCCCTTTCACTATATGGTAAACAACAAAGTGATCAATTTAGTTTCTGAGAAACAAAGTGTAGGTCTCCTATATTGATTTGTTGGGATGGCCTTGTGCAAAAAAGGAAATATTTCAGGTTTTACTTAGTGTTTAATTTGTGCTCGCTCCCTTCTCTCTTTATGAACCTCTCTTTCTCTTCATTCAGAACGTTTTGTATTTTCCACATTCCTTTGAATCCTTCAGATTTGCTGAGAAAAGGACCATCACTTTGCGCAACTGTATTAGTTACTTTCCTCTTGCTATGAAAAAACACTGTGATCAAGGCAAGTTAGAGAAGAAAGGCTTTATTTGTGCTTACTGTGCACAGTGGCAGAGTGGAAGAATGACAGCTGGATCAGCAAGTCGAAAGGAGGTTCCATCTTTAAAGGCAAGCACAAGCAAAGAGCAAGCAACTGGAAACGGCATGGGCATTTAAGCACTCAAAACCTTCCATGACGTACTTCCTCTAACAAGGCCACACCCCTATTAAAAAGTTTACTTTATTAATTATTCACATTACATCCTGGTCATAGCCTCCTTTCTCCTCTCCTCCTGGCCTCAACCTCCCTCCCTGTTTCCTCTACTCCCCATTCCCTACTCCTCAGAGAAGGAGAGCCCCCTGTTCCCCCACCCCCAACCAGGGGAAAGTGCTTGAAAAGCAGGCAACAGAGTCCATGTCACAGTCAGCCCCTGCTCCCCTTCCTAGGGGACCCATCTGAGGACTGAGCTGCCCATCAGTTACATCGATGTAGGAGGCCTAGGTCCTGTCCATGCATGGTCCTTGGTTAAGGCCACACCTCTTAAACCTCCCCCAAAAGCACCACCAAATGGAGACCAAGGATGCAGATGCACGAACCTTTGGGGAACATTCTCATCCAAACCCTGATATGGCACAAGGTGATCATTATGGTAACTACAGCTATTCCCATTTACTAGATGCCTTGTTATATCCGAGATGCTTTGTGAACACTGGCTCTTATTTTTTTTTAAATCAAAATCTTATTATCATTCTTCCCTTGTTAAGGCTGAATAAAGGAAGATCAGAAAGAATGACTACTTTGAGGACCTCACAGCTCAAAGTCACATCTCCAAAGCCTGTGCTCACCTCCGTTCTTGTGCCATCTCATTGGGTGTGACTTCAAGCCATGCACATATTTTAGTATTAGTCATCAAGTCTTGAGAAACTAATGAGGAGGGAGCTAGGTCTTGGAGTCTTAGAACAATATTCAAGTCACAACTTTGCTATGCCTGCTGTGTGGCATTGAGAAAGTGTCGAGATTTCTCTCTGCACCTTCTCCCTCACCTCGAGCATATCTTCAATAAGCAACAGAGATAATAAAAGTTATGAGCTGTCTGTCGATTGAGTGTTGATGAAAGGAGATGTGTGTAACATTCATAGCAAATTACTGAAAGTGTGCTTGGCACAGGTGGCCTGTGGGCATCAGTTAGCTCGTGCTCCTTTCAATGACCTGATAGAACAGAAGGGCTTCCGAGCCTCCCATGTGTGGTCAGTCTTGATTTGACTGCTACCTGAATCTTTAAAAACACAGGTAAGATATTGATACTGTACAATGGAGCAAAATCCACTTGTGATTACAAAACCATGAGTATCCAGTTTCAGGAGAGAAAAGGAAAAGTGTGTAGATAGAAAAAAAGAACTATTATGAACAGTGTACAGGTGCATCTTAAGTCACGGGGAAAATGTCAGGCTTTTCTGAAAGTACTCATTACTCTGAAAGCATTGTATTTATAATGACCATCAAGAATATCAAGTATTAATTCTGCCAATTGACTGAGGGGAAACTTGCCAGTAAAAATATATTACCTTTATGTTTATTTTTCTTATGTACCTAACAGAGTCATGGAAAGGAACAAGTTAGTTCTGTCCAAGTCATCCTTATGAGTTTACACTAGGTGCCTCCCTGGGTACCTGGTAGATGTTTAAAAAGTAGCTATCAAATAATAATAATGGTGGATTAAGTCATGTGATTACCATGTAGCAGGTATTGTGCTGAGAATTCCTATTGATACTCATTTATTTCTGACAGGGTCCTTTATTTGTTTGAGACAGGGAATATATATTAGTCTGGCCTTTATCCATGTGTCTAAGTATGACCCTGGATTTCTGGTCCTCCTGTCTCCACGTTCTGGTTTGCATTTCTACTGCTTTTTCTGGTCCTGGCAATTAAATTTAGAGCGTTGGGCACACTAGGCAGGCACTCTATTGACAGCTGCGCTTACAACTCCCTCACAATAATATCACCAGTAAACAATTAACAAGATTATTGGTATCTTTTGTAGCTGAAGAAACTGAAAAATAGTGAGGTCAAGTTATGGTGTCCCTGTATGTCAGAGAGTCCACACCCTCAGTGTGAAGTAGAACAAAGGAATAAATAAACAGATGAAAAACAAGACTTCTCCATGATAGCAGACATAAAGTAGTTGAGAAGCTGATAGGATCTGGATAGACTGGAGCAAAAGAGTCACCTACTAACTGTGGTCCTTGGGTAAATGGCAGAGGGCATCAGGGCTCGGAATTCCTTAGGCAGAGGTGTTCATAAGGGCATCAGAGATGAAGCCTGAATGGTCAATAAAAGTTGATGTGTTAAATTTCTCTAGTCTTCCTAATCAGCCTGGGATTTTATGGCACTTTTATACATGCAAGTCATAGTATTATTGTTTTCAGGATAGTAACTGTGGACTTACTTTTCAAGTCTGGGCTCTTGACCATTGCTCCATTTCAGTGATACTGTGGGTTTTGGGGAATGCTAAAATGCTCCTTTTCTTCCTAATTGTTGTGAATCTTGAATAATCCATTTATCCAGGGGCCCATAAATGACATTAAACTGTAAAATGCATGTAATTGCACCCAGTTTGGGATTCCTATCCATCCTGCTCTTTCGTTTTAATTTTCCTACAGCAGTGTTGTGTCATTCAATTGGTACTCTCAGTGCCTGGCTCACCTGTCTGCCTACAGCAGAGCAGCACGGTTTACAGTCAGCACACAGCCTCAGTGCACACCTCTGTTCTCTACAGAACCGAGTGTCATTTAGTGAAGGACTAGTGATTCTGACTCTCAGGATCCTGGCTGTGGTTTGGGAGGCACTGTTTACCAGGAGCGAATGGAACAACACATCGAAACTCTACAGTCACTTGCATCTCAGTCACCTTGCTTGAGTGCCTCTGTCGACAGCAACCCAACAGAACATATTGTGTGAAAACACTTCCTCTTCTCCCAGATCCCCAAGCCATCTGGCGAGTCTTTTGTCTATTGCTTTTACAAATGGCAGGCTGGCTGGTGAGCAAATTGCCCTGGGAGAAAGCAACTGACAGTACTTACGACTCTTAGATTCCCTTGCTGTATTAAACCAGCTAACATATGTGAGAGTACCTGACTGGAAGCCTAGCGGAGCAGGTAGTGGCATTAGTGTTGGGATGGATGGGCGGCATCTGCGGGTCTTTGTAAGAGTAAGTACAAAAATGAACAGTTTCTTCCCGGACCATGCCGATTTTCCCCTGTAATAATTCATGGTCAAAGTTTCATGGCAATTCCTATTTGTGGCAAGGTGACAGGGTTAAATCCTTGGCTTTGTCAAACCTTCAGTTTATAAAGGCAGGTTTGTGGTACCATGACTTTCTAGTCGTATCTTTTGATATAAGCAAAAGATTCACATATGGAGTTAGAGGCTTTTCCCAATGTAAAGATGAGAAGGTAGGCACTGTTGTCACTGTAGTTTCTTAAAGTAATGCTGGACTCCTCTGGGGTCTGGGCTCTTTGCAGGGTAGGGAGATAGTTTCTGTTCTGAAAGGTGTTCTATAGTGCTAATGAGTTGCACGAAGGAGAAGAATGAAGGTGCTTACCCATCTGCCTTTGCTTCCTGTTCCCCACTAGGTGGAAGGGAGGCTTCTGGGCTTTCTCTGTTATCAACCAGTGAAGAGACTAAATGGGAACATTCATAGAGGAACTAATTACACACAGCACTGGTTCTGGAATCAGGAAAAACAGTCTGACTGTTGGGTTTCTCTGCTTATTTAAGGGTGGTGCTCACCTCTGTTAGCATGTTGAGCGTTGGCTTCCATCCAAAGTGAACATGATGTTATCTGTGTGGCTGGCAATAACATCATTGACTTGACTCTTGTGTAATGGATGCATTTGTCCATCTTCCCTTTCTTGGGCAGGTAGATGCCCCTTCTGTATCCTACAGTTTGGTGGCTAACCATTCACATGATACATAGCTCCATACTTTGCAGAGGTTAACCGAACTTGGGAATTTCTGATGAGATTTTCCTAGAGTATGTTTGCAGGTGACTTTGGTGGATGCCTAACTCTTGCTTCATGGCAAGGCTAGTGTGTGAGACAAACGTCGAATTCCACACCAGGGAAGGCAGTTCAGCTTACCCTTGTGATGACTTTCTTTCTTGCAGCAGTGCCTGATCAGAAAGCCTTCGAATCCTCTTAGGCTCTGTGCCTGAGCAACTTGACCCAGAATTTGTAAAGTTCCATTGACAGCACCTGCTCAAAAGTGTTACATCAACTCTTCCTCCCTTTTCTCCAGCAACTTTTCCCAAGTTCTTCACTTGGTTTCTCAGCTAAAAGTTACTCTACACTTAACAAAAAGTTGAGAAATCCTAAGAAAATAGGTGGGGCATGAATTTGACAATGTTATTCACCATGCAAACAGTAAAAGGTTTGTATTCTGTGTAATGAACTATAAGAAAAAATAAAAACAAATGAAAAAAATGGAGAGGATGGTCCTGTAACTCACAGATGAGGAAACTGTAATAGCAAATACATGCCCCCCAAATTATGTCAGATGTAGGGTTGGTGAAGATCTTTTCCCAGACTGTAGGCTATAGTTTTGTTCTGTTGACAGTGTCCTTTGCTTTACAGAAGCTTTTCAGTTTCAGGTTGAGAGCAAGTAAAGAGAACTCCAGACCAAAGGTTGTTTTCTAGGGCGCCCCAGAGGCCTCCTCAGGCTGTTTGTATTTATTTATTTAATTTTTAAAATTTATTCAGATTACAACTCAGTTGTTATTCCATCACTTGTATCCTCCCGTTCCTTCCTCCCTCTCACTTTCACCCTATTCCCTTCTCCTAGGTCTATGACCGAGGGGGACCTCATCCCTCACTATATGGTCATAGGCTATCAAGTCTCATCTTGGTAGCCTGCTTATTCTTTCTTTGGGTGCCATCAGGCCTCCCCACCAAGAGGAGGTGGTCAAATATGGGGCACCATAGAAGGATGCAGAGGGTCCTAGAAATCTACAAGAAGAACATTGTGATAGGTCAGTCGGGGCCCAGGGGGTCTGCTCAAACTATTGCACTAACCAAGGACAGTACAAGTAGTAAACATTGAACCCCTACTCTGATAGTCAATGGACAGGACATTCTCCACAGTTATGTGGAGAGCAGGGGCCAACTTTGACATGAACTCCTCAGATTGTTGGATAGTGGGTGTTAGATCCTGTACCCAGCTCAGCTCAGCTGGGTTCCCTGACAGGCAGGGAGAGGGTCAGGCAGGACAGGAGTGGGCTGATAGATTTCCAAGCCCAAAGCTGCTCAGGTGTTCTACAGTCCTTTTCGAGATAGCAGGGCTCTGCCTCTTTGCTCTCTGTTCCAGATGGGCTAGGCCAGTAAGCAGTTGGGGGGCTGTGAGAGATTCAAGCTTACAGATGCTTGGATGCCCTACAGACCTTTTTGAGGTGGAAGCAAATGTGAGTCCTGATCTGTGCCAGACTCAGCTCTGTCTATCTGCTCTGTATACCAGATGGGCCAGGCTGGTAAAGCAGCTGGGAGGCTTTGGGCAACCAGAGCCCAAAGTTGCTGGTGTGTTCTACAGGTCTTGATATGACAGGTCTCTGCTTATGTTCTCTGTGCCCAGGTTGGGTTAGGCAGGTTAGCTGCAGGCCAGTGGAGAGAGATGAGAGCTCAAAGCTGCTCAACATCAGCTAATGAGGGGGTGTGGCCCACACAGGTCTATGCGATCTAGATCAATCAGGCCAATAGCCTGCTGGTGGGTGGGGTGATATCAGAACCCGAAGCTGCCAGCAGGATAGCGCCTCATGAGGATTGTAGCCCAAGCAGGTCTCTGCTCAGCATGTTTGCGTTGTGTCTTCGCTGTATCAGAACAGTATGCTTCAGGTGGGCAGACAGAGATCGACCCAGGCCTGAATTTCTCACAGGATAGCAGCTAATGTGCATTGTGGCCAGCGCCTTGATTCCGCTCTGCTGGTAAACCCCTGAAGCAGCGGGGGATGGGGGTGGGGCGGCGGGGGAGGGAGGTGGGAAGGGCTGTGAGAAATCAGAACTCCTAGTTGCTCAGAATCTCCACAGGCCTTCTTGAGATGGCAGGGCTTTGCCTTTCTGTTCTGTGACCCAGCTGGGCTAGGGCGGGAGCGGATGAGGGCTGAGAGAGATCAGAGCCCAAAGCTCCTTGGCTCTCCCGCACTTTTTTCTCCAGAAGCAGCTAATGTGGATTATGTCCATATCTGGTGCCAGGACTTTGCTCTGTCTGTCTGTTCTCCGTTCCTGATCCAGCAAGCAGTAGACGGGATGTGAGAGCCTGGAGCTGCACAGATATCCCACAGGTCCTTCCCAGGATGGTGCCTAATGTAGGCTGTCCCCTGGGATTTTTCTGTGGGTTAGCTGGGTGGCCAGGTTGGACCCAGCCATGCTCCACACGATGTGGATCCCTCTCACCTGGGAATCAGCAGCACTGGTGTTTTGTAGCACTCAGTTTGGTCTTTAGGTAGCTGTGCAGTCCTGGTTTTCCTGCTAATTAGATGCAGTGTTCTATTGGTGCCGCCATTTTTGTTTTTTTAATTTTTTAATTTTTTATTTTTTATTTTTAAAATAGCCTTAGTTAACCTGGGGCAGGGCAAACACTAATCCCCTAAACTACTTCCCATAGTGATAGGTGTTCCAATCCCATGCCATCTGCTTCTAATAATTTCTATCAAGCTGCCTCCCATCCATCATCCCATAGTCTTGCTAATGTTCTTCATCTGGGTATATAAGTCTTACCTATTGGTGCCGCCATTTTGGATCTCCCTGGACATGTTTTTATCTTTCTGTAATGTTGGTATTTTTTGAAAAATAATAAACTCACAGGTTACCTTAACTCTTTAATTCCCCAAGTATTACCAATTTCACTTGGTACATATGGCCAATGGAGATTACACATTTTTTACTCTAATATTAATCAGTAATATTAACACAATGATGACACATTATAGTTCATATACAGTATGTATATATTTATACATGTATGGTGTTACAGAATGTTTAAAGGAAATGTAAAAAAAGTTTCCAGAGTTCAAAGGGATGAGCCTGAAGTCTATGGCAGAGAAGTAACTCAGATTAAGGAAAAGTCTATGTGCAAAGTCTATGTGCAAAGATGTTCATGGAGCAGAACTGTCAAGTGCATGTTAGGTGGAAGGAAGGTACATCAGAAACTGTTCAGGTAAGGGACAAGAGATGGAAGTAGAGGGCTTTTGCTGTGGATGTTCTCCTTAATGTGGCTTATGATAGGTGACTGGGTGACAGTCTGCCATCTTTCAGTGTTAGGGTGGATCTCCTTTTATGATTGGAGGTCAAGGGAGTCCATATGGTGTGATTGATAAGCTCATGCATCTGTTTTTTCTAATCTGGTTAGATTTATCACAGAGGTAATTATTTATTGGAATAAATGACTTATCAGTTGTGTCTCCTGGTGTGCTGGCAGATGGTGATTATTTACTTGTATAAACATGCTGTAGAGTTACTCTGTCTTGCACTTATGCTTAGAATGGACTAACTCAGGTAAAGGCTGCTGTCTTATAAAGTGAAATAACTCAAGGCAAGCTCCAGTCTGAAAGCTGATATTATGCACAAGATGGAATAACTTATCATGAGCCCAGTCTGTTCTCAAAGCTGATTTGTTTGAGGCTTATAATGTACTAGGGATACACAGTGGCTTAAATGTTTCACTCAGTATGTAGGTGTCGTCAGAGAGAAATATGTATGCTTGGCATGTAAATGTTAAGATTGTATATATATATATATATATATATACACATATATAATATGTGTTTCTGTGTGCATGTATATTAATTATTTTTTTGCTTTGTTTTATCATGTACCATTCACAATTCTTGCAAAAGTTTGGAAAATTTAAAGAACACAGTAACTTCATAGGGAGATAATTATAAGATTTGTGATCTTGGGTAAATCACTTTTTCAGTGAAATTACTATTTCTTTTTTTCACAATTTTCCCATCTATGTATCTATCTATGTATGTATGTATCTATAATGTATGTATGAATGTATATATGATCTATCTATCATCTCTTATTACCTACTTACCTATTCTCCCTCTCTCTCTCTCTCTCTCTCTCTCTCTCTCTCTCTCTCTGCATGCACATGTTTGGTGTGTTTTTGTACTATCATGTACATTTATACCCTCATGCACATGTACACCACAGTCCCAGTATGGAGGTCAGAGGACAGCTTCTGGTACTTTTTTCACTCCTTTCACATTGTGGATTGCAGAGTTTGGACTCAAGTTGTTAGGCTTGGTGGCAATCACGCTAACCTGCTATAGTATCTCACCAGTTCCTCTTATAAAATGCATTATAATATAGTATGTGCTTGGATTATCTTATACAATTATAAAGATCACCATCCATACCACCAACAAAGTGCTACTACCTAAACTCTATTGTGGTTTAGACTTTCTTATACATTATTTTTAAAATCAGGTACTATGGCTATGTTGCTAATGCAATGAAGCGAAGTAAGAACTGCCCACTAGATGAAGAAAATGAAGATTAAAGAGGCTCTTTGGACTACCCAAAACAGTGTGTGAGCAGGTAGCTTGTGGCAGATGGATGATAATGTCAGATTCTAGTATGCTCTGCTGTATTCTTTGAACCCTGGTGAACTCTGCATACGAGAGTGCTACTTCTCAGCTGATTGTGTGACAAGAAAACGCAGGTTTTTCTCCTTTTTAAAGTTTCAAAGGTTGTAGTTTTCCCAAAGACCCTTTTATTCATGATTACTATTGTTATTTTGTTTGTGTGTGTGTATGTGTGTGTGTACAAACACACATACATGCACATGACACTGATCACATGTAGAGAGAAACCAGAAGACAGCTTTTGAGAATTAATTGTTTCTTTCTACCTTTAAGTGAGTTTCATAAACTTAACTCAGGTCTCTAGACTTGTTCAGCAAGTGATTTTTAACTGCTGAGCTATTTTACTGCCCACCCACAAAGACTTTTGTTTGTTGAGGCTATTTGTTTCTGGAATATATGCTACCCATTACAATAACTTGGGTGGGGCTAAATGTAATTGATGTGTATTGAGATGTGAATACATTATCAAATAGTGGTCAACACTAAAGACTCACAACCATTCAAAAGCCAAGAAAGACAAGCAAAACAAAACAAAATAAACAACAATGTTCACTTTTTTTCTGGGTTCACATGTTTTGTTTTCCAGTGCCATAACCCCAACTTATTTGATATTTCCCTCAAAAGTCCATTATGGAGTATGACCTAAGAGACAATTTATAGGGAAGGAAGAATGGGTGGAAACTGACTTCCTTTCCACCTTCTGTTGTTGTACTGCTGAGAAGTATAGAGGTTTTTTAAATTGAAAAAACAAACCTACTTTTTAAATGAGAGAAACTTTGTTTTGAGATTATTGTACTTTTTTTTTTAATATCCATGGCTATATGTAGCTCGATTTGGCCATGAAACATGGAAAGTTACATAAATCCGTTCTGAACAGTAGCTCTTAGAACCACTGCATGGCTCTGCTATGTTTTCATTCTCTGCCACTAGGCCATCAGGTCTCAAGTAAGGGATGGTCTATCTTTTGTTACTTCTTGAAAAGAAAATGAGGCGGGGCTGGAGAGATGGCTCAGAGGTTTAGAGCACTATCCACTCTTCCAGAGGTCCCGAGTTCAATTCCCAGCAACCACATGGTGGCTTATAACCATCTATAATGTGATCTGATGCCCTCTTCTGGCATGCAGGTGTACATGAAAACACAGCACTCATATACCTAAAATAAATAAACAAATCTTTAAAAAAAGAAAAGAACATGAGGATAAAAACAGCACTCCACTATAAAGGATATATAATATGAGCAAGAAATAATCTTTTATTTTCCTAAAACAAACACCAACTCCTTCAGTCTGGCGTCTGGAGCTTATGATAAACTCGCCTGGGCTTCACTGGCTTTTGGCAAAGAAACTTCTATATTTCTGCTTCCTAAGTCATGCATAGACTTTCTCAGGCTGATTTTCTCTGTCACTGAGACTTTTTGCAGAGGGTAGTCCATTCTTCTGAGAATCTTCTAGAATCTCAATTACAATTGAGTGTTTACCTTCATGGCAAGATGGTTATTACTCGCAGTTTTTATCCAGGTGGTTGTTTTTGAGCAGGGAATCCCTTAAATGGCATTCACAATTCACTTTTATGCTTTCAAAATAATTTCCATTTTCACAAGTTGAAGCCTCTTAGGCATAGAGGTTGTGCCTGCTAGTTTTATGTCAACTTCGTACAAGCTAAGATCAAAAGGGGAGAGGAAACCTCTGTTGAGAAAAATTTCCCCATTGAATTAGCCTGTCGACAATCCTCTGGTGCTTCTTTCTTTTTTCTCTTTCTTTCTTTCTTTCTTTCTTTCTTTCTTTCTTTCTTTCTTTCTCTCCTTCCTTCCTTCCTTCCTTCCTTCTTTCTTTCCTCTCTTTCTTTTTCTTCTCCCTTCTCTTTCCCCCCTCCTCCTCTTCCTATTCTTCTTCCTTTTCCTCTTCCCCTTCCTCCTCCTTTACCTCTTTTTCATGATTGATGTGGGCAGATCCATCTCGTTGTGGATCCACCTGAGGCAAGGGCTTTAAGAAAGCAGGCTGAATAAGCCACAAGGGGCAAGCTAATATGCAGCAGTCCTCTATGGCTTCTCTTTTAGTCTCTGCCTCCAGGTTCCTGCTCTGACTTTCTCTCTCTCTCTCTCTCTTTTTTATAAGTTTATTTTTTAATTTTTCCACTTTACATCTTGATTGTATCCCATTCCCTGTCCCAACCTTCACCCCTTCTTCCCCCTCCCACCTCCCCTAGTCCTCAGAATGGGGAGACCTCCTCCTCTATCATCTGACCCCAGCCTATCATGTGTCATCAGGACTGCCTGCACCCTCTTCCTCTGTTGGCTAGCATGGCCACCCTGCCAGGGGGAAGTGATCAATGATGAGTGGCAACAGGGTCTATGTCAGACGCAACCCTGACTCCCCATATTATGGGACTCACAGGGAGACTGTGTTACCTATATCAATTACATCTGAGCAGGGGGGGTCTAGGTTCTCTCCATGCAGGATCCTTGGTTGGTGCATCCGTCTCTGTAGGTCCCCCTGGGTCCAGATTTGTTGGCTCTGTTTTTCTCCTAGTTTATCTCCTGTCCCCTTCAGGTCCTTCTGTCCTCCAATTCTTTCTTACGTCACCTGTGCTCTACCCCAAAGTTCGGCTATGAGTCTCAGAATCTGCTTCAATTCCCTGCTCGGTGGCGTGTTTCAGAGGACCTCTATTGTAGTCTCTCATCCTGTTAATTTTCCTCAAGCACTTCTGGCGTCTATTGCAGTTGCCCTTGTGAGTGAGCATTAGGCACCTTTCTTAGGACCCTCCTTATTGTTTAGCTTCCTTAGGTCTGTGAGTTGTTGTGGATTATATTACATGGTTAATATCAACTTTTAAGTGAGTATATACCATGTGTGTCTCTCTGGGTCTTGGGTTACCTCACTCAAGATGACCTTTTCTAGTTCCATCCATTTGCTTGCAAATTTCAAAACTTCTTTGTTTTTAATAACTGAGTAGCATTCCATGACTTTTTTTCAGTGATCACCTGTGATATGGAAGTGTAAGCAGAAACAACACTTTTTTCCCAAGTTGTGTTTGGTCATGGTGTCTTATTAGAGCAACAGAAATTCTAACTAAGATAGGGGTTATGGCTTCAGAACACCTCTTCTGTTGCAGAGATCAAAGTGTGCAGCTTCATCTTAACTGAATTCTTATTATAACCTTCAGTAAATGTAGTGAATAATAATCACACCACATCCTAGATGTTGTATTGTCTTAAACTTTCCTCCACAAAACAGCTTGGTTCACTCCTTTATAATTCAGCTCAACTCAGGTTCTTAGGAAATGGTCAGAATGCAGCTAGATTGATTGCTAGAAATAACTCTAAAGGCTTCTAGCCCTCTTCCTAAGGGAGTGCTTCTTCCCCTGAAAATTCTCATGAGCTAGCTCTCTTCTGCCTTTATTTCTAATGGTATTCTGGTGGATTAAACTCCCTCTATAATATCCCATAATGCTCCACTTATAGTACTCTGGCTATTCTATAGTCTGCATCCTTGAAGTCTTCCATTTTCCTCCCAGAATCAGATTCCATGTTGTCCAAGGATACAGTCAACATGATCAGATTTATTGCATGAGCCCCAAGCCTTGGTACCAACTTTTCGTATTAGTTACCTTTCTCCTTGCTGTGACAAAATGCTTGATAAGAGCAACTTAGAGAAGGAAGTCTTTATTTTGGCTTACAGTTTAAGGATAGCATTTATCATGGCGGGGAAGGCCTGGCAATAAAAGCAGTTCTGTTTGTGGTGGGACAAACACAAAGCATCATGTCACATTGTGTCCATGGTCAAGAAGCTGGAAGAGATAATTGATGGTACTTAGCTGTTTCCTTTATATTCAGTATCTGAGACAATGGTAACAGTGCTGTCGCTGCCAGGATTTAGTATGGGTCTTCACCTCACAGCACAATCTTTTTGAAAATATCTTCATAGATGTACCCAGAGATCTGTTTCCTAGGTGATTGTTAAATCCAGTTAAATTGACAAGGACACTCTCTTTCTTCCTGTTCTGCTTTCCTCTCTCTCTCCTTCCTTTCCTTCCTCCCTTCTTTATTTCCTTCATTTCTTTCTTCTCCATCTCTCTTTCTTCTGATCATATTTCAAACATTTATTGAACATTTACTACTTGTTACTTTGATTCTTTGAGTCAACACAAGTCAAAAAGTCTCACTATATACCTTCTCCATGAGATACTGTGAAAATCAAATAAATTAATATAGATATAAAAGTTATGTGTATGCTTTGGCATGCTATTATCACATAAAAGATTATTTTCCAATCTTTAATATCATTTCTTTGTAACCCAATGTTTTGGAATTTTTCAACCCATTGACAGTCACAAATATTTCCCAGGACTCCACAGGCATGCAATTAAGAAACTGGAAACATTCATAAATATACACGTTGACTAATTAGTCCCTAATTAGCTAGCAGATTGAGTATCCTAATCACCCTAAGATAGATTGGTTAATGTCATGGAAGGGAAAGAGGAGCTTGGCTACATTATAGTATGTCAAAATTTACATAAATATTTCATTAAAATATTTAATGGGATCTGCTAGTCTGAGCCATGGCTAGCCCAGCAGTCAGTGGCATTTATGAGACCTTGCTTTTCTTTGGCAGTTTGGATATGAAATTAACAGATGATCTCTTAAATGTGCTTGAAGAACCCTTGAAGATTTTCATTGTTTATTCTATCTCTATGGTCTATCTCTCTAAATCTATCTATCTATCTATCTTTATCATCATCATCTATCAGCTATCAGCTATCATCTATCTTCATTTTTGTGTATGCTATTAAGACATGAAGGATTGTTTTATCTGATCTTTATTACCAACTTCATATATCACATATTATATATATGCATATACATATATAGGCAATTTGAATATGGAATTAACAGATGATATCTTAATTTGTTTGAAGAGAAGTGGAAGATCTTCACTGTTCACTCAATAAAGATACCAGCAGTATCAATAAATCTTTCATTTGAAGAAACTATCCTGAAATTATTCAGATAAACCCTAAGTTGATAAACACAATTCACCTATATTTCTTGTAAAAAAAATGAGTTATTTTTGCCTTTGAACTTATGCATTTGTTCTGTGTCTCCCTAATGGCATTCTTAGAGCCATTGCGTTAAGGCTCAGTGGTGCTGTGGCTCAGTTTTCACTGTTCTATGGAGCTTGTGCAATCACTGACGTGACAAAACTCCCCACTAGCAGATTATCATCCAGGTCTATGGCCAAAGCATTGGGCTTCTGTAGAGAAGGCATGCACTTCTGCTTGTTCCCGTCCCAGCTTCTAGCTCTTGTGGTTCCCCACTTGGAAATTAGGCTTATTTATAACATGTTCATTGAGGTGAGCATTCATTAGTTTAAGACAAAAATACCCAATGTCCAGGTATTATCAGATCCATGAAGTCCTTTAGTGAGCATATCTCTTGCTGATCTAGTGAGACAAATAATCCTTGGGGTTCCTTAATGCACTTATGGTGTCTTAGTGACTCTTTGTGGTTAAACATGTTAGATGTAAGTTAAGCAAGAAAAGATGCACATCAAGGGGAATACGTAGTTAACCTTTTGCTCAAAATACTTTCCTTTGGATAGAACTGCAAGCTATCAGATACTGCTGTTGCTTCCACGTAACCCACATCTACACTGTGCTGATGGTGACATAGAGGGGTCATGATGGACTTCTGGCATCTCATTCTTATGAGTTGTTTACATTTGCATCTCATTTGCTGTTTAATACTTTGGTTGATAATAGCTTTGCACTACTTTGTGGGTTCTTAGCTCTACTCTTTGCTATTCGAAACCATATGTCTCTGAAATACTATTTTAATCAAGTTTCTGCCCTTGATTTCAGCCCTGAGCTTCTACTTTCACCTACAGTAGCTTAAGCAACATGCCGCACTTGAATCCCATTTATTGGGAAAGGCCAGTGTTTCTTACCCTCCTTCTTGCAAGCTTCTCCATACACAAAGCCAAGTTTTTAGGTTGTGTTATCATTTAAAGTCCATCCCAAAGATATCATGGGTTGAAGGATTATACCTCACATGGCGGGCCCACTCATTGAGAGATGACTGGATTGTAAAGACTTTCACTTTATCAATTGATTAATTATTTTAAGGATTTATACTTTGATGACATTATTGGAAGGCAGTAGATATTTTCAATAATAGGGCCTAGTTGGAGTTAATAGGTCACTAAGAGCATGTCTATGGTGGACATATCTTGTCCTTGTCCCTTCTTTTGTTCTATTTATTCCCTGGCCACCATGCAGTAAATAACCTCCTCTCTCACTTTCATCATAATATCCTGATGTGACTTAGGCTAAATCCTGGATTTATCTGACCTTGGAGAAGCATCTGAAATCATGAGCCAAAATAAAACCATTATTGCTTGAATGTGAGAGGTCTCCTGTAGGCTCATGTGTTGACTACATTGTCCTAGTTTTTGATACTTTTGGAAGTGGTGGAAACTCTATAAAAAGGAGGATACTTTGAGGAGACAGGTCAATTTAGACTTGCCTTTGAAGAGTATGCCTGGTCCTGGACTCCTCCTCTCTCTGTTTCCTGTCCACCACACAGTAGGTAACCTTTGCCCCATACCTTCTCTACCATGATGCTTTGCCTCATTATGTGCTCTGAATCTATAAAACCAAGAGTATGACTGAGTCATTTGCAACCATGAGGCAAAATAGATATCCCATCCATTTAAGATCATGCCTTTGAGATGTTTTGTCATAGCCACAAGAAAGCAACTAATACTGAAATATGTATAATTTCCATAAGAATGTCTCTTTTGTTTATAATTTTAAGATAATATATTTAAAAAATTTCTGAGAGAATTTCATATCACAGTAACCCCTTCTCTCAAACTTTTCCCAGATGTCCCTCTCCATTCTATGTCCTTTTTAATTCAGGAGATACCATCTTGCAGCAATTACCCTGGTTCTGTGCCTCTTAAAATATTCCTGGGCCCTCTTCTGCAGTGTTTCCTTACCCTTAAGTGCAAGGAATATATAGTGAATGTATTAATTGGCACCAGGCACCCAACAGACAGTTGATCTCTGCATTCGGACAAGTTGTGGCTCTCTGTAATGATTTTCATCAGCTGCAAAAAGAGCCTCTTTGATGTGGTGTGAGAGTTACACTTACCTGGATATAAGGATAAATATTTAGAT
The DNA here is from genome assembly GCF_964271855.1 of Acomys minous. NCBI lineage: Eukaryota > Metazoa > Chordata > Mammalia > Rodentia > Muridae > Acomys > Acomys minous. The sequence continues at coordinate 44,322,485 of NC_140493.1, read as the reverse complement.
GCAGTTAGAGATTGTACTGGTTTAGGAAACTGGCTGTGATGGGTTCTTCTTAGGGTTCCAGGGCCTCACTAGCCATGGGAAGTTAGCTAAGTTTAAAGTGGGAGGCATGGATTTCTTCCTACTGAGTGGGCCTTAAATTCAATTTGGTGACTGTTGGTTGCCTCCTAGGATATAAGTGCCATTATTACATTAGATTTTCTTATAGTTAAAAGAACATTTAACTAGATTATTGAGGCTGTTATTGTCCATTCTCATTTTTCCTGAGAGAGTTTGGTTCAATTGAGCATAGAGGTTTTTGTTTGTTTGTTTGTTTTGTGTTTGTTTTGTTTTTTCAAATCTCCTCTACTCCATGATTATTTTGTTTGGTTTTAGCTCAGATTTTATGGATACCTTTCTGTCAACTTAGTGCTATTTCTATACAGTTTATAATTTTCACATCTATTATCTCATCGCTCAAAGTAGAAGCCATGGTAGAACAAGTAAATGCTTCATATTTTAAACACGTCTCTGAATCACCTCATATGTCATATCTGGAGAAGTCAGAGCAACGAAGAGACCAGGTAGCAAGTATATCTCTAGGCAAGAAGCCTGATGAACATTGAACGCAGAGATGAAAACAAAATCAACAACAGCAGGAAGATAAGTTGCTGAAGAAGGTAGTGGGGCTTGGGATGGGCTTAGCTCCTGTTTGCATTAGCCTCAGAAAAGAGTGCCTGAGATGAAAGCTTGCAGACCCTTGGCCAGGTTTCTGCTCCTAGGAGGTTTTTATACACAGTGGAACACAGTGGCATCAGCTCTCGAGCCACAGGCTTCCTGCTCTGTTCTTTGCTCGTGCAAATGCTTCTCAAAAAATAATGTTTTCTTCTTCAACAGTTGGCACCTGGTTTTGATGGTAGCCGTGACAAGGCTGTGCTGCACTTTGCTCCTGTCACTCCCCCTCGCACCTGGGCCTCCACCAGTCAGTTGCTGTATCCCCTCTGTCACCACTGCTTAGATTCCGTGGCACTTCTTCCAGTTCAGGTCCCCAGCTCAGCTGTATCAATTGACAATAGCTCTGGGGATGAGTGTTCAGAGAGTACTGCTACCTCCCTGTCTTTTTTTAGGGTCTCTGTTACTGCATCAAAACACCAGGACCAAACTGTAAGTTGGGGGAGGAAAAGATGTACTAAACTTACACTTCCACATCGCTGTTAGTTACCAACAGAATTCAGGACAGGAATTCAGACAGGGGCAGGAACCCAGAGGCAGAAGCTGACGCAGGGACGTGGAGGGGGGATGCTGCTTACAGGCTTTCTCAGCCTGCTTATAGAACCCAAGGCCACCAGCCCAGGGGTGTTAGCACCCACAATGGGCTGGGCCTTCCTCCATGGGTCACTAATTGAGAAGATGCCTTACAGCTGGGTCTCATGGAAACATTTCCTCAACTGAGGCTCCTTGTTCCCTGATGATTCTAGTTTGGGTCAAGTTCATACGAGACTGCCAGAATAATCTCCGAGGCAGCTAATACCCTACCCCTAAATGTAGCCCTGAATGACAGACTGGGCGTCTTGTTTCTCCTCTTCCTCTTCCTTATTTACAAACACCCTGCTTGTTAGGAGTTGAATCTGTCGTGTTTCTCCCAGGCTCCTGTTATGAATCCTTGGTCCCCAGGTGATGGCACTATTTTGGGAAGAATATAGATCTGGATGGAGAGAGTACATTGGTGGGTGAAGATCTTTGGGTTATTTATCCTCTTTCTGTTGCTAACTTTGTTTCCTGGCCCATTATAATGGCTTCTGTTTTGTTCTGTTATGTCCCTCTCACTGTGCCAGACTTAACCTTCTGAAACTGTGAACTGAGACAAGTACTTCCTCTTAAAAGATGTATTGTCAATGGTAGATTCATCATAGCAATGAAACAAACACACAGAAAAAAACTAACAATATATCTCTCAAAAGAATATTAACGATAAGCAACTCCCTTAGTACACCATGTTCTGCTCACATGTCTTCGGTGACCTGCCATCACTTTCAGATACCAGGCTAAGCATCCTGAGCATGGAACACTGGCATTCTCAGGATGTTCACAGCACTTGGTCTGAGCTTCTCCTTTCACATGTGCTAGTGTCCATTTTTTGTGTGGTGCTTCCATGTGTGAACATTTCCTCCTATCTTACGTAACCCTCTTGAGGGCTTGGTTTCTGTCTTCACATTCAGCTGAATCTGATATTTCTCACAGGACCAGCTAGACTTCCAGCCTCAGAGGAGAACATTTTCTGGATGCAGTAAACAAAAAGTGACTTCTGAGATAGCATGGTCAGTCCAAGCAAAGTGGGGGGGGTATCTCATATTTCTTATAAAAATCACATTAATATTTATTGAAAGAGTGTATGTTTAATATTGATTGTCAGTTTAACAAAATCTGGAATCACATAGGAGACAAAGATATAGGCACATCTCTGAGGAATTATATAGATTAGATTAATTGAAAGGGGAAGCCTATCATAACAGATTTTTGTGTTATATTTCTCATTGATTGTTAATAATTTTACTTATGTTTCACATAAGTGACAAAATGCATTGATTTTAATTTTTCTAAGTTTGTATACCTCTTTTAAATCCTATAATTATATATTGCATAAAAATTTAATTTCTAGATCATTTATTAGTGTAATGAAACACCATAACTCTTCTGACCAGCCAAGCACCTAAATTTTGTAATAAAAAATGTCTTTCCACATTAGACAAATATTCATCACTATAAGTTTCTTAGCATCATTTACTGGCACCAAGTTTGACCTGCAAAGTACGAATTTTTCCTATTTCCATTAATCTCTGTCTTCTCACACTCTGATGTGATGTACACATGATTTTGTGAAGTTTAAAACTTTACTTGACTGAATCCTTGGCATATCACAAAGACATTTATTTATTTTTTTAATGGTAAGGTGAAATCTTTGCCTATATGAGCTCTAAGTTTCAAATTTTTCATTCTTTTTTCTTTTTTTATTGAAAAATAAAATCATTCATATTACATCTCAATTGCTATCCCATCCCGTGGGTCCTCCCATTCCTCCCTCCCTCCTGCTTTCACCCCATTCCCCTTCCCTATGACTGTGACTGAGGGGGACCTCCTCCCCCTGAATATGATGCAAGGTATCAAGTAGGAGAATATTTGTTAAAAGCAGAAAATTATCTGACAGACATGTTTGTGAGGCGGGAACTACTGAGGACTTGCTTACCCTGTCTTGGCAGAGTTTGGCCATTGACTATGCCTGCATCTAAGCTTGCCCATTTTTAGGCAGAATTCTGCCTGTGGTAGAAATGTTTTGCCCAGTGGCTTGTTTGCCACATTTAAAGCCATCTTCAAAGGAGGTTCATTGATGCTCATCATCTTATTTGAGGTAGGCTGGGTGTTGCCAGGAGTTAACCTGTCGTGTTGACAAAGAATCTTTTAAATAATAAAAACATTTTAAAATACCATATTCTGTAGGGTTCTGATGCTTTTAGAGACCTTATTTAACTATTTTACCTTATCTATCTATGGAATCATATCTATCTGTTAAACCTAGAATGTATATTCTTGTGATAAAAATAGACTAGTAATTTATAGGACCGTGATTTGCTCAACTAACAATTAACATATTACTTAATTATCCTAAGCATCCTGCAATACCACTTTCAAAGTATTGGAAGTAAACCTTGCATTATAGTTGAGTTATATGGGTACAATACTTCATATTAGAGTTGAAATATATATGTGTGAAGAATAATATTAAATTTGAATTCTATACTAATATGTCAAAATTGAACTTATTTGCATCAATATACAAAATTCTATACCAGTGAATTAAAATTTTGAGTAACAATTAAGGCATTAAGTTGAGGAGCAGAGTAACTAATCTACTTCTTGTCCTATCATTCCTATATACGTCTATATTCTCTTTCTTTTCAACCCCTATCTCCAAACTTAAGCATGAAAGATAAAGAAAAAGAGAGACATCCTGAGTCCAACCTGGTTTTCCCTCTGAGTAAGACCAATATTGACTTATAACCAACTCCCAATGAAAATAAACATTTATAGGCCAAGAAAGCAACCAAAACCCTACCAAAACCCTCTTAAGGGAAATGGGCCATCGTTCCCTTAAGGTTTTTTTTTTTTTTTTGGCTGATTTGGGATGAATAATAGGGGGCTAAATAAAATTAGTGAAAAAGGTTAAACCAGCTAAGAATAGCATTTGTGGTCCAGTTTCTAAATGTTAAGAAATTCCAGGCTTAATTAAAGTCCTGTGTGGGGCAGTCTGAAATGCTGGACCAATTTGGATTGGAAGCTTTCTCTGAAGCTGTCCTGTTCTGATGAGGAACAGCAACTGAAGCACTTGGTGGTAGAACATAAAGGGTGCAGGATGTCAATTTCCAGTATGATGAGAGGAATGAATCCTGTCAGGTCTGATTCAGCATCAGTATCCAGTTCTTTTGTTCTGAAAACATATAATTTCTCACGAGCATTATACAGTCCTAAAATTATAAATATAGGAGGTATGCATGATGCACAAAAACCTGAAGATGATGCTTCAACGTTACAGAGAATTTTGGGGGACTGTTCAGGCAGCAAACTGTCTCTGTCATTTTATCATTTTGGAAGTTGCTAATCTGCACTTCCTGTCTACTCAGATAATTAATTTTATTACTTCTGAAGTCTCTGATAGGGTTGAAGACCAGATAGTTTAGGTTTGCAATTATGCTTAGTTATTTAGGGGGTCAAGATGTTTTTAGGTCTGGGTAGATGTTTTAAGTTGATAAAGATGAGATATGATAGATATTGATTTACATTTAGAATTGTAGACTCACCAAGGTAGGAAAAATGTTTCTTCAAGGTTTCTATGAATATTTATATAACATTTATATAATTCCTGATTGTTTCATGGTTCTTCTTGCTGTAGGCAGTTTATTGTATATATGTGTGTAATAATATAAATGTATATGTAAAAAAGAAGAATAATAAAAAGAAAAAATAAAAAAATTATGAAAGAAAATTATCATATTATCCTTATCTCAAGCTGAATATTGGTCATATATTATAAAATACTTTCCTCACATATGTAACAAAATAAGTAAGGCATTTCAAACAACCAGGCCCTTAGATTTACATTCTCCTTCTACTCTAATCATTAGAGGTAAGTATTATGATGAGTCCTCAGTGTGTGCATTTTATCTTTCCTTATACTTCTATGTGCAAATACATGACTCAATCCCATCTGGCAGATATCAAAAGGTCACCTCTTGGAGCAAATTTACCTGATGACTTGTTTCTGTAATGACTATATTCCAGTAATAGTTCTAAGATGATACAGAATTGTAAGCAAACAAAATTAGTTTGTGTTAGTAATAAAATGTGCTTTACAATTCCTATAGCCTTTACCACTTATGCCTTGTAGAAAATGCTTAGTGACTCCCCAATGCATAGCATGGCTTTGCTTTAGGTTATAAAGTAGTATCATATTTATGAAATCTATGAACTTGTTTAATTTTCAGATATCTATTTTTAATTCTGTGTGTGTATTTGTGTGGAGTGTGTAGAGTGTGCATGTGTTTGTGTGTGTGTGTGTATGTATGTATGTATGTATGTATGTATGTATGTATTTTCCTGTCCTTTTAATGGCTGCATAGTGTTTCATAAAATTAGCACAGCAGAAGTAATAGATTCATTATCCAAGAAGATAGTTAATTTATTGCTATGTTTTTTCTACCATGAAAAATGGAAAAAATTGTTCATTTTGTACACAAGATTTTTTTCAAGACATATGTTATTGGATGTAGAATTGCTAGTTTGGAAGAAATATGTGTTGATGCTACTGGGCAGGATTAAGTAATTCTCGAATGTAGTTGTAAATGTGTTAAGACTTTATTTTGAGATTAAACTCAAAAGTCTTCAAGCTCCAGCTCCCCATTGTCCTAGAAAACAGTAAAGATAACCCCTGTCTTATTGATCACCAGTCTGCTGATTAAGTGAGAGTGCCCTGAAGAGGTTACTTGCAGTGATGCCACAGAGGGTGTCTGCTAGCTAGAGTAGAAATGACAAAGGTAGAAGGCTGTTTCAAAGGGGGATTGTTGAGAGGAAGCTGAACAATATACAGCATCAAAGCAACGTATGGAGACAGGTGTTCTGTTTTGGCATAGACAGTGTGGTCCTCCACATACTTTCTGCAGATGCTATTGGTGATACTGTGGTCTGAGACCACTTCCCTCTGGGTTTACAACTCTAAGATCTGACTGACAAAAAGATCCTTTATGCCAACTGTAAATGCAACAATAAAGAATTTATTGAGTAATCATAATAAACTCATCTCGAGTCATAGACTTGTGCCCAGGAAGAGGAAGGGAAATAGCAGAGAGATAAATGAATAAAGAACCATGCTTCATATTGTCATTGGAGTCCTTAACATCTTGTGTGAGATCCCATAGGCATACAGCTCTTCCAAGTTTTCCATAATACATGTGATATAAAACATTATACACCGTATAGACTTAAAGTGGATGAACCCTTGTGACTGATTCCAGGCTTTAAGTCCTTTGAGTGTGTTCCTAGGATGCTGTGAATATTCTTTTCCCCTGAAAAATAAAGAGAATTGAGTAAATAATACTCTTTAGTAAATACAGAATGTGTTTCTTATTTTGCACTGACTTCTACCTCAGCTTAGAGCCCATCACCTCCTATCTGGACTGTGGCAAAAGGCTATTAACTGGCTTCTCTGCCTCCTGTCTTAACAATGATGTCAATGGGATATTTTTGCACATGGAGTCATACCTTTAAGACGGTCTCTGATGGCAGTCATGACTCATTCACATATCATGGATATGGTGGTTGGTATCACCTCTTTCTGGCCTTCTGGATCCAAGTCAAACCCTTCCCAAATTCCTGTCCTAAAGACTACCACACTCTTCTGTGCATCCTTGCTTCTCACACTTTCAGTCTTAGGAATTGGCAATTGAGCAAGAGATATATCACAAAAGCTCTTGTAGCTTATTGGCCTAGCATATTAGCACCTATTGATGCTACAAAGTCCAGGTTGTTTCTACATTATGAAGGCACAAAGGTCTGTGTTTAATATAAGCACTTATCTTCTTAAATGTCTTTGCTGTACTTGGTAAGACGTACATTTGCTGAGCAAAGCTGCTGTTTGGATGGAAACATCTTGTTTAGAGACTTCACAAATGAGCTTTTAGTTAGGAGGAAAAGTTGAACTATGGATGGAAATATAAGTATAGCCATGGTGCAAAGAAAGGTCAAGTGGCGACCATATGATCAAGATGTACATAAAGTGTGAGCAGTTGAAATGGTTTTTATAATATGACTTTGGCTACTCAAAGAGAAGCATTCCCACATATCTGCCAAACACTGTTGAGAAAAATGAAATTTACCAGATCCCACTGGCATGGTATGCTTTATTATTTTAAGTGCTAACAGTTAATGTGACAGGGAGAAGGAATGACTTAGAAATAAAAAATGTGAGTGCCAGGGTCAAATCCACTAGTGACTGTTCTGTAACCATGTGGCTACCACTATTCTGTCACCTGCTTGTTAAAAGAGCAGGCCGGAACTGAAGCAAGGCTTTGCTCCCATGTCATACCTTCTTGGCAGATATTAGTAACTGATGTTCCTTTTGACTCATGAATTCTTCCCACAAAGGAAATACAAATCAACTGGAGATGGCTCCTGAGCTCATCCCATACCTTCGGCACCCTGCAAATCTCATGAAAAACAAGGGAAGCTTTTGACATGTCATGCTCTCTCTGATTATTTTTCCTTCTGTGTTGATAAGAAGATGATTCCCCTATACATTGTCACTCAAGTGTCACATTAGAATGACAGATCAAAAGCTGCTAGAAACTTAGCATGGTCTTTTCCATCAGGATGATGTATGATGTTCCCTGGGTGGACAGCTAATTCAGAAATGATCTTAACACCTAGCAGATGGTAAAACACTGAATAAGAGCACAACCCATATCCAAAGCCACTCAAGTAAGTAAATCAAAAATCACCCAAAATGCAGATATATTTCCTTCAAAAATGCTACTCAGATAAAAGTCAGATATTTTGACTAATATCAATACATGATGGGGAAAGACAACTTGAATATAACAAGTTTCATCAGTAATAATAGGAAGTTATCTGTTTGCTCATTATAATTTCTCTCCAGCTTCTTCTTTCAGCATCTAACCTGTCACAGGCTCTGGGAAATGTTAACATACCATGAGGCTGAGGCAAGTAGAGGCACCAGAGAATAAGCCGATGCTCTAATTTAGACTCATTCTTCCCAGAGAAGCAGTGTTTCTCAGGTGAGTCTTGGAGAATTTCTCTGCACTTTCCAAATAATTGAGACTTGTAAAACCCCGGTGAGAAAGGCAGAGTGAAGAATGTGTCACTATTAGAGAAAATGGGTTCTCTACTTCTTCAGGAAAGTTGTTGGAGGTTTGCTATGTGTTGAGCTCTGAGACTGCAGTTATAAATAAGACAGAGCTTGATGATGCCAGTGTACAGGGAGATAAAACCTGAAGTTCTTTGTGACTGTACTATGAGTGCTTTACACTGGTATATATATCCCTCTGTTGAGAATTCTGGTTAGGATCAGTTCAAGTTCCTTCTGCTGCAGCTTTCAGTTTTTCCTCCTACCCAACTATCGATGAGCCAGCAGCTGTAACATAGTCAGCTAGAATTTCCAGGGCACTCAGGACAGTGAGGAGTATATTATGGTGCTATATTCAGAAAAGGTACCAAAGGAAACAGGGCAGAATAGAGGCTTAGAGGAGCAAAGGGATCTCTAAGTTTGACAAGCAGGAAAGAATGTTCTAAGGAGTCTATAATGACATGCAAAGAATGTATGTAGAATCTCAGCATCTTTAGTGAACTATATATCACGTCCCTATTATTGGGTGCATCATATTTTATGATGGCAGTGTTATGCAGACAGGGATGAAGAGGTAGAGTTGATTCAGGGTTTCATTTTCCTATTTTAAAAGAACTCACTATAAACTTTATATGATAGGTAACAAGGGGTATTTGAGATTTTGATGGACCAATGAAATGGGTACTGGAGAGTATAAACACAGTGCAGGAGACATGAACTTCAGTGCCAATTTCCCCAGTAAGATTCTTGTTCCTGCCTTAGCTTAGTGTGAATTCTGAGGCATGTCCAAGTAGTTCATGTCCCATTCCCAACACATTTAGTTCCTTCTGGCTACAGTACTGTCTGGTCCTGACGCTTCTCAGTATGGTGAATGCTTTCTGGTCCCTATAACTCCACTGAGGCCAAACACCCTCCCCATTGTTAATATGCTCAAGGTGTTATTTCATTTCCCAGTCCCCACTCTCATGCTAAATATGATGATTTCCTCGAGTCCTTACCATACCTGTTACTGCCTTCTGTATAGGATTCATCTCAAAGACAGGGTTCATTTTTCTGCATCCCCTGTTTTATAACTAGTCTTTGAAGTTGAGGGTTATGCCATATCCAGATTTATACTGAACTTCATTAAATAGCCAAATACGTGACTGTTTCAATTTCATATACGTACATACACAAATATCTACACAGATACGTAAGAATACACACATGTGCACATATGCATTATAGCTAAAGAACCTACAAGCTGGTGATTGGGATATATTCAGTTTTCTTTTCTTTTCTTTCTTTCTTTCTTTCTTTTTTTTTTTAAGGTGCCTATGACTGGCTCTCCAGCTACAGATGGTGGAACTAGAAAGCAGGAAATAGCAATGACCTTAGCTAATTTTTATAGTTTCCTGTAGATGATCATGAGAGAACACTTGTTCCCTGTGTTTGATTCTAAACTACTTGCATGTCTTACATGTACCACGGGGAGAGAATTCTTTTGGAACAAGAGCAGATTTTAAAAATAAGCTGTAAGCCTAGAGGTTTTACAGAGGGTCTCTGCATGAAGTTTCCCCCTCTCTGTTCAGAGAATAGTTAGGTGGCAATCGTGTATTAGCTCAATATTGCGTTGCATGGGATGTTGAAATAGGGAGCCAAGAGCAAGAATGGAGACCGAGTCCTTCTCACACACCCGATCCTTCCCACATTTCTTTCTGTCACAAAGAAATAGGATGAGACGTGGTCTGACAATCTTTTTTTAAAAATATTTCATTATTTTATTCATATTACATCTAAATTGTTAACCCATCCCTTGTATCCTCCCATTCCTCCTTCCCTCCTGCTTTCCCCTTACTCCCCTCCCCTATGACTGTGACTGAGGGGGACCTCCTCCCCCTTTATATGCTCATAGGGTATCAAGTCTCTTCTTGGTAACCTGCTATCCTTCCTCTGAGTGCCACCAGGCCTCCCCATCAAGGGTACGTGGTCAAAAATGGGGCACCAGAGTTCATGTGAAAGTCAGACCACACTCTCCATTCAATGGTGGAGAATGTCCTGTCCTTTGCAACCACCAGCATCCAACATATATTCATGATTCAGATGATAAAGCAATTACTTACAATGGGGACAAATCCCCAGTTTCTAGGAATGTTTGGCATTTAGAGGTACTGTGATTGTTCCAGCATGGGGAGGGGTTGTATTTAGGTGTTGGAGCCCAGGGCACTGCTTTACATTTCCCAGGGCACAGGACAGCCTCCCATAACAAAGAACTTATACAGACTAAATATGTCAACCGTATTGAACTTGTAAGACTTTGAGATAGAAATATTTCATGGAATTTTGTATGAAGCAAACTGGTAAAAGAAAAAGAGACAAAGAAGAACTGCACAGATAGCATATATTTTTAAAGACAGAAACCTAAAATGACATTTTTTGCAAGTGATTTCAGGCCTGACTTAGGGCTTACCGTAGGTTGGATTCCTTTGGAAGCAAACTCTAAGATGTAGGGTAGTAAATAGGAGGTATTAGGTGAGCCCCTTGTGATCAATGACTGAGACTGGGTGTAGGGAGAAGGTAAACTATCTGGATTGAATTCTAGGGCAATGATGCTGTTGCAAACACCAAAGATAAGAGGACCCCTCAAAGAAGTCTTCAAAAGAAGAATGAGGACCTGGGTTCAACCATAGTCAAAGGGACATTATTTTAAAGAGGGTTAAAGCAGACAGTGAGGGTTACTCACAGCTAAGGGCACACCTCCCTACAGCATATATAGGAGCTGCTGTGTGCATCAGAATCTTCTTCACAGGACTGAATAGAGGTTGAGAGACAGTCTCCCCATTACACAACTCAGGGAGTCACTTGAACCTTTTTTTTTTTTTTTTTTTTTTTTTTTTTTTTTAACAAAACTTCACTTAACAAGGCTTATCACCTACTGGTGGTGAGGCTTTTTCTGTGTTAAGGCACTGAAGAAGACAGTAAGGAATTTGTTCTAGGATGAATAGAATGTGCTATGCAACATTTTTAATAGACCTCAATTCTCTGACTCCAGGCTCTCTCACTCCACCGTTTTTCCCTCCTACTTTCACTACTTCCTCCTCCCCTTGCTCCTTCCTTTTGAGGCAAGGTCTTACTATATAGCCCTGGATGGCCTGAAACTAACTATGGAGGCCAGGCTAGCCTTGACTTTACAGAGCTCTGCCTGCTTTTGCCTCCCAAGGGCTGAGACTACAAGCGTGTGCCACGGTGCCTGGCATTTTTAAATGAAATTATTCTTAGAGTGAAGTCTGTCATGTTATCTCTTTCATTTGGTTATTACTTTCACTTTAAGATGCCCACATTTGACACAGATATTGTACAGAGCTTTGCCCAATGGCCTGAAGCAGAGCAAAGCCCTCTTGATTAGCGATGCTATCCTTCACTCTGTTCTCTCGTGAATGAAGTCTTCCTAAATACTTACTCCTTTTTATTCAGCATGTTCTGGCTTTTTCTGCTCATCTCTGCTTTCACTCTTACCATAGTTCTGTAGTAGGTACTTGGAGAACCCCACACTACCTCCATATTTACCTCCTTTGGGCTCTGTGTTGCCTGATGAGGAGACCTTTTTTTTTTTTTAAATGACTGGCTTTGTCATGCACACTATTTCTTTGCAAACATAATGAATACATGTAATTTTACTGAATCAGCAAAGAAAGCATTTGGAATGTTCTTTAAGCACCGATTCCTTCGACTTCCTGATGCAGTCAGCCAGGGAGGCATATCTTTATCCTTGGAGTTCAGTGTACCTTAGAATTCCAGTGTTGGATCATGCTTGTTACTGTGATAATCTTTCCTTAGTTTTTACCTTAAACAACTCTGGAGTCTTCCTTTAAAGATGGTGGATTTGTCATGCCCTCTGAGCATTACTGGTAACTAGGAAAGATGAAGCCACTAGCTTGTCTTCCAAAGAGCTTCATGAGTCAGATGAGGAGCTCCTAGTAGGAGGCTTTTTTCAGTGTTGTTTCTTAGAGACACATCCTTGGATTCCAGCCCACAGAAGATAAAGAGTATGAAATAACAATTCTTGAATGTAAGTATTGGGCTAATGACTTAATGTTGTTTGATAGACAACAGAACTTCTTTTTATGGCTTTTAAGCTTTATTGAAGGTAATCCAAGCATCATGTCATAAATTACAATAGAGCTTCACCCAGAGAAGGAGCACGATGACAACTTACTTCAATTATATGTGAATATATCTTAGGAAACTTGGGGGGTGGCATGTGTTGTTCTAATTCTTGAATGTCAACATTGAATTCTGAGTGTGTTTTTGTACTTGGATAGTACTAAGGATGATAAATGGGATATGATTGGGGGGGGCCTGCATTTTTATAGTATTTGTCTCTTATAAAGGGAACATATTTGATTTAGTCACAATGCATCATTTGTGTAGGACATTGTATGTTAATAGATTAAGTCATCAGAGTGCCTCTTTCCTCTCACATTTCTCTTCTAGGAGATAAGTCCCTCTCTCTCATCTTCCACCATTTCCTCCTTCCACCTTTTCCTCAGAAGAGGGGAAGCCTCCCCTGGATATCAACCCTTCTTAGTATATCAGGTGCAGTAGGACTAGGCATCTTCTCCTTTTGAGGCTAGACAAGTCAGCTGAGTAAGATGAAAAGGATCCAAAGGCAGGAAACAGAGTCAGATACAGCTTCTGCTCTAATTGTTAGGGGATTCACATGAAAACCACATCTGTTACATATGTGTAGAGGGCCCAAGTCTATCCGATGGTTACTGTTTGGTTGGCTGTTCAGTTTTTGTGAGTCACTATGGGCCAAAGTTGTAGGTTTTCTTGTGGTGTCCTTGACCCCTCTAACTCTTTCAATCCTTCACCTCCCTCTTCATATGATTCCCTGAGCTTTGCCTAATGTTTGGTTGTTGGTTTCTGCATATGTTTCTATCAGCTGCTGGGCAGAGTCTCTCAGAGGACAGTTATGCTAGGCGTCTGTCTGCAGCATAGCAGAGTCTCAGTAAAAATGTCAGGGATTTGTTCTCTCCCATGGGTGGTCCCAAGTTTGCCCAGTCATGGTTGGCCACTCCCTTAATTTCTGCTCCATCCTTATCCCCGCACATATTGTAGGCAGGACAAATTTTCAGTTGAAGGTTTTGTGGGTGGGTTGTCCCCATCTCTTCATTGGAAGTTTGCCTGGTTACAGGAGGCGGCCATTTCAGGTTCCATATTTTCTGTTGCTAGGAGTCTTAGCTGGGGTCACCATAATAGATTCCTGGAATATTACTGTGTCTTAGGTTTATGGATCTTCCCAGAACTGCCCTCCCTCCATCAATTGTAGCTCTCTCAATCCTCCTCACACCCTCTGACACCCAGTTCCCTCTCTCCATCTACTTCCAATGTCTATTTTATTTCCCCTACTGAGTGATATTCAAGCATCCTCCCTTGGGCCTTCCTTGTTATTTAGCTTTTTTGAATCTGTACCTTGTAGTATGATTATCCTGTAATATATGGTTAATATCTGCTTATAAGTGAATATATGCCATGCATGTTTTTCTGGGTCTGGATTATCTCACTCAGGATGATCTTTTCTAGTTCCATCCACCTGTCTGCAAATTTCATGATTTCCCTGTTTTTAATAGTTGAGTAGTATTTCATTGTGTAACTGTAATGGGACACCAACCCACTCACAAAACCTTAGACCGACAATTTACCCTACCTACAAGAAATGCAGTGATAAAGATGCAACAGAGATTGAGGGGAGGACCAACCAATTACTGCCCCAACCTGAGACCCACACCATAGGAGAGAGCCAACCCCTGACAATATTAATGATATACTGGTATGCTTGGAGACAGGACCCTAGCATAACTGTCCTCTAAAAGGACTCACCTAGCAGTAGGTCCAAACAGATGATAAGACCCACAGGTGAACATTAGCTGAAGCTACAGGAGTCTGGTGGAAGAGTGGGGAGAAGGATAGAACATGAATGCCACTAGAAGACCACTTTAGGCCTATGGGGGCATACAGGGACTGAACCAAAGAGCAGGCATATACGGACGCATAAGCAACTGCTGGGCAGCTTGGTCTCCATGCGAGTCCCCTAGCAAGTGGGTCTGGGGTTGTCTCTGATATGGACTTAGTTGCTTGCTTTTAGATGACTTGCCCTTTGCTGGCCTGCCTCATTTGGCCTCAGTAGACGAGTATGTGCTTAACTCTGCTGTGACTGCGTAAGCCGGGGTGGCTATGTAAGGGAGGGCCTTTTCTAAGGAGAAAGGGAGGAGGGGAAGAGGGAAGAGAGTGGGGTGGTGGTTGGGATCCAGATGAGAGGAGGGGGCAAGTCCATTAGGGATGTAAAGTGAGTGAATAAATAAATTAATTAAAAAAGAACCAACCCTTTTTTGTCTTGATTCTTTGTATTGTTCTCTTTGTTTCTAATTTATTAATTTCAGCCTGGAGTTTGATGATTTTCACTGTCTTCTTTTCTTTGGTGTGTTTTCTTCTTTTTGTTCTACAGCTTTCAGTTGTGCTATTAATTTGCTAGTATAGGGTCTCTCTAATTTCTTTAAGAAGGTACTTAGTGCTATGAAGTATCCTCTTAGCACTGCTTTCATTGTGTCCCATAAGTTTGGGTGTATTTTGCATTAATTTTCATTGAATTCTAGAAAGTCTTTAATTTCTTGTTTTATTTTTTCTTAACCCAGTGGCCATTGAATAGAGAATTGTTTAGTTTCCATGAATTTGTAGGCTTTCTGTTGTTTTGACAACAGAACTTTTAACTTCTCCCCATATTATTTTACTCATTGTCATCCTGTAACAGCACATCCTTCCTTCATGATACTTATGGAAGAATTAGATGAGAAAGCCCATAAATGTGTCCAGAATAATGACTGTTACATATGCATGGAACAGAGCCAGGTCCTGTATTCCAGTAAAGTTTTAGATTTTGTCCCACTTTGCAAAATAAAAATCTGAAAAATAGAAATCACCGAATTA